>NC_089250.1:262697788-263005526 GCF_963930625.1 Muntiacus reevesi
GAGCACAGAACCGGTCCCGAGCATGTAGTTACAGATGAACGAGGAGAGGGCCGGGGGGTGGGTGCTTCAGAGGGGGACTCTGGGGTTCACCTGCGGAGGGTGGGACGAACTGTGGCAGAGGGCAGTGGGTCTGGTTGTAAGAGGGGAGGGTGCAGGTTTACAGGGAAAGGGGAAGAGGCCATCCCATGCTGTGACTGCATAGGCAGATACAGGGAGGCATCAGCAAGTCCCGATGGACCAAGAGTGATGAGGGGATGGATCATGTGGAAATGAGACAGCAAGGAGCAGGGGAGAGGGAGCTCCTGGGGGAAGGTCAGAGGAAAGAGATGGTAGCTTTTCTGAAGATTGGTGTGTTCTGTGGGATCTTTTGGGATTCCCAGGTGACGCTCATGTAAAGAACCCATGTGCCAATGCAGGAGAGAGATGTGAGTTCGATCCCTGTGTGGGGAAGTTCCCCTGGAGGAGGGCATAGCAACTCACGCAGTATTCTTGCCTGGAGAATTTCTATGGACAGTGGAGCCTGGTGGGCTACAGTCCACGGGGTCGCAAAGAACTGGACATGACTGAAGGGACTTAGTATGCATGCACAGACGCACATGGTGTCTTTTTCCCCCAGAGCCTGGACTGAAGAGGCCAGGAGTGCTCAGGGCACTGGAAGGGAACAAGAAGCAACTGTTCATGACATGTCTACCACCTGTGGTTGCTTCCTCCTGCTCATATTTGTGTGGACATCAGCCAGCCCCATTTTCCGTGTCCCTTCCTGCATTTGCAGAGGAAAAAATTTGGAGATCTGTCCGTGATCTCTCGGTCCTCAGCGCAGTATGAGCAAACCCAGACCCATCTTGGTTGGACAATGGCTTTTTTTTTTTTTCTTTTTTAAAGCTTTCCTGTACTATTCTACTCTTAAAATTTTACTTATTTAATTTGGCTGTGCTGAGTCTTAGGTGCAGCACCAGGATCTTCCATCTTCATTTCGGCTTTCAATATCTTTAGCTGCAGCGCTCGAACTCTCAGCTGCGGCATGAGGGATCTAGTTCCCTGACCAAAGTTGGAACCCAGGTCTGCTGCACTGGGAGCAAGGAGTCTTAGCCACTGGACCACCAGGGAGAGTCCCAGGGTAAAGATTCCTGTGAATGTCATCCTTTCCTGTTAATATCCTACCCACCACGTTCTGCCACCAGAAATTTTCTCTCCCAGGAAACGGATGGAGGTTAGGATAATTTAGATATAATATTTTTCTGTGTAGCCCTGTGCCCCCAGGACAGAGTGGACTCCGAGTTACAGGTGAATTTCTGCTTATGAGACCATTCCCCCAGGCAAAATAAGGACAAATGAGGGCCTTCTGCCGTAAAGCCCTGTCGGTGGTCCCTCGTGAATGGGTGACCAGACTATTTCCAGGTGAAAAAAGCTAAGTTTTAGGGGTGGGCGGATTTGAGGTGTTTGCCATGGGCACTCGTGGGAGCTGGAACCAGCTGCTCGGCTCCCTGACTTAAAGGCAGAAGAAGCATCTTTGAGATTTTGACGAGAAACATTCCTTCTAAGACAAGGTTTCCAGAAAGGAAGCAAAACCACAGACTTGTCAACTGTCAGAGAGTTCAGATACTTCAGGTTCTGAAAGTGAAGCAGAGAGTGAACCAGAACAAGTGTCTGGTTACCATCGCTTACTCACCACATTAAAGAATGTTTCCAAGGAAGATGAAGAGGAGGGGGAGGAAGAAGACAGTGTTCTGGATGAGACGGAAATGAATCTTGAAGACGGCGATACTGGCATCAGTGATGAGGAACAGATGGCAGGGGAGTCTGCTGACATGCAGAGGAGTGTGTGTGGCCTTACCTGCAGACCCCGAGGGAGAAGATGGGCACGGGCACCAGGCGCATCAGAGGAGTCCCCCGAGGAGTTTCAGTTCAGTTCAGTTCAGTCGCTCAGCCGTGTCCGACTCTTTGCGGCCCCATGGACTGCAGGATGCCAGGCCTCCCTGTCCATCACCAACTCCCAGAGTTGACTCAAACTCATGTCCATTGAGTCGGTGATGCCATCCAACCATCTCATCCTCTGTCATTCCCTTCTCCTCCTGCCCTCAATCTTTCCCAGCATCAGGGTCTTTTCCAATGAGTCAGCTCTTCGCATCAGGTGGCCAAAGTATTGGAGTTTCAGCTTCAGCATCACTCCTTCCAATGAACACCCAGGACTGATCTCCTTGAGGATGGACTGGTTGGATCTCCTTGCAGTCCAAGAGACTCTCAAGAGTCTTCTCTAACAACACAGTTCAAAAGCATCAATTCTTCGGCGCTCATCTTCTTTATGATCCAACTGTCACATCCATACATGAGTCCTGGAAAAACCACAGGTTTGACTAGGCAGAACTTTGTTGGCAAAGTAATGTCTCTGCTCTTTAATATGCTGTCTACGTTGGTCATAACTTTTCTTCCAAGGAGTAAGTGTCTTTTCATTTCATGGGTACAGTCACCATCTGCAATGATTTTGGAGCTCCCCAAAATAAAGTCTGTCACTGTTTCCACTGTTTCCCCATCTATTTGCCATGAAGTGATGGGACCAGATGCCATGATCTTAGTTTTCTGAATGCTGAGCTTTAAGACAACTTTTTCCACTCTCTTCTTTCAGTTTTATCAACAGACTCTTCAGTTCTTCTTCACTTTCTGCCATAATGGTGGTGTCATCTGCATATCTGAGGTTACTGATATTTCTCCTGGCAATCTTGATTCCAGCTTGTGCTTCATCCAGTCCAGCATTTCTCATGATGTACTCTGCATCTAAGTTAAATAAGCAGGGTAACAATATACAGCCTTGACAGACTCGTTTCCCAAGTAGGAACCAGTCTGTTGTTCCATGTCCAGTTCTAATTGTTGCTTCTTGACCTGCATACAGATTTCTCAGGAATCAGGTCAGGTGGTCTGGTATTCCTATCTCTTGAAGAATGTTCCACAGTTTGTTGTGATCCACACAGTCAAAGGCTTTGGCATAGTCAATAAAGCAGAAGTCAATGTTTTTCTGGAACTCTCTTGCTTTTTTGATGATCCAACGGATGCTGGCAATTTGATCTCTGGTTCCTCTGCCTTTTCTAAATCCAGTTTGAACATCTGGAAGTTCACGGTTCACGTACTGTTGAAGCCTGACTTAGAGAATTTTGATCATTACTTTGCTAGCGTGCGAGATGAGTGCAATTGTGGTGTAGTTTGAGCATTCTTTAGTATTGCCTTTCTTTGGAGTGGGAATGAAAACTGACCTTTCTCAGTCCTGTGGCCACTGCTGAGTTTTCCAAATTTGCTGACATACTGAGTGCAGCACTTTCACAGCATCATCTTTTAGGATTTGAAATAGCTCAACTGGAATTCCATCACCTCCAGTAGCTTTGTTGGTAGTGATGCTTCCTAAGGCCCACTTGACTCTACATTCCAGGATGCCTGGCTCTAGGTGAGTGATCACACCATCAAGGGGGATAGATTCATCCTTAAGGAATGATGCCAAGGTACATGATTCTGAAAATAAAAAAAATTCCTTCTCTTTCTGACTTACTTCTCTCCGTACAATATGCTCTAGGTTCTTCCACCTCATTAAGACTGACTCAAATGCATTCTTTTTTAAGGCTGAGTAACATTGCATTGTACATATGTGCCACAATTTCTGTATCCATTCATGGCACTGGACATCTAGGCTGCTTCCATGTCATAGCTCTTGTGAAGAATGCTGCAGTGAACATTGGGAGATGGGAGGGAGGTTCAGGAGGGAGGGGACACATGTACACCTGTGGCTGCTTCATGTTGAAGTATGGCAGAAGCCAGCACGATATTATAAAGCAAATACCTTGCAGAGAAAAAGAAAAGAAATTCCTGTGATATAATCTTCTTAGGAAGACATTTCTTCCAAATGATAAGGGGTCTTGTATTCATTGTTAAGACCTTCAGATGGTAATATCAGAATAGCCTGTTTAATGAAAATGCATATGGATTTGTTACATATTGTTTCTTTCCAATGTCTACAGAATCACCCTCATCGTACTTTCAGTATAACCCAGAGGGTGACATTCTGACTTGTGGCTAACCCCTTTGGAAAACTAGTCTTCCCACTTGGGAGCTACAGGCAGCCATAAATTAACCCCCCCTAAATATGCCTCCGGAACCCGACTGAGCCCTTTGTCCAAGGTCAGCCCCAGTCTCAGCTCCCCGGGGTCCTCTTTGCTCCTCTTTGCTCCGCTTCTAGCACGATCAGTCCACTAGAGGGCACTCACGCTCCGCTTTTGCCATCACCTGAGCCCAATGCCCGTGTGTTCACTGCCACACCCACCAGCCCTCAATCGCTCTCTAGGTTTGCTTGGGGCGAAGCTCCTGGGGCAGACATCAAGGTCCCCCAGGAAGAACCTCACGTGGAGGAGGTGGCAGGGTGGACGGATGACCTGGAACCCACCGCAGGACCCAACTCACTGCTGAGGGGGACAGCTCCAGGCACAGAGGGCAGTGTGGGCTGGACACGGGTGCCCAGACACCTAGGCCACCAGCGCAGGCACTGGGGGAAATAGCTGTGAGTCTGCGGCCCCGTCACTGAGGATCTGTGCATGTGGCCTTGGCTGGGCTGCTGAGGAACCTTCCAGAATGGACCCTCCACAGCAGGAGACGAGTCCTCCCGGACACTTCAGGGGCCCCATGCCAGGAAGAGTCAGGGGAGATGCATCCATCACTGCGGCACAGGTTCTCCCGAGGCCTGAGGGAGCAGGTGGGGTCCCAGGTTCACCGTCAACCACAGATCAGCATCCAGGGTGCTGGGACGGTGAGGTCCTGCCACCCCGCCTCTCAGGACACCATTCCTACGCTTGACACCCCTCCCCACTCCCTCCAGTGCAGGAAAACAGGTCCCAGAGTCTCTTCAAGTAGATGGGACAATGTAGGCACACAGGTGAGACTCAGCAGGTGGACGTGAGGAGAGGCTGCTGCTCCTGGAGGGAGAGCGGTTAGATGATGGGCCTGTGCAGTCTGCCCAACTGCTGCCGCTGAACCACAGGGTGGGCGGCTTTCCTCGGAGACTCCAGCCTCGTCCCTGCAAACATCTGAGAATTTCTCACTTCATCCCCGTGTCTCCTGCATTGGCAGGCAGATTCTCTACCACTAAGCCACCAGGGAAGCCCTCTTTAAAGTTTAATTATTATTAAAACATCTTATTTTCTTTGGGGTTAGCCGATTAACAACGTTGTGATGGTTTCAGGTGGACAGCAAAGGGGCTCCACCATATTTATACATATATCCATTCTTCCCCAAACTTCAAAGGGCAGTTTGTTCTGGGCATCTTTTTTCTTCCTTGTGCACCATGAATATAATTTTTTTAAAAATCTCCACCACCAGGGTACTGGGAGATGCCAACACCCTTTTTTCCCCCCTCAAACACGTTTCTTCCCTCACAGTCAAGACCAATAACAGGAACTGCTCAAATATGTACAAGGGTTCCTTGAGAGCCTGTGACCATGCACCTCAGAGCAGGCACACTTCCAGCTGATGGAGTCGACGCTGCTGCTCCTGGTAGGCCCACGAGCAGCTACGTCCTGGGGAACACTCAGCCTCACGTGCAGGTCCCGTCCTGACGTAAAGAAAAGTAATGACAGGAAAGTTGCTTGTCTGAGGTCTGCCACTGCCCAAGGAAACATCCTCAGTTCTCTCTGGTGGCCATATGGGAAAACTTGTTGGGCACAGCTTTCTAAACCATTAGACCAGGGAGTTCCCTGGTGGTCCAGTGGATAAGAATCCACCTACCAATGCATGGGACATGGGTTCGATCCCTGGTCTGGGAAGATACCACATGCTGCAGAGCATCTAAGCTCATGTGCCACAACTACTGAGCTCATGCACTGCAACTCCTGAAGCCCACGTGCCCTACAGCCCACGCTCCACAACAAGGAAAGCAATGAGGAGCCCGGGCATCACAGCAACGAGTAGCCCCTGCTCGCCACAACTAGAGAAAGCGTGCATGCGGCAACCAACACCAAGGGCGACCAAAGAATAATTAAATAACTAATTTTACAAAATGCAAGCCCCTAACTTTAATCAAGCTTTTGACTGAACCAACAGAGGGATAGTGGTTCCATTATATGATATGGGGAACTCTCAGGAAAATCACTGCACAAACCAAAAAGAACCCAAGAGCCTCATTTGGACATAAAACCTGAAGATGCCTATTAGACACTAAAACATTCTGGTCATTTGTCCTGTGGAGGCCTTACTTGCTCTGCCCATAAAGATGGGGAGTTTCTTTCAGTCTCTGAAGCCTGTTATCTCCCTAATCTTTTGTTTTGCCTCTAAACCCCATTACAACAGACTTATTCACAATTTCTCTTGGTTCTCAGAAGCCTGGACTCTTAACAGTGCTGACAAAGGCACGTGTTGCAGTGAAAAGAACAGGGACTTTGCAGTCCGGCAGATGTGGGCTCAAATTCTGTCATCAGTGCTTTCAACCTCCCTGAAACCAAGCAAGCTGTGAACCCTCCCTGGTCCTAACACCTCCCTCAACGTGACAACTGAGAACGGCCCTGTGTAGAAGAGGACTTTTCAGGATACTTGGTTCCGAACAGGTGTCAGCTAAGACAGATTTTCCCATCGTTCTCTTCAGCTGGGCTTCTAAGAGTGGATGCAGACAGCGGTCCACTAGTTTCTCTTCCTAACTCCTCCCCTCGGCTGCCATCAACGTCCCCGTCCCCAGTAGCTGCAGCACAGCCCCCTCCCCACATCCCATGCCAGTTCTGCAGACACTCCACGGGGTCACCCCCACCCCCAGCGCACTCAAGGATGCCTTCCACCCATTTCCAACTCTGGGCCTGGGCTCATGCCTCTCCCTTAACCAGAAACACTCTCCTCATTTCTCTTGGGGGGTTCGCATCCTAAAGACCCTCAAGGATGAACTCAGGTTCATAAACCATCAGCAGTTTACCCCATGTCTGGGATTCCAATCCAAACAACACTCAGTTCCTAAATTCACTACAGGAATTTAGGATCTAGTCAAGAAAAGACACTACTGTAAATCTATAACTTGAGGAACTGTAGTTTTTGTTTTTTTTTCTTTCGGACACACTGTGCAGTTTGCAGGATCTCAGTTCCCCAACCAGGCTTGGGCTCAGGGACGTGAAAGCACTGAGTCTTAACAGCTGGACATCCAGGGAATTTCTGAAGCTGTTGTGTGTCCTTTGAAATCTGCACAATATCGCTTCTCGGCTAAGATCAAGTGAAATCTGCACAATCTCTCAAGAACGGGTGCCTTCGCTTCCTATGGCTGCCGTAACCACCCAGCACGCGCTGAGCACAGCCCTGTCCTGCGAGCCTGAGTGAACCCGACGGGGCTCGAATCAAGGGGCAGCGGGGCTGCACCCCGTTTGGAGCCTTCAGGGCAGGGTGTGTTTCTCTCCCTTTCTCTGGATTCCAGGGGCCGCCTGCATCCAGGGCTCCCGGCCCCTCCTGTATCTTCACCGCTCATCACTCCTGCCTCTGCCTCTGCTCTCACGTCCTCCTCTCTTGCCCCTACTTCATAAGGACCAGGATGATAACACTGAACCATGTGGAGAATCCACAGAAAGAGTCCCCCCACTTCACCATCCTTAACTTCATCATGTCTGCAATATCTCCTCCTTTGTTGTGTAAAAGGAGGGATTCACAGAGTCTGGGATTAGGGCACGGGCATCTTTGGGGTGGGGGCGTTATTCTGTCTACCTCAGGGGACTTCTCTCTTCCTTCTTCCGTGCAGAGGACTCAGGGTATTGTGGGGTCAAGATCACAAGGGGATCGATTCTGGAGCAGGTTCCCCCGACCTCGCCTCAGGGTCCCTTCCTTCCCCAATGTAGGCACAGTGTTTCCCGAGGCCAAGAGCTCCATTTTTAAGTTTTGCTCTTTACACTTAAGGCCGGTGCCAGGTCTCAGCCTTTGACTGCAGGAGGTGAGGGTCCCCCGGCCTCTCACACCTGGCCGTCACTGCTGAGTGTCAGGAGCGAGCCTGTCCTGGTCTCTGGTCCAGGCTCAGGTTACCAGCACCTGATTCCACACGCCTTCTCTTTACCATCCCCACGTCTCAACCCCGAGACAGCAGGCCAGCTCTGCACCCCGTTCTTATCCCCACTGCTCCAGGCCAGGATCCTGGAGTGGGTAGCCTTTCCTTTCTGCAGGGGATCTTCTCAACCCAGGGATCGAACCCAGGTCTCCCGCATTGCGGGTGGATTCTTTACCAGTTGAGCCAACAGGGAAGCCCCTCCAAAGCACAATCAGGGTTAAGCAGTCATTAAGAGAAAGGATGCTCTCCAGACCCAGCCCAGGGGGAGGGGTGTTCATTATATCTGTGTGTCTTTATGTGTGTGCACCTGTGTGTTTGTGTGTGAATAAGTATGTGTATATTTGTGTGTATGTGCCTATATATATGTGTGTGTGTGTTTGGACATAGGGAAATGTTTCTCTGTGTTAATATGTACGTGTGTATTTGTGTGTGTTTACCGGTATCTATGTAATCTGTGCAGACATGCGGGTGTGGGTGTATGTATGTGTATTCATGTGAGTATAGGTGTCTCTGTGTGTGTGTGTGTATGTGTCTGTGTGTTGTGCATCTGTCTGTGAAGGGGGTTAGGGACAGACAGGCACAAACCAGCTGACACACAGGAGTTCCGGGGCTAGAAAGGCAGAGAATGAGCAGGGGGTAGAGGATGTCAGGACCCAGGAGGAACGGGGAGGAGCGAGAAAGCTTGAGCTGAGACTGTGGGCGGTTCAAAAAAGGAAGGACTTGAGGGCTTGGGGCGGGGACTAGAGTGCAGGACAGGAGGGCAGGGTTTCCAGGCTGCAGCTGGGACCAGGCTGCGAAGGGCAGGCTTGCTCTGGGGCTGGGTGTGGGTGGGGAGGAAGACCTGCAGGAGATGGAATGTCCACCCGGGGGCTCAAACGTCCTTCCGCAGAGTTCGCCGGCCGCTGAGACCTGTGAGTAGATGAGACCGGCTGAGACGGAAAAGGAGCCAGAGCCCAGGAAGTGGGGGGAGCGGGGGGCCTCGAGGACAGAAGAATCTAGAACACCAGATGGGGTAGGGGAGGAAATGGAGGACGAGTGAGACCGCGGTGAGCAGAGCCCAGAAGAATCTAGCAACTGGAGAGAGGGATGGGGAGAGAATCAAGGATGGGGCAGGCCTAGGAGTGTGCAGAGCCCAGAAAGTTCTAGAAAAGCCGGGGAGAGGAGACAAATTTAGGGGGCCGGGGATGAAGACAGGGTCACTGACCTGACGGATGGGAGGGGAAAGTCGGGGTGAGGAAGAACTCGGCGGCGGGGAGTGGGGGGCTTCGGGAGGAGGGGGTGCTACTTGCGCAGTTTCAGTTCTTGAGGCAAAAAGAGGCCTGAGTCCCACCCAGCGCTGCCGGAACCGCCAGCCTCCCGGGCCGCCTTGGGGAGCTCAGAGCTCGTTGGAGTCCACACGGTCCGCACGCTTCCCCTTCGGGGACGGTCCTTCCACTCCGAGGGCGCCTCCGTGGCGCAGAGCTTCTCCTACCCTCTGTTCTCCCCCTGTTCTGGCCCTTGAAGACCGGCGCCCGGGCCCTGTGCACCCCGACTCCTCTCAAGGTCCCCAGGGCTCCTCCGGCCCTTCTCCCTCAGGTCGGGAACCGGCCTCCCAGCTCTGCGCCCAGCGCTGCCCTGCTCCCCACACGGACCTCTCCTCAGGGCTCCCCTCCGGAATTCTCCCTTTGAAACCTCTTCTGCCCTCGGCCCTCCTGCCTCCGGGAGCCCTGTCCTCCTCGCTCCTCCAGACCTGGACCCTCACCCCAGCAGGAGAAAAAAGTCAGCACACAACCAGGCAGGAGACCACAGTTATCGTTTTATTTCTCCAGGGTCAGATGTATTTATTGTCAGAAAGGCGGAGTAGGTATGTTGAGGGTAACAGCAAAAGTTTGGTTTCCAATTGTCTTCCAGTGTTTGCGGAAATTGCAGTTTAGGAGCCAGTATATTAATTCAAGTACGATGTGTTTTTCCAAACTCGTTATCATAACGTTAGTGACATTTCTTCAGTTTCAAGGTACTCTTCGTTAGGCAGGTGCAGTTGGTAATTATAATTACCAAGGAAACTTAAATCTCGGTTTTAAACTTCCCACCATGATGCCTCTTCTTATACAATAATATCTGACATCCTTTAAGATTTTCTGAAGATAGTATAGATAATCAACGGATATATAAATAGAACTTAAATCACAATCACTTTTGCTGGTTGACGTTTTATCCTTTTAAAGACGTACATGAGCTTATTTTTCAACCAATTCAGGTATAACTGGTTGTATGTCACAGATGTTATCTTCTGTAGTACAGATATCAATATCCTTTTAATCAGGTATGCAGCCAACGAGTTTAAGGGTTTCAGGACTTGCACCATTCCATATATCATTAATTTATTATTTGTGAATTTCCTTATCCTCTCTGTGAGGAAATCAGCAACCATACCCACTAGAATCTCCTTGATCCTGTGGTCCTTCAGTGAAATAAGTAACGCCATGGGGAAATCTTCAAGTGCGTCTGCTTCTTGCAGTCCACGTCCAGAATTTATTTCCTCTGACGGAAGTCACGTAATGAAGTCGCTGGCCAATGGGAAGTGGCCAATGGGAAGTCACGAAATGAAGTCACTGGCCAAGTGCTGCCACGGAACACGGCACCACTTGAGTTAAGAGGTTAGTGCACTCTTGTTTGCTGGCATGATGACTAATTATAAAAATTCGGGGAGAAAAAAAAATTCAGGGAGGATTCCATGTCTAGGTCAAAGTCAATAGTATATGTCACACTGAACTTGAAAATGTATTGGTTATTTTAAATATCTTTGATATTGACTTCTAACATAATTCGACAGTGATAAGAGAATAGACCGTGATACCTTTAGACCATGACATTTCTGTACCTTGTTTAATGTCCCTGGATGTGTTCCAGTGTCTCCTAGTTTATGGGAACTTGAAGAAAATTTGTATCCTACTGTTGTGTGAAAATTATGTAAGTCTTAATTATGTTGAATTGGTTCTTCATGCTTTTCAGGTCTACTATATTCTCTACTTCTCTGAATATTTGTTCTATAAATTTTTGAGAGTTTGATGTTGAAACTCCAATTAAGAATCTTAATTTGTCTATTTAAAAAATAATTATAACATACCATGGACATACATGTAACCTTCTTCTCTATTTTTCATGTCTCCTGTAAATGTGTTAGCATACTTTCATAATTTAAATATAAAAATGAGAAAAAATGAATAAAGATTAACAATTTAAAAAATCGAGGGAAAGATTGATATGCAATGGGCCTCTCCATCTAGTGCTATTGCTGTTGGCAGCCCTTAGCACCTGGTAACTGAGATTGATCCTGTGCAGAGAGGACCCAGGGGGACACGGTACTAAACAGGTGTCAGTTCAGATCATTTTTCCTTTTACCCTCTTCTGCTGAACTTGTAATAGTGGGAGCAGATTGCCGTCCTGTTTATTTATTTAAAGTATAGTTGATTTACAATGCCAGGTTTGATTTCTGCTACACTGCAGAGTGATTTATTGACATATCTATATTTTCTTTTTCATCTTTTTTTCCATTATGATTCATCTCACGGTAATGGGTGCTGTCCTCCAGGGCCTTGGTGCTTACCCCCCTCTATATAGTAGTTTCCATCTGCCAGTCCCAAACTTCCAGTCCTTCCTTCTCCTAACCACTTCCCCTGGGCAACCACAAGTTGTTCTCTATGTCTGTGAGTCTGTTTTTGCTTCAAAGATGTTTGTTTATGTCTTATTTTAGATTCCACACAGGAGTGATATATGGTATATGTCTTTCTCTTTCTGATTTACCTCACTCAGTATGCTAAACCCTAGGGCTGTCCATGTTGCTTCAAATCACATTATTTCATTATTTTTAATGGCCGAGTGATGCTCCATTATACACACACGCAAATACCACATCTTCTGTGTCCGTGCATCTGTTGGTAGACATTTAGTAGTTTCCATGTCTTAACTATTGTCAATAGTCTTGGCTGTTATGAACACTGGGGTCCATCTATCTTTTTGAATGACACATATGTCTCAGTATATGCCCAGGATTGGGATTGCAAGATACATGGGAACTATATTCTTAGATTTTTTGAGGAACCTTCATATTGCTTCCAAGTGGTTGCACCAGTTGACATCCCCCCACCTGTTCTTCACACGCCCTCCAGCATGGATTATTTGGACACTAGTTTCTCTTCCTGGCTCCTCCCCTCGCCTGCCGTCAATGTCCCTGTCCTTAGTGGCTGCAGCATAAATCCTGTGCCGGTCGTGCAGACGCTACATGGGGTCACCCCCAACCCCCAGGGCACTCGAGCCTCCCTTCCACCCATTTCCACTCTGGGTCTGGGCTCCTTGTCCTCCCAGAACCAGAACCGCTCCCTTCATTATCTTGGTGGGTTCACGTCCTAATGATCCAGAGGCTGAACTCAGGTTCATATACCCTGATCAGTTTACCACATACCAGGGATTCTAATCCAAATGACGCTCAGTTCCTGCCAGCCAGGAATTAGGACTAGACAAAAGAAAAAAGACACAAGACTGTAAATCTTACCATGAGGAACTGTAGGTATTTTTTTCCTTTTAGCCACACTGTGCAGCTTGCAGGATCTCAGTTCCCCAGACAGGCATTGAGCCCAGGGCCCCGGAAGTGAAAGCGCAGAGTCTTAACTACTGAACATCCAGGGAATTCCAAATTCCTGTTGTGTGTCCTTTGAAATCTATACAGTCTCTCAAGAAGGAGTTTGCTTCTTACGGCTGCTGTTACCACCCAGCACACACAGAACACACCTGATCTTTGAGGTCTGGAGTGAGAGTCTGAAATGAATCCGACAGGGCTCAGATCAAGGGTCAGAAGGCTGTACTCCTTGAGACTTCAGGGACATCCAGGCTTAATGTGTTTCTCTCCCGTCCCTGCGGGCTGGGGCCGTGCTGTATGTAGCCTGAGCGCGGGGGCTTTGAGCACACACTGCGGCCCCGGGTCGGCCACACTTGGGGCTCTAGAGCCCTGCGCCAGGTAGTCCGGGCTGTTGGCTGCTCCCAGGAGTGGGTGGGGGGCAACTGAAGAAGGGACTGTGGCTCAGCTGAGGGCAGTCTCTGCATCAGAGCGAGGGCCTCTGTGAGAGCACCGAGCAAGCTGGGCGCAGGCACCGCCCAGCGCGTCCGGAGCACGCACTGCACTGTGTAAGTGCTCTGGGAGAGAAAAGGATCAGACGCTCCGGGAAACTATAGGAGATCCTTTGGAGACAGAAGGGGCAGAGAGGAGTGATCAGAAAGGTTAGGGTTCTGACGTGGGGTGAGGTGAGCGACCGTAAGACAGCAAAGCACAGTCAAGGTTAAACTGTCACCAAGAGAAGGGACACTCTCCAGACCCAGCCCAGGGGGAGGAGTGTGCAGACAAGAGCTCCATGTGCTACCACTTGAGAGCCTTGGAATTAAGGCCTTGGTATGGGAGCTCTGTGGGCTGTGTGTATGTGTGTTTGTGTGTGAAAATGTGGTGTATATTTGTGTGTATGTATGTAGGTACCTGCCTATGTATATGTGAGGACATGGGTGTGTATATGTGTATTCATGTAATTATATGTATCTGTGTGCTTCTATATTTCTATGTGTTGTGTGTCTGTGAAAGGTATTAGGAACACACAGGTGCAAACGTCCTTGCACGCAGGAGTCCCAGGGACCCCTGAAGAAGAGGGGATGGACAAAGGGCACAGGAAACCAGGTGGAGAAGGAGATTGGAATCCCTTGGTTCTAGAAACGCAGAGAATGAGCAGGGAGTGGCAGATGTCAGGACCCGAGAAGAGACAGAAGGCTTGAGTTGAGGGCTTGGACAGTTCAAAAAATGAAGGGACTTGAGGGATAGGGATGGTGGCAGAGAAATTTCCTGGATTAGAGCACAAGGGAAATGGAGACGCCAATGGGGTGCGGCCTTGGCGTGGGGATTGAGTGTGGGACAGGAGGGCAGGATCCAGGCTCCAGCTGGGGCCAGGCTGAGAAAGGCTGGATTGCTCTCAGAGGGGGTCTGCAGTGGGGCCGCCAGCATCTAGGGCAGCCATTCAGGAAAGTGAATGTCCACCTGGGGACGCCAAACGTCCTTCAGTGGAGTTTTGCGAAGTGCTGAGATTTGTGGGTCGGTGACACTGAGACCACAGTGGAGGCTGAGAAGGATCCAGGACCCAGGGAAAGGAGGGGAGCTGGCAGAAGAATCTAGAACATGGGACATGTTGTGCCGGGAAGATATGGAGGATGAGTAAGACTGGGCTGGGCAGAGCCTAGCAGGATCTAGAAAAGCCAGGGAATGGGGAGGAGTTTGGGGGGCAGGGAATGAAGAGAGGGTCACTGTCGCTGGGATGGGAGAGGAAGGGTGGGTTAGGAATAGCCGCAGGGGTGGGGCTTCTGGGCAGTTTCATACTTTCGGCAAAAAGAGGCCTCTGGTGTATCTAGCGCTGTTGGAACCGCCTCGTGGGCCCCTTGGGAAGCACAGAGCTTGTTGGAGTCCACACCATCCACACGCATCCCTTCTAGGATGGTCCTTGCACTCCGAGGGTTCCTCCGTGGTGCAGAGCTTCTCCTTGTCTCTGTTCTGACCCTATTCTCCCCTTGAAGACTGGCGCCCGGGCCTTGTGCACCCCGACTCCGCTCAGGGCCGCCCTGGCGCCTCTGGCCACTCCGTTCAGATCAGGAACCGGCCTCCTGAGCGCCCAGGTCTGCACACAGCGCCGTCCCTGCTCCCCACACTGACCTCTCCTCAGGGCTCGCCTCCAGAATTTCCCCTTTGGCACCTCCCTGCCTTCGACCCCATGGGGGCTCAGACACCCTCAGCCCTCCTGCTCCCGGGTCCCTGTAAGTCCTTCAGGTTTTGCTGCCAAAATTCGCTCTCTGTGTACTCGGGCCGGATTAAATCTCACAGACAGAGCTGTGAGTGAAATGGGAGCACATAGCTTTACTGTTTTTCCAGGTGCAGGGGTTGCAGCAGGCTAACGCCCTCAAGACTGTGTCCTGGGACCTCCTCGGCGGTTCAGAGGTTAAGAATCCACCTTGCAATGCCAGGCACAGGGGCGCGATCTCCCTTCGGTAAACTGAGATCCCCCAGGGCAAGAGCAGCTCAGCCCGCACCCCACAGCTAGAGAGGCTGCCCGCTGCAAGCCAGGATGCTGCCAGACGCAGGGAATATCCTTCCTGCTACAAGTAAGACCCAAGGCAGCCAAATAAATAAATAAAATATATGTTTTAGGAAAGGCTGTGTGTCCGGTCTTGGAGGGGGTTTGAGGAGTCTTACAGTGTTCAAGGAGCAGAGCCTGATCAACTCGAGGCACTCTTCTGTTGGGTCTGTGATGAGGTCACAGGGAACAGCAGAATCAGCCTTCTGGTTCCAGCCGGTTTCAGATCTTCCTGTTTGTGGGCGGCATAGTTCACTTCTTCCGTCTGCCAGGGGGTTTCTGATTCTGTAAAAGAGGTCAAAAGTCCTGGCTCCCAGCATTATGAATAGCCCTTGAGGAGGAACTAATTCTGCACGAGTTTGTTCATTAGCTAAGGTATTCTTATTTTGTCTTTGTTCATAGTTTTCTTTCTATATTTTCTGTGATTAAATTTATTCTTTGACTAAACTTTGTTTTGTTTTGTTTTGTTTTACAAGCAAAAGGCAGGTGGACCTGGGTGGAGATCTACAAAGACTTCATAGGGTCCTGCTTGATTACAGTTCCTTCTGGAGTCGTCCTTCCTACCTGGGGAATGGACACAGAGTTGGAAATAATCTCGAGTTTCAAGCTTAGCATCAATAGTTTGTATTACGACAATATTATTTCTCTCTTTGATTGCCTTGTCATAACCCCTGGACAAACATTTGAAAATTATGAGACATTACAATGAGGATAATGATTAAAGTACACATTGCCATACTTTTCAAAAGAGTCCTCCTAGTTTAGAGGACAACAAGGAAGAAGCCTTTTCGAGTGTTTCCATTTGATATATATGTAGTATCCAAGTGGTCTTTGCTGTGAGGCTAGAATTTGAGCTGTCTTGTTCACAATTAGTGCTGCAACTCGAGAAAGTCCCCACTTGAAGAGTATGTGTGCTGATCAGAGAGACGACCTCCAAGAATAAATAAATAATAAAACAATTATATGTATAAAAAAAGAGTTTCAGACCAAATGCCAAAGACAGACAACAAATAGCCTCTAAGCTCTGCAAAATATGAAGATTTCTGCTCATCTCAGGAGACTATCTTTTTTATTTACCTGATAAGGCTGCTCAGAATATAAGAATCATTAACCTCTGGAGGAACAAAGAAGAGAGAAAAGAAACATATTTGCATTTTACTCACAGAGGGAAGTTAATTGCTGTCAGTCATTACTAGCTTGAGGGGAAGGGCTTTGCTTTATCTGGAAATCATAGATCAAACCCAATAATATTTCAGCAAACAAAATCCATAAACTCTAAAAGTATATTTACAAGTTGTTTCAGGAGCTCATCTTTTTTGTTGAACACTTTTATGATACCATCAGGCTTTTTAAATTAGGATTTTAAAATTTCCTTTACCAGCTGAGCCTCAAGGGAAGCCCCCTGGGTTGGGAAGATCCTCTGAGAAGGGAACGGCTACACTCCAGTATTCTGGCCTGGAGAATTCCATGGACTGTGTAATCCATGGGGTCGCAAAGAGTCAGACACAACTGAGCAACTTTCACTTCACCCTAAATTTCCTACCCAGCTGCATGGTATAAAGTGAAATTGATCAGAGACCAGTGCTTCTCAAAATGGTCTTCCCTATGTGAAGCACTTTTGCAAAACCATCGAGTACAAGAACTAACTGTGAGTGACTTAAAGATATGGTGACACACGTGAGCACAATGTAATGGGCTAAGAAACTTGATTACAATAACGAGAATTATGACTTGGTAACATCAGGACATACCAGGTTTGTCGGAATTCCTTAATTTTTAACACATCTCTATTAATAGCAACCATCCGCAGTAGAACTCTAGAAGACTTACATTTAATAATGTTCCCCATGATATTTAACACACCAGTGATGCTAGTCAATCTAATATTTGCCTCTGAGCTGCCTCAAAGTTCCTTTGGAACACTCAAAGTTAGCTAGAGAAAGAGACTTACCATCTCTTCTCCAAGGCAGCTCATTATTCCAGGAAAAGTTTGTTCTGTTAGCAGAGAGAGAAAGCCAAATTCCAGTCTTGGACCAGCTTACTATTAAAAATAAAGTTCTTTACCTAATTAAATTTAATTTAACCTTAATCAATCCTCCCCTTTTAAAAAACGTTTATCATTTTTTGTATCCACATGCTATGTCTCTTGTTTTTCCCTATCCAAATCAGCAAAATTATCCTCTTGTTATATTTCAAGAAAAACTACTGTTATTTTCTATATCTTCTTTTGACAACAAACATATATCCTACTTGCATTCCAGTCTCTTACCATTTTTAGTAACTGTAAATACATTGCGTTTCTAAAATCCCTTAAAACTTAAAACCAGGAAGCAAGCAACTGAATTGTATTTCTCTTTATGAACATTAGATTTCGTAAAGTATATGACAGACATATTTCATAGGATAATTTTCCTTTAGATGGTACAAGATGTGTGTTTAATAAACACATTTAGTGTTTTCATTCATAAGAAGGTAAAGATACACATGGACTTGTTCAGTAGTCAGTGTTTCAGTATTTTATCTCAAACTGATTTCAGTCTTCAGTGCATTCTCATCGTTTTACTGAATTTAGCAAAACCCTAAAGTTCTAAATTTCCAAGAATTCGGAAAAACAAAATATAATTCTTTTTAAGTGTTTACCTAAAAATGTCTCTACCATTTATCTCTATTATTCATGACAATATCATCATAGTTAATTTTCTTGCAGTCAAATTTTGCAACAGATAGGACTTTTTGACAAGCAGCAGAACTAGGTGCAGTGAGTGTTGATGACAATGTTGGTGACTCATGTCCCCATTAATTCACACGGGGTTAAACAACAAACTAACCTGAGGTCCCTACCAGAAATGGACTTAATATTGAATATTTCCCAGATTTTGTCAACCTTAGAAATACTTTATTTGTAAGCGCTTACTTTTCTTTAAGTCAATTAAATGGAGCTCATTTAGAAATGAATCTCAGGAATGTTATCTAAAGACAAAAACACAACCTGAGTCATAAATTTATTTAGATAAGACTAGGACTCATTTTTTCATCAGTCTTGTTTGACTGTTTCCTTTACCGCATTTTCTCACTTCTCTGATTTAATTTATTCTTCTTTTTTTTTTCCCCTAATCTCGCTTCAAGGCATGTGGGCTATTCATACCCCAACCAAGTATTCAACCTTCAACCCTGAATTTCACTGGTGGAATCATAGCCACTAGACGGGGAGTGAAGTCCCTACATTTATTCTGTGGTGAAAGTATTTTTACAGACAAAAGGCAGGCAGAGGACTTGATTGGGGGGTTATTCTGAGAAAGCCTCAGAGGGTCCTGCTTGGTTACAATCTGTCCCTTCCCTGGTCTGCCCCTGGCTGGAGTTTCAGCCCTCCAGGAGAAGGAAGTCAGCATAGAATCGGGCAGACCACATGAGAGTTCAGATATCCTTTATATCCTTAGAGTGAAGGCTGTACGTTGTTAGGGAGCTCAGTGATAAAGAAAATACCTGCAATGTAGGACATGCAGGGAACAAGCATCTGATCTCTGGGTGCATAAGATCCCCTGGAATAGGAAATGGCACCCCACTCCAGTATTCTTGCTTGGGAAACCCCATGAACATAGGAGCTTGGGGTACTTGTCACAAAGAGCAACTGAAAAGGCCCACAGGTCATCCATTGTCAGGAGGGTAGAGGTGGTGTGTTGCTGCTAACAGCAAAAATTCTGTTTCTCCATTTTTGTTCGTGTTAGAGCAAACTGTTGCTGAGGAAGCAATTAAAGAAGGTAAGCTGGTGATCTGTGTCTTCTGAATACTATTATAATCTTAGGGATGTCTCCCCTGGTTCAAATCAGTCTTGTTGGTTAGGCAGGCAGAGTTGGGATGTATAAATCAGAAAGAAACTGAAATCTTAGCCGCAAACATCCCACAATGATGAGTCCTCTTGCACAATAATGCATGATGCTGTCTTCTTAAGACTTCACAAAGATAGCATAGATACCGAACAGGAATAGAAATTAAGCCATGATGACTTCAGCTAGTTGGTGACCACACTTCTTAAAGACATATATAATCTTATTCCTTAAGCAACTCATGCCTAACTGGTTCCATGTCACCAAATCCATCTGGTGTAGGACAGATAGCAGCAACCATTTGACTAGGTGTTTAAGCAACTCACTGAATGGCCTCCGGGTCAGCATTCATCCACTTGTAATTTATTTTCTACAGATGTCTATAACATCTCTGTGAGAAAGTCAGCAACTATATTTTCAAGAGTTTCTTTGAGCTTGTTCTTGGTTAAATAAATCAGTGTCTCCATGCTGAACAAGTGAGCGTTTCTGTTCCTTTTAGTCTAGGTCCTGAATTTACTTGCTCTGACAGACATACGGGAAGTCTCCATCTGGAAGAGGCTGTGTCTTGGCTACTCCTTCCTGTGCTGTGGATACACTACTTGTTGCTATCTACAGTACTTTCTTGACTGCATATGAAGTGGATATAAGGAAAAAATTTTATACTTTTATAATGTTTTCTCTAGTGGATCTAACAAAAACAATTCTAATATACACTACTTTCCTGGCCAGTAGTGGATATAACAAAAAAGCAGCAGAAGGCTATTTTGAAACTAGTGGTTTCTAGTGGAAGAACAGGAGCTTAAATATGGTGGGGAGGAGGAGTTACAAAATCTGGGAGTAAGACAGGCTCCCCTGTCCATGGAATTTTCCAGGCAAGAATTACTGGGATTGGGTTGCCATTTCCTTCTGCAGGCGATCTCGCCTACCCAGGGATCAATCCCGTGTCTCCTGTGTGTCCTGCATTGACAGGCGGATTCTTGAATACTAGTGCCACCTGAGAAGCCCTAAGACAGCCCCAAGGATGGATCATACAACACGGGGAATATAGGCAATATCTTGTAAGAGCTGTAAATGGAAAGTGCCTTTCAAAATTGTCAATGAAAAAATTTTAGAATTTAAAACGAAGAGAGTTGAGCCTGTGTGAGTGAATAAAGGCTTCCTGGACTCGAGCCCAGGGGAAGTGAGGGAGGCCAGTAGTGAGAGGTGTTGGAGTGGGTTCTAGAATGTGGGACAGAGGGCAGGCTTTCCAGGCTCCAGCTGGAACCAGGCTGAGAAGGGCAGGGTTTCTCTCTGAGGGGGTCTGACTGGGGCCTCCAGCATCTGGAGAAGCTCTGTGGGGAAGCCAATGCCCACCTTGGAAGTCAAAGGCATGCCTCAATCACGTCTGGTAGATGCTGGTACGTGTGAGTAGGTGAAACACTGAGACCACAGTGGAGGCAAAACGGATCCAGGGTCCAGGGCAGGGGTGGCACCGAGGACAGAAGCGTCTGGAACACAGGGAGGGGCAGGGAGGAAAGGGAGGAGACGGCTGACCTAGGAGTATGCAGAGCCGGAAGGGCATGTGACCCAGGGTTCTTGGATCCTAAGTCAACAGACATTGAGAAGAGGCCAGACAGGATATTCAGACAAGGTTTTATTGGAGCTCTGGGTGCATCAGGAAGGGAATCCAACAAGTGACAAGTTCCCTTGTTTGCTCCTGGGGGGTGAGGGGGTATCGGGGCTTGTGTGGGAAATCCGCTCCATTAAATGGGGTGAGGGCGGGCTGGGTCCAGCATTGGGTGGGGGGACTGAATGCGAGGTCTGTGCAGCCCCTTGGTGGTCCTGTGGGCAGGCATCAGGTCCAGGACCCCACTTTAGTCCTCCAGCTCTGAAGGGGACTGGAGTTTGGATCTTTTCTTTTTTTATCTGGTGCATCAGTTGCCCCCGCTGCCCGTGTGGGTAGTGATTGTTAGCCCCTTGTGGTTTCCTTGCTGTCTGTGGCTCCAGAAGCTGTGTGTCCACGAGGAAGCACGGCAGCCCAGGTCCCAGCGTGTCTGAAATCTAGAACCTGGAGAGCGGGAAGGGGGAGAGAATGGAGGATGGGGCAGGCCTAGGAGTGTGCAGAGCCCAGAGGAATCTAGAAACCCCGGGATGGGGGACGAGTTTAGGGAGCGAGGGGTGAAGAGAGGGGCACAGCCCTGAGGTGGGGTGGGGCAAGTCAGGGAGAGGAATAACTCTGATCGGAGGGGACGGACGGGGCTGCCTCCCCAGTTTCCATTCTTGAGGCAAAGAGGCCTCAGGTGCATCCAGCGCTGTTGGAACCGCCAGCCTCCTGGCCCCGCCTTGGGAAGCACAGAGCATCTTGGAGTCCACACCGTGGTCCACACGCTCCCCTCCGGGGCGGTCCTTACACTCTGGGGTCGCCTCCGTGGCGCAGAGCTTCTCCTCCTCTCTGTTCCGACCCTGTTCTGTCCCTTGATGAGTGGCGCCCGGGCCCTGTGAGCCCCGACCCCTCTCAGGGCCGCCCCGGCTCCCGTGGCCGCTCCGCTGAGATCGGGAGTCTGTCTCCGCAGCCCCGGGTCTGCGCCGCAGCGACGCGCCTGCTGCCGAGGACGCCTCCTCAGGGCTCCCCTCCGGAATGCCCCGTTGAGCCCCTCGCAGCCTTCCACCCCACTGGGACTCAGGTCCCTCAGCCCTCCTGCCCCCGGGACCCTGTTCTTCCAATGGCTCCTGGTTTCTCTCCAGATCTCCTTGCCAAAATCGGGCCTCTGTGTCCTGAGGCCAGATTACATCTGAGAGAGAGAGTTTTAAGTGAAATGGATAATCTAGCTTTACTGCTTTGCCACACACAGGGGACCAAGCAGGCTAATGCCCTCAAGACTGTCCTGGGACTTCCAGTCGTCCAGTGGTTTAGAGTCCACCTTGAAATGCAGTGGACCTGGGTTTGATCCCTGGTGGGGAATCTAAGATCTCACAGCCCAGGAGCAGCTGAGCCCTCGCCCCACAGCTGGTGAGTCTGTGTGCTACAAGCAAGATCCCACCAGAGGTAGGGACTATCCCGCACCTGCAAATCAGAACCAAGGCAGCCAAATGACTAGATCAATAAAATATTAACTTAAATTAAAGGCTGTTTGTCTGGTCCTGGAGGGGTCTGAGGCGTCTTACGGTGTTCAAGGAGCAGAGCCTGATCAACCCGAGGACGCTCTCTGTTGGGTCTGTGATGATGTCTCAGGGAGCAGCAGCGTCACCCCTGTGGTTCCAGCCGGTCTCAGGTCCTCGTGCTTGTGGGCGGCATAGTTCACTTCTTCCATCTGGCAGGGGGTTCAGATTCTGTAAAACAAGTCAAATAGGACATTTGGAACCAGGACGGCTCCAAATATTTATTGATAGTCCTTGAGGAAGAGCTATCAGTCCATGAGTTTGTTTAATAGCTACGATATTATTATTTTGACTTCCTTGACAGTTTCCTTTCTTTCTGTATTGTCTCACTTCTGTGATTAAATATATTCTTGACTAAAGTTGTTTTTCATAGATATGAGGCAGGTGCACATGGGTGGGGATCTACAAAGGCCTCCTAAGTTCCTTGTCGGCTACAGTTCCAAGGGGAGTCAACCTATATAATTTGAGAAAAGGACACAAGAGCTGGAAATAATCTCACATTCCAAGCTTTGTTAGCATCAATAGTTTGTGTTAAGGAAATATTATTTCTCTCTTTGATTGCCTTGTGATAGCCCTTGGATCAACATTTGAAAAATATGAAAGCATATTACGATGAGGATAATGGTTAATGATTTGTGATATTTTCCAAAAGAGTCTTCCTATGACAGAGGGCAACAAGGAAGATGAGTTTTTGAGTGTTTCCATCTGATAAATATGTAGGGTCCCAGTGGTCTTTGCTGTGAGACTAGAGCTTGAACTGTCTCATTCACAATTAGTGTTGCAACTAGAGAAAGTCCGCGCTAGCTACGAAGAGCGTGTACGCTCCATCAAAGACCCAGCCTCCAAGAAGGAGTAATAAGTCAATCAAAAAACTACATGTACAAAAAGGAGTGTCAGGCTGAATTCCAGAAAACAAGGAACCAACACTATTTTACTCTCAGAAAATCCAGGCCCAAATCCTGCCATTTGATTTTGCTTGCGGATTTTTCTCTTCTAAAGGGCCCCAAAATATGAAGATTATTGCAAATGTCAGGAGACAGTCATTTTTATTTACCTGATAAGGCTGCTCAGAGTTAAGCATCTCTAACGTCTGGAGAAACCAAGAGAGAGAAAAGTAACATATTTCCGTTTTACTCACAGAGGGCATTTATTCAGTTGCTGTCAATCATTAGTAGCTTGAGGGGAAGGGCTGGGCTTTATCTAGAAAGCCAACAGATCAATAATATTTCAGAGCAAAAAGAAAAACAAAAACACATAAACTTTACAACTATATTTACATGTTGACTCAGTATTTCATCTTTTGTTAAACACTTTTATAATACCAGCAGGTTTTTTAAATGGAGATTTAAAATTTTCTTATCCAGTTAGTTGCCTGGTATAATGTGAAATTGATCAGACGTCAGTGCTTGTCAAAATGGTCTCTCCTGTGAATCGTCTTGGGCGATGAAGACCTTTTGCAAAACCATCAGTAGAGTAACTGTGTGCGACTGACTTAAAGATTGAAAGACATGGTGATGCACCTGAGCAGAATGTGACAGGTTAAGAAACTTGGTCACAATAACCAGAATTGTGACTTGGTAGCAGCCCTGGCTATGTCCTTGTATGTCCCAATTATGACGTAGGGACCTACCAGGTTTGTAGGAATTCCATAATTTTTTTTTTTTAGCAAATCTCTATTAATAATATCCATCCCACTTTAACCTGAGAAGCCTTCTCCTTCACTTGATAATGCTCCCCATGGTGTTTAACATACCAGTGATGCTAGTTAATCTACTATTTCCCTCTGAGATGCCTCACAGTTCCTCTGGAACACTCAGAGTTGGCTAGAGAAAGAGACTTACCATCTGTTCTCCAAGGCAACTCAATATTCCAGGAAAGTTTGTTCTGTTAACAGAGAGAGAAAACGAAATTTCAGTATTGTTGTAGCTTACTATTAATAATAAAAATCATTTACTTAATTAAATTATATTTAATTTTAATCAATCCTGAACTGTATACAATTCTTGCTAATGTCACATCTTGAGAAATGCTGGGCTGGAAGGAGCAGAAGTTGGAATCACGATTGCAGGGAGAAATATCAGTAACCTGAGATATGCCGATGACACCACCCTTATGGCAGAAAGTGAAGAAGAACTAAAGAGCCTCTTGATGAAAGTGAAAGAAGAGAGTGAAAAAGTTGGCTTAAATCTCAACATTCAGAAAATTAAGATCATGGCATCAGGTCCCATCACTTCATGGCAAATAGATGGGGAAACAATGGAAGCAATGAGAGACTTAAATTTGGGGGGGCTCCAAATGACTGCAGACGGTGAATGCCGCCGTGACATTAAAAGATGCTTACTCCTTGGAAGGAAAGCTATGACCCACCTAGACAGCATATTAAAAAGCAGAGACATTACTTTGCCCACAAAGGTCCGTTTGCTCAAGGCTATAGTTTATCCAATACTCATGTACGGATGTGACAGGTGAACTGTAGAGAAAGCTGAGTGCCGAAGAATTGATGCTTTTGAACTGTGGTTTTGGAGAAGACTCTTGAGAGTCCCTTGGACTGCAAGGAGATCCAACCAGTCCATCCTAAAGGAGATCAGTCCTGGGTGTTCATTGGAAGGACTGATGTTGAAGCTGAAACTCCAACGCTCTGGCCACCTAATGTGAAGAGCTGACTCATTTCAAAAGACCCTCAAGCTGGGAGAGATTGAGGGCAGGCGGAGTAGGGGACAACAGAGGATGAGATGGTTGGAAGGCATCAATGACTCAATGGACATAAGCTTGGGTGGACTCTAGGAATTGGTGATGGACAGGGAGGCCTGGCATGCTGCAGTCCATGGGGTCGCAAAAGTTCGGACACGACTGAGCAACTAAACTGAACAGAAAATGTATAATAGATAATATTATATGATATTGTATTCTATATGCTATATTCTATATAATCTATCATATAACATATACATTATATATTATATAATGTTACATATTATTTAATTATATCATGGTATTTTATAGTATATATAATAATTAAAATACAATATGATAACAAAGTATATATAAATATACTTTACAGACAGTAAAGTGTATATAATAAAGTATAATGATAAATATTATTATATATATATTTGTTGTATATGATATCATCTGATATACCTTATACTATGTATTATATATCATATATTTTATCACATATATTTATATTAATATATATAATATATATTTATATAAATATTTGTATATTATATTTATATAAATATTTACATTTTTATATAACATTTGATTTTTCATAAATTTTTATTTATATCTATTTCAATAATTGACTAATACTTTAATAGAAATATAGATCACAAAAATTAATATATTATTAATTTATATATAAAATATATTTATTTGCATATTTATATATATGCATATGTTACAACTTAGAGTATACATTTATTTATATACTTATGTTTATGTATATAGTTACATTATATACAATATATAATATATATATCATGTGTATAATATATAGTTATATAGAAATATATTATGTAATAATAATAGTATTATATTAAAATATTATGTAATAAAATAATGCATATATTGCATATAGAAAATATATTGTATGTCAATAAAATAATTATGTTTTATGATTATCTAATTGTATATTACATATTATTTATTAATTAAATATTATATTACATACATTTAATATTATATAAATATTATATTATATTATATGTATGCTACTAATCAGGATTATATTGAATTAGTATACATATTTGTTAAATAGACAATATGTTATTTTAATAAACATAATAAGTTACACTTTATATATTATATAAATTAATACATATTAGATGATAATGATGATATTATATTAATATGAATAATGATAATATGTATAAACCAATATATTATTATATATTTTAATATATATTCATATATGATATTATGTATTATGTTGCATATATTATATATAATAATTAAATTAAAAATACAAGGCATACAATAATATTTATTTTAAATAATATATTTTCATAATTAATATAGTCATATATAATCCATTTCAATTATATATTAATATTAAATAATGCTGCTTATACATTATATAAACAATACAGGATATATATATAGCTATAAGAATTATAACATAATAATAAAGTATATGTAAATATAGTTTATATATATATAAACTAAAGTATATATAACAAACTATAATAAAAATTTTATGTAATATATAATATACTTTGATATATAACCTATATTATATTTTACACGATATATATTATTATGTATCGCATATCATATATGATATGTGATATATAATAGAACATAATATATATTTAAGCAATATATGTGAAATAAATATATCAATTTTACAAAATATAATGGTTGCATTTATATATAATATATATATAATTCTTATATATATGTAATTATTTTATATAATATATAGTATAGCAATTATATATAATGAAATATAAGATGTAAATTAATAATATATCTCTATATGTATATATTATATATTTATACATAAATTTGTATGTATAATCCTCTATATAAATATGTGTTTTATTGTTAACAAATATGCTATATATATTGAATGTACTTTTGTATAAATTATATATATATATTTTATATATACTAAGTATATTAAATATATCCTTATTAGTATGTATAATATTATATGTAATAGTAACAGATATTATGTATATAGTTTTTAAAATAAGTATACAATTGTTTAATGAAAATTTTAAAACTCTTTAATTAAATTTTTATAAATATAAGAAAAATTTTACATATCAGATATAAGAATTGTAATATAATAGTATAATATAATTTTAATATAATGCACAATAATTATACTATATATACCTACATGTAATAGATTTATATTTTTATATATTTATATATTCCTATGTCATTTTGTCACATATTATTGTATTATTTTTAAAAATTATATTTGCTTTTTCATTTCATTTATTTATAATTATTATTTTTATTTCTTTATCATTATTTATTTTTAGTAGATGTTAAATCATATCGCATTTTTTAAATGCCTTAAAACTTAAAACCAAGAAACAGGCAATTGAAGATTTTTATCAACAGTAGATTTTGTAACTTACAAGTGATACATACCTTAGGGCACAATTTTGCTTTATGTCATACAAGATATGTACTTAATAAGCTCAAATATGTTTGTATTATTTCATAAAAGGCAAAGGTAAGTAAACATAGCCTTGTTTAGAACTCAGTGTTTCAGTATTTTGTCTGTGCCATTTATCTCAGTTCTTTATGACAATATAGCAGTGTGAGTGAACTTTCTTGCTGACAAATGTTGCAACAGGTGTGCCCTAGTGACTGGCAGTAGAACTAAGTACAATGAAAGAATGCTGCTGTCTCCTGTCTCTAGTAATAGACACAGTTAAACGGGCTAAAATGATGTCAGTACCAGACAAAGACTTCATGAACATTTCCAAGATTCTGTGACTCAGAAATATACAACATTTGTAAGCACCTATTTTAAGTCAGTGCAATAGAGTGCATTTACAGCTCTATATGTGATAATATATAAAATAATCTCTATATGGTTATCTCAGGAATATTATCTAGAGACAAAGACACACTGAGACATACACACGAGCAGAGATCTGTTCCTCATTTTACATTTCATGAATCAGGCACTGCAATTCAACTTGTCAGTTCATGAAAAACAGAGAGAACAGTCAAATGTACACACGTGAGGTCAAAGGCTTCTTTTTCTTCCCTCCTCCCACCCCCGTCCCCCTGCTCAGTTGCACTTCTAAGTAAACCAAGGCTGAGACACAGGCCATGTGGGCTGTGTTGTATTAATACTTAGGGACATGGTGAGGCTCAACATCAACTTTCCTCCTTGGAATATCTTTGTTCTCTCAGGGTAAGTGTTCTAAAAACTGAAGTGTGTTATCATGTCACTCTCTCCAACAGCACATGCAAAAAATAAAAATAAAAATTCTGGAATTTCAAAAGAGTTTCATCTCAACCATTTTCTCCAAAGTCTAAAGAATATTGTGACTGCATAGTGTTAAACTATTTTGTCCTTATTGATAGGTTTAAACGTGTAGGTCGTCCAGTCTTCCAAAATGTGTCCTAGGAGGTTATCAGAGGGAATCAAAAGAGCATTTCTCATTTAGATCAGACACCCATGAACCAAATGCAAACCAGACCTCATTAGCTGGTGGAAATCTTATACCAGGGGAAAGACACCAGAAAGCATAAAACTCAGAGTGGCTGCTTCCAATTCCTGCCAAGTCCTTGCTAGACAAGAAGCCGAGGGCTTGGGGGTGACAAGCGAAGCCCCTGTTAAAGCCCTCGTATTGGCAGAGCTGCCTGAGCTAGCACTAGACTCTCCAAAGTACACTGAAGCCCACAACCATCTAGCCAAAGCAGAAGGGGCCATCAAGCCTGAAAAGGGATGGTGGGAATAGCCAAGTGGCAAATTATTGGTACCGGAGGAGCTGACACCCACTCTGGTAAGCCAAACACACCAAGCGACACATCTAGGCCATTATAAACTGGAAGAGCTCATTTGAAAATATTTCTTGGTTCCCCACCTCTCTTCCCCATGCAGGACAAAATCTCAGAACTGCACTGCCTGCTCACAGGTCCATGCTGCCTCTCGGCGCAGACAGAAACCTCCAGGGATTCAGCTATAAGGCACGCTGCCCTTTGAACACCTGGAAGTGGACTTCACTGAAATGAATCCTCACTGACACTACCGTTACCTGCTGGTCATAGAGTGTGTGTTCTCGGGATGGGTAGAAACTTTTCCTACCCGGACTGAAAGAGCATCAGTAGTAGCCCGGTGGCTGAGTAGAAAGACGGTTCCCAGATTTGGATTTCCTACCAGCATTGGATCGGACAATGGCCAGGCTTTCGTAGCTAATTTAGTATAACAAGTGAGCAAAACTTGAAACATGAAGTGGAAATTATATGCAGCATATAGGCCCCAGAGTTCTGAGATGGTGGAATGAACCAACCTGACACATACAGAGACGCTCTCCCAGTGGATCTCAGAGACTGACTGCTCCTGGGGGGACTTGTTTCCGACGACTCTGCTCAGACTCAGGATGACCCCGCGGCCCATGGCTCTTCTCCGGACAAAATTGTGTATGAAGGCCCCCCTCCCAGAATAAAACAGTTGTCAACAAATTTGCCTCAGGTAAGGGGAGATGAGATTTCACAGCAGATGGAACAACTGGGCAAGGTCATAAATCAGGGAACGAAGTTTGTACAAGAAAGGGTGCCGTTCCCCCTTGGGGAGCAGATTCACGAATGTGTGCCCGGGGATCAGCTGTGGGCAAGGACTGGAAACACGACTCGTTGGCCCCACACTGGAAGGGTCCGGGTACTGTTGTTCTAACCAGCCCGACTGCAGTTAGAGGTGCAGGTGTCACCCCCTGGATCCATCACATGAGGGTGAAGAGAGCATATCACACAGACCTGGAGGACGCCGAGGGGACAACCCAAAGGACCCCACTGATCCCAGGGAAACCAAGATCATCTTAAAGAAGAAAAAGAGATGAAGCTCTAAAGGCAACTGCTGCAAAACACACTTGCCGGTATCACCTTGAAACTAACCTCAGTTTCAGGACAAAGAGGGACCTGTGCTGTCATTAAATTTCAGTGTTGTGTATATATTCCTGATTTGTCTGGCTATAGATCAGCCACCCTAAATGACATGAAAGGTCAGGTAAAAGTTATGTCTGATGATAATCTTCCGTTTTGACCTTCAGTCCTATCTTGGGTGAAGGGTGATTGGTGGAAAACTGTATTTACCATTGTTACAGTTTACTTGATAGTTCTGATTTGTGGACCCTTTATTTTACAAAGTATTATGAACTTTGTAACCCAAAGGTTGATGTCGTTCTCCCAAATTGGGGGTCGAAGAGTCAGGGTGCAATATATCCCTGTGAATGATGCTCATACTAAGAGCATCAAGAGGAGGGGATGAAGGAGAAAACAGACAGAACTGGCTCCATTTGAAAGCAGGGCTCCATCTTGGGCTGGACTGTGGACTTTGAGCTCTATGCCCAGTATCTATGGAAAGAATGTACCAACAGGAAAACCAGGCCCCCTGGAAGGAAGAGCCCCAGTGCTCGACCTCGACTCATTGTTGCCTAAAAGAATACCCTGATTATCTGTGTAACCGAATAGAATCATATAGTCCCAGAGGTAGGGACTATCCCGCACCTGCAAATCAGAACCAAGGCAGCCAAATAATTAGATCAATAAAATATTAACTTGAATAAAAGGCTGTGTGTCTGGTCCCGGAGGGGTCTGAGGCGTCTTATGGTGTTCAAGAAGCAGAGCCTGATCAACCCGAGGATGCTCTCTGTTGGGTCTGTGATGATGTCTCGGGGAGCAGCAGCGTCACCCCTGTGGTTCCAGCCGGTCTCAGATCCTCGTGCTTGTGGGCGGCATAATTCACTTCTTCCATCTGGCAGGGGGTTCAGATTCTGTCAAGGGGTCAAATAGGACATTTGGAACCAGGACGGCTCCAAATATTTATCGATAGCCCTTGAGGAAGAGCTAACAGTTCATGAGTTTGTTTAATAGCCATGATATTATTATTTTGACTTCCTTGACAGTTTCCTTTCTTTCTGTATTGTCTCACTTCTATGATTAAATATATTCTTGACTAAAGTTGTTTTTCATAGATAAAAGGCAGGTGCACATGGGTGGGATCTGCGAAGGCTTCATAAGTTCCTTCTCGGCTACAGTTCCAAGGGGAGTCAACCCATGTAATTTAAGGAATGGACACAAGAGATGGAAATAATCTCATGTTCCAAGCTTCGTTAGCATCAACAGTTTGTGTTAAGGAAATATTATTGTTCTCTTTGATTGCCTTGTGATAGCCCTTGGACCAACATTTGAAAAATATGAAAGCATATTACGATGAGGATAATGATTAATGATTTGTGATATTTTCCAAAAGAGTCTTCCTATTTCAGAGGGCAACAAGGAAGATGAGTTTTTGAGTGTTTCCATCTGATAAATATGTAGGGTCCCAGTGGTCTTTGCCGTGAGGCTAGAGCTTGAACTCTCTCGTTCACAATTAGTGTTGCAACTAGAGAAAGCCCGCGCTAGCAGCAAACAGCCTGTGTGCTCCATCAAAGACCCAGCTTCCAAGAACGAGTAAATAAGTCAATCATAAAACTACATGTACAAAAGAGAGTCTCAGACTGAATTCCAGAAAGCAAGGAACCAACACCATTTTACCCTCAGGAAATCCAGGCCCAAATCCTACCATTTGATTTTGCTTGCGGATTTCTCTCTTCTAAAGGGCCCCAAAATATGAAGATTATTGCAAATGTCAGGAGACAGTCATTTTTATTTACCTGATAAGGCTGCTCAGAGTTAAGCATCTCTAACTTCTGGAGAAACCAAGAGAGAGAAAAGTAACATATTTCCATTTTACTCACAGAGGGCATTTATTCAGTTGCTGTCAATCATTAGTAGCTTGAGGGGAAGGGCTGGGCTTTATCTAGAAAGCAACAGATCAATAATATTTCAGAGCAAAAAGAAAAACAACCCATAAACTTTACAACTATATTTACATGTTGACTCAGCATTTCATCTTTTGTTAAACACTTTTATAATACCAGCAGGTTTTTTAAATGGAGATTTAAAATTTTCTTATCCAGTTAGTTGCCTGGTATAATGTGAAATTGATCAGACATCAGTGCTTGTCAAAGTGGTCTCTCCTATGAATCTTCTTGGGCGATGAAGACCTTTTGCGAAACTATCAGAGTATAGTAACTGTGTGTGCCTGACTTAAAGACGGAAAGACATGGTGACGCACCTCAGCAGAATGTAACGGGTTAAGAAACTTGGTCACAATAACCAGAACTGTGACTTGGTAGCAGAACTTGGTATGCCCTGGTATGTCCTAATTATGATGTAGGGACCTACCAGGTTTCTAGGAATTCCATAATTTTTTTTAGCAAATCTCTGTTAATAATATCCATCCCACTTTAACCTGAGAAGCCTTCTCCTTCACTTGATAATGCTCCCCATGGTGTTTAACATACCGGTGATGCTAGTTAATCTACTATTTCCCTCTGAGATGCCTCACAGTTCCTCTGGAACACTCAGAGTTAGCTAGAGAAAGAGACTTACCATCTGTTCTCCAAGGCAGCTCAATATTCCAGGAAAGTTTGTTCTGTTAGCAGAGAGAGAAAATGAAGTTTCAGTATTGTTGTAGCTTACTATTAATAATAAAAGTCATTTACTTAATTAAATTATATTTAATTGTAATCAATCGTGAACTGTACACAATTCTTGCTAAAGTCACATCATGAGAAACGCTAGGCTGGAAGAAGCAGAAGCTGGAATCAAGGTTGCAGGGAGAGAAATCAGTAACCTGAGATATGCAGATGACATCACCCTTATGGCAGAAAGCGAAGAACTAAAGAGCCTCTTGATGAAAGTGACAGAGGAGAGTGAAAAAGTTGGCTTAAATCTCAACATTCAGAAAATTAAGATCATGGCATCAGGTCCCATCATTTCATGGCAAATTGATGGGGAAACAATGAAGCAGTGAGAGACTTAATTTTTGGGGGCTCCAAATGACTGCAGATGATGACTGTAGCCATGAAATTAAAAGACGCTAACTCCTTGGAAGGAAAGCTGTGACCCACCTAGAGAACATATTAAAAAGCAGAGACATTACTTTGCCCACAAAGGCCCGTTTAGTCAAGGCTATGGTTTATCCAGTAGTCATGTATGGATGTGACAGTTGGACTGTAGAGAAAGCTGAGCGCTGAAGAATTGATGCTTTTGAACTGTGGTTTTGGAGAAGACTCTTGAGAGTCCCTTGGACTGCAAGGAGATCCAACCAGTCCATCCTAAAGGAGATCAGTTCTGGGTGTTCATTGGAAGGACTGATGTTGAAGCTGAAACTCCAATACCTTGGCCACCTGATGTGAAGAGCTGACTCATTTGAAAAGACCCTGATACTGGGAAAGACTGAGGGCAGGCGGAGTAGGGGACAACAGGCAGAGATGGTTGGATGGCATCACTGATTCAGTGGACATAAGTTTGGGTGAACTCCAGGAATTGGTGATGGATGGGAGGCCTGGCATACTGCAGTCTATGGGGTCGCAAAAGGTTGGACACGACTGAGCAACTAAACTGAACTGAACAGAAAATGTATAATAGATAATATTATATTATATTGTATTATATATTAAATATTCTATATAATCTATCATATAACATATATATTATATGTTATATAATAACAGTATTTAATTATATAATGGTGTTTTATAGTATATATAATAAGTAAAATATGATAATAAAGTATACATAAATATATTTACAGACAGTAAACTGCATATAATAAAGTATAATGATAAATATTACTTTATATATTGTATATTTGTTTTATATGATATTATCTGATATATCTTATGTATCATTTATCATATATTTTATATCACATATATTTATATGTGATATATATAATAGATATTCATATAACTATTTATATATTATATTTATATAGATATTATATTTATATTTTTATATAACATTCGATTTTTACATAAATTTTTATTTACATTTTTTCAATGACTAATACTTTAATAGAAATATAGATTACATTAAATTAATGCATTATTAATTATGTATAAAATATATTTTTTACATATTCATATATATGAGTATCTTACAACTTAGAGTATATAATTATTTAGATAATTATGTTAATGTATATAGTATATTATATCCAATATTAAATATATATCATGTATATAATATATACAGTTATATAGAAATATATATTATATAATAATAATAGTTTTATATTATATTATATTATGTAATAAAAAATAATGCATATATTACATATAGAAAATATATTATATATCAATAATGCAATTATATTTTATGATTCTATAATTGCATATTAGATATTAGTTATTAATTAAATACTATATTACATACATTTAATATTATATAAATATTATATTGCATTATATATATGTTACTGTTCAGGATTATATTGAATTAATATACATATTTGTTAAATAGACAAGATATTATTATAATAAACATAATAAGTTACACTTTATATATTATATCAATTCATACATGTTAGATGATAATGATGATATTATATTAATAATAATAATGATAATATATAAAAAACAATATATTATTATATATTTCAATATATATTCATATATCATATTATGTGTTATGTTACATATGTTATACATAATAATTAAATTAAAAATACTTGGCATATAATAATATTTATTACATATATTATATATTTTCATATTTAATATAGCTATATATAATCCATTTCACTTATATATTAATATTAAATAATGTTGTTTATATATTATATAAATAATACAGGATATATATAAAGCTATAAGAATTACAATATAATAATAATGTATATGTAAGTATACTTTATATAAACTAAAGTATATATAATGAAGTAAAATAAAAATTATATGTAATATATAATATACTTTGATATTAAACAGATATTTTACATGATATATATTATTATATATCACATATCATATATTATATGTATAATAGTATTTATTATATATTTAAGCAATATATGCACTATATTTATATATCAATTTTACAAAACATAATGGTTGCATTTATATATAATGTATGTACATAATTCTTATATATATGTAATTACTTTATATAATATATAATATAGCAATTATATATAGTGAAATATAAGATGTAAATTAATTATATCTCTACATAAAAATTATATATTTATACATAAATTTATATGGGTACTCCTCTATATAAATATGTGCTCTATTATTAACATATATGTTATATATATTTAATATACTTTTGTATAAATTCTATATTTATATTTTATATATCCTAAATATACTAAATATATCCTTATTAGTATGTATAATATTATATGTAATAGTAATAGATATTATATATATAATTTTTTAATGAGTTAAAATTGTTTAATGAAAATTTTAAAACTTTTTCATTAAATATTTATAAATAGAAGAAAAATTGTACATATCAGGTATATTAATTGTAATATAATAGTATAATATGATTATAATATAATACACAATAATTATACTATATATACCTACATGTAATAGATTTATATTTTTATATATTTATATATTCCTATGTCATTATGTCATATATTATTGTATTATTTTTATATATTATATTTGCATTTTCATTTCATTTATTTATATTTATTATTTTTTATTTCTTTACCCTTATTTATTTTTAGTAGATATTAAATCATATTGCATTTTAAAAATGCCTTAAAATTTAAACCCAAGAAACAGGCAATTGAAGATTTTTATCAACAGTAGATTTTGTAACCTACAAAACATACATATCTTAGGGCACAATTTTCCTTATTGTCATACAAAATATGTGCTTAATAAACTCAAATATGTTTGTGTTTTTTCATAAAAGGCAAAGGTAAGTAAACATAGACTTGATCAGAACTCAATGTTTCAGTATTTTATCTATGCCATTTATCTCAGTTATTTATGACAATGTAGCAATGTGAGTGAACTTTCTTGTTGACAAATTTTGCAACAGGTGTGACCTAGTGACTTGCAGTAGAACTAAGTACAATGAAAGAATGTTGCTGTCTGCTGTCTCTAGTAATAGACACAGTTAAACAGGGCTAAAATGATGTCAGTACCAGACAAAGACTTCATGAACATTTCCCAGATTCTGTGACTCAGAAATACAACATTTGTAAGCGCCTATTTTAAGTCAGTGCAATAGAGTGCATTTAGAGATCTATATACGATAATATATAAAATAATCTCTATATAGTAATCTCGGGAATGCTATCTAGAGACAAAGACACATTGAGACATACACACGAGCAGAGATCTGTTCCTCATTTTACATTTCATGAATCAGGCACTGCAATTCAACTTGTCAGTTCATGAAAAACAGAGAGAACAGTCAAATGTACACACTTGAGGTCAAAGGCTTTTTCTTCCCTCCTCCCACCCCCTGTCCTGGCTCAGATGCAACTCTAAGTAGGCCAAGGTTGAGACACAGGCCATGTGGGCTGTGTTTGTATAAATACTTAGGGACATGGTGAGGCTCAACATCAACTTTCCTCCTTGGAATATCTTGGTTCTCTCAGGGTAAGTGTTCTAAAAAACTGAAGTGTGTTATCATGTCATTCTCTCCAACAGCACATGCAAAAAAAAAAAAAAAAAAAAAAATTTCTCAAATTTCAAAAGAGTTCCATCTCAACCATTTTCTCCAAAGTCTAAAGAATATTGTGACTACATAGTGTTAAACTACTTTGTCCTTATTGATAGGTTTAAACGTGTAGCTCGACCAGTCTTCCAAAATGTGTCCTAGGAGGTTATCAGAGGGAATTAAAAGGAGCATTTCTCATTTAAATCAGACACCCATGAACCAAATGCAAACCAGACCTCATTAGCTGGTGGAAATCTTATACCAGGGGAAAGACACCAGAAAGCATAAAGCTCAGAGTGGCTGCTTCCAATTCCTGCCAAGTCCTTGCTAGACAAGCAGCCAAGGGCTTGGGGGTGACAAGTGAGGCCCCTGTTAAAGCTCTCGTATTGGCAGAGCTACCTGAGCTAACGCTAGACTCTCCAAAGTACACTGAAGCCCACAACCATGTAGCCAAAGCAGAAGGGGCCATCAAGCCTGAAAAGGGATGGTGGGAATAGCCAAGTGGCAAATTATTGGTACCGGAGGAGCTGACACCCACTCTGGTAAGCCAAACACACCAAGCGACACATCTAGGCCATTATAAACTGGAAGAGCTCATTTGAAAATATTTCTTGGTTCCCCACCTCTCTTCCCCATGCAGGACAAAATCTCAAAATGCACTGCCTGCTCACAGGTCCATGCTGCCTCTCGGCACAGACAGAAACCTCCAGGGATTCAGCTAAAAGGTTCGCTGCCCTTTGAACACCTGGAAGTGGACTTCACTGAAATGAATCCTCACCAACACTACCGTTACCTGCTGGTCATAGAGTGTGCGTTCTCGGGATGGGAAGAAGCTATTCCTACCTGGACTAGAAGAGCATCAGTAGTAGCCCAGTGGCTGAGTAGAAAGACGGTTCCCAGATTTGGATTTCCTACCAGCATTGGATCCCACCATGGCCCGTCTTTCATAGCTGATTTAGTATAACAAGCGAGCAAAACTTGAAGCATCATGTGGAAATTACATACAGCATATAGGCCCCAGAGTTCTGGGATGGTGGAATGAACCAACCTGACACATACAGAGACGCTCTCCCAGTGGATCTCAGAGACTGACTGCTCCTGGGGGGACTTGTTTCCGACGACTCTGCTCAGACTCAGGATGACCCCGCGGCCCCATGGCTCTTCTCCGGACAAAATTGTGTATGAAGGCCCCCCTCCCAGAATAAAACAGGTGTCAACAAATTTGCCTCAGGTAAGGGGAGATGAGATTTCACAGCAGATGGAACAACTGGGCAAGGTCATAAATCAGGGGACGAAGTTTGTACAAGAAAGGGTGCCGTTCCCCCTTGGGGAGTAGATTCACGAATGTGTGCCCGGGGATCAGCTGAGGTCAAGGACAGGAAACACGACTCGTTGGACCCACACTGGAAGGGTCCGGGTACTGTTGTTCTAACCAGCCCGATTGCAGTTAGAGGTGCAGGTACCACTCCCTGGATCCATCACATGAGGGTGAAGAGAGCATATCACACAGACCTGGAGGACGCCGAGGGGACAACCCAAAGGACCCCAGTGATCCCCGGGAAACCAAGATCATCTTAAAGAAGAAAAAGAGATGAAGCTCTACAAGTAGCTGCTGCAACAAACACTTTCTGGTATCACCTTGAAACTAACCTCAGTTTCAGGACAAAGAGGGACCTGTGCTGTCATTAAAGTTCAATGTTGTGTATATATTCCTGATATATCTGGCTATAGATCAGCCACCCTAGATGACATGAAAGGTCAGGTAAAATTATGTCTGATGATAATCTTCTGTTTTGAAATTCAGTCCTATCTTGGGTGAAGAGTGGTTGGTGGAAAACTATATTTACCATTTTTACAGTTGCCTTGATAGTTCTTCTTTGTGGACCTTTTATTTTACAAAGTATTATGAACTTTGTAACCCAAAGGTTGATGTCGTTCTCCCAAATTGGGGGTCGAAGAGTCAGTGTGCAATATATCCCTGTGAATGATGCTCATACTAAGAGCATCAAGAGGAGGGGATGAAGGAGAAAACAGACAGAACTGGCTCCATTTGAAAGCAGGGCTCCATCTTGGGCCGGACTGTGGACTTTGAGCTCTATGCCCAGTATCTATGGAAAGAATGTACCAACAGGAAAACCAGGCACCCTGGAAGGAAGAGCCCAAGGACTCGTACCTAGACTCTCCGTTCCCTGAAAGAATACCCTGATTATCTGTGTAACAGAATAGAATCATACATTCTATTATGCTTATTGGGATATGACCACAGCCCTGTTGATAATTGTTCACTGTTAACTACCTAGGCTTAAGGCATATGAATCACGGGTTAACTTTGATTGTATCTTTCTTTTGCTTTGTTCAGACGAGTTTCAGGAAATTTGGGGAGCTGGGTTTGGACACGTACACTTGGGGTATAAAAGGTTTTCAGAAAAACTGGTCAGGGTCCTTGGCTAAGAGGAGACTCTGCCTTGGGCCCGCCGGTGTAATAAACTGCGCTCCAGTATCTGAACTGTCTTTCTGAGTGAGTTTGTTTCCCAGAACACGTGGCTACAACAGCACAAGTAACACAGGGACTGAAAAAGGGCTGTGACAGACAGAGACCAGAGGAGGCACATTGTGTGATAACTTGAGGCAGTCAACCTATGTCTGCAATAAACACCCTTAAGGCAAGGACTTAACCCGAGATGTGATGAAAAAAATCTGCAAAAATACAGTGACCACAAAAGAAGTAAAGCTAGGGAATTTCCAGACTGCAACTTGAAAAGCAGAACATTGAAAAGCAGAAGATGGAAATCTTGGGGAAACTTATCTAAAATTACAGTGAAAACTGCAACCTCTAACTGGGAATTTCTTCTTGATCTTAAGAACTGTTTTTGTGTATTACAATTTGCTAAAGAATGGGTCGATTACTGCTCCTTCAGCCAAGATAAATTCAGGACTTGGACTGAGTGGAACAGATGCGCCCAGAAAAGCTGAAGTTCAGAGAAGCTGAAGTTCAGAGAAGTTTACTTTTTCAGCATGGAGATATTTATTTCTTTTACCAAGACCGAGCTAAAGAAAACTCTTCAAAATAAACTTGCTGATGTTCTTACTGAGAAATTAAGTGAATTTGTAAAAGATGAGTTACAGAGTTTACAGAATGTCTTACACAGAATTACAGTATATCTAATGGAGCAGGCTCTGATGCTCCTCAAATGGCTGCTTAAACACATAGTTAAATGTTTCATCGGATGGGCCCTAAAGAAGATAGGTTCCGTGGCATGGAACCAGCTGGGCCTGAGTTCTTTACCGAATAAGATCTTTTCTATATTTAAGGCGATGTGTGGTCACAAGCGATCTGAAGTCTTTATGGTTTAATCATTAGTTATGAAGGAGTCTTTTGGGCCTAGAAAAGAGAACCACAGTCTCAAAGGCCCCTTGCTGAATCATGTAACTTCGGAGAAAATGAAACAGAGCTTTAGTTGCGCCCTGATGCTCCAGGCCGGTTGCATCTATCTAGGACCATCCACCCCCTACACCCGACCAGAAGACTTACCACCTCCTGCCTACAAAAGAATACTACAAAAGAATTCTAACTACAAAAGAATACTCAAAATATTAATGTGTCCCTTATCTCTTCGACAAACCTCCCTATAAGTATGAAGCCTCCTGGATCCCTCTCGGCGGCGCTCAGCTTGGTCATTAGGCCGACTGTCACCCCTCCTTGCCTGAATAAAGTGGCCTACTTCTGTTGAGGTCTTCTTTCTTTTTCTGACTCGCCCAAACTGTACCTTACCATTTATCTAAAATAAAAGATATAAGTAAATGCAGTGCAGTGGATGGTCTATTTCTTTGGCGGCATCTGCCTGATGTCCAGCCCAGGGTCTCTACCGTGGACCCTAGCCTGGGAGCGGGTCTCCAGCAGGAGAAAGCGCAGGGGTGGGCGTGAGAGTCGACCGGAGCCCTCCATTGGGGTGGAGGCCAGGGCACTGGAGTGCACATCTGGCTCAGAGAAACGGGAAGGGGAGTGGAGGTCCGCAGGCTCACATTGTGGACTTGAGACCAGACAGGTTTGGAGAAAATCCAGCTCAGTAGCCGAATATTCAGAGAGGCTGCAGTGGCACTGGATGGTTTCAGAAGGAAATTTCTGAAATCAAATCACATCCTAATCAGGATGTATACCCGTGGAGCCCAGAGGAGAAATGGGCACCTAGAGGATAAATTGGGGGATGAAAGGGGCAGAGAAACCTTCCACAGGCTTCCTGATGTGAACGCTTTAGGCCCAGGGCCACAGGAAGCCCAGATCTGGCCTGCCTTAAAGTATTATTCCAGCTTTCCCCAGCGGTCCAGTGCTTAGGAGTCCACCTGCCAATTTCGGGGACAAGAGTTCAGTCCCTATTTCAGGAGGACCCCACATGAACAGTTGGGGCAAATGATGCACAAGATAGGAAAACAGATCAAAAACCCAATATCCACCTCCCAGCTGGAGAACAAAAGCGGGACCCTGGCTGTGATGCCTGCACACACCCCACCAAGGGGGGTGGGGAGGGGGCAGACCTCGATCTCACCCCTCCAGCGCAACCGCTGACCCAGCCTGCCTTCGGCCCACTTAAGGGACCAGATTCCCCTGCGTGACCTGACACCCTCCCCTCATCCCGCTGGGTTTGGGTGCGGGAGCGGTCAGTCGGCCTTTGGACAGGTGTCCACCAACTGTCCCCGGCCTGCCGCCTCTGAAATAAAGCAAACTTCCTTTCTACCAACCTGGCCGGTCCACTGGTTTGAGTGCCGAGCCGCTGGACCCAACACACTTCTTTCGGGCAGGCAGCCGTGTGAGCTTACAAGATGACATCCGCCCTCAAGGAGATGCAGTGGAAGCAGTGTTCATGTGCCAAGGACACAGACGTCTCACACCTTCTAGTCCTTTCCTGGGGTTCTGAGGCAACCCACTGCTCATTGACACTTTTTCCTTCCAAGTTCGAGTCAAGAGACAGGCCCGCCAGTGCCCTCAGAGACTCCTGCACTGAGGAAGCTTTGGGAAATGTACCTCCCGCCATCCGGAGTCTCTGCACGGCTTCTGATGGCCACAAAGTGCCCAGGGATTCGGGTGCAAGGACACTAGCCTTAGCAAGCTTTCTCAGCTCTACGGAGACACAAGTACCTCCACATCTGATTCTCACACATGTAGCTGAAATTCCTCCGGTCCAGGCCACCGGCTATCAGAGACCACCTCCAGAGCTCCAAACACACCCAGGTTTTTCAAAAAGCAATACTCAGCAGAGGGCTTGGTCCCACCCCACTGGGCCCTTCCTGGCGCCTCTTCAGAAAACCACCAGCTCTCAGCTCTGCCCGAGACACACCCCCTTCAAGGGGCCACAACTCTTTCAAACCTGGCGCTTCCCCTGGGTCCCTGCACCCTGCGCGGTGCCTCTCCTCACTAGGAGAGCCCTGAGTGACATTCAACTTCTGTTTCTAATGACACTGGCCTCTCTGCAGACCCACTGAGGCACCTCTATGAATTAAGATGCAGGCACAGCCTGAGCGAAAGCAACGAGATATTCATTATGTTTTGCGAGAAAGCAAGAACGACTTCATTTATGTGTTAAAGGAATTTATTAAACTGATTTGTCTGCGTGCAATTAAACCTATTTTGAACTTTTTAACAGGAAAGATTGCCGGTGCTACGAGAACCTGGTTTCTCCTTTACATTGCACCCAAGATATCCTATAGGTTGATGAAGCAATACGTAGAAATCCGGTTTAAACAACGTTTGAAACGACTTCTAAACGATTTGTTGAATGATACTTGACGTCCTTGTCGCATCTCCAGAAAAACGATCAAATGACCTGTGAACGAGAATGAAAACTATTTGAAAACAGCATGACTTCTACACTGTTTTGGTTTTTTTTTTTTTTTCCCCCCTATCCCTTTGCATCCAGTTTATGTAGACACATTTAGTTACATGTTAGGAGGGACAGTCCCCATACAAAAGTACTCAATAGCAAGTAGATAGTTTTACCCTAAATTTTTACCCTTCTTTTCCTGTAGTTTCGTAGAAAATACTCCATTTGTAAACTCGAATTTGACTGGCCATTTTGAATCTTCTGGCTCCGCATTTGGAACACCTCCATTTTCTTGTTTTTGTAGAGCCTTGGAGCGCTCTTCTCTCTCATTTTTGCCTCTCAAATTCTTGTTGCTTTGCAGCACTCGTAGCTTGCTCCTATTCTTCCTGTGCCTTTTGGTTTGACGTTTTCTTTGGATTGTTTGATAGAGTATATTCTCGTGCTCCAATGGCCTTCTGACAAAGCCAGACTTCTAAAAGAGAGAAATCTGCAAGGCGAAAATGAATGGCAGGACTTTGGCCTGGATTTTCTGAGCTTAGGAGGCTATTTGTTGTTTGTCATTGGCATTTCGTCTGAAACTCTTTTTTTATACGTATATTTTTTATTACTGAAAGGTCGGGTATGTTGAGGCATGCCCCGGGGAAAAAGTGCGGCAAACAAGTTCCGGAGGCTGGCTAAACTTCCGGGGACCGACACCCCCCCCCCCCCCCCCCCCCCTTGCAGCCTGGTCCGATCAGGAACCGACACAGAGCCCTTGGACACCCACCGCCGCTGTGACCCGCGCTTTCTTCCTTATATAGAAAGACCGGGCCGGGGGCTATAAAACCTCTCCCCACCTCTCCTTCCTCGCAGACTCCCTTTGTCTCCTCGCTCAGCCGCCCCTCCCCGGGAGATCTGCCCGAGAGCGCCCGCCCAATAAAGGCCTTTTACCACCAGTCCTTAGAGGTGGCTCTTTCTTCCCGAGGCGTTTTCTAACAATTACTTATTTATTCTTGGAGGTGGTCTCTGATCAGCACACATACTCTTCCTTTCAAGTGGGGGCTTTCTCAAGTTGCAGCACTAATTGTGAACAAGACAGCTCAAATTCTAGCCTCACAACAAAGACCACTTGGATACTACATATATATCAAATGGAAACCCTCGAAAACACTTCTTCCTTGTTGTCCTCTAAACTAGGAGGACTCTTGAAAAATATGACAAATGTGTGCTTTAATCATTATCCTCATTGTAATATGTCTCATAATTTTCAAATGTTTGTCCAGGGGTTATGACAAGGCAATCAAAGAGAGAAATAATATTGTCTTAATACAAACTATTGATGCTAAGCTTGAAACTCGAGATTTTTTCCAACTCTGTCCATTCCCTAAGTAGGGAGGATGACACCTGAAGGAACTGTAATCAAGCAGGACCCTATGAAGTCTTTGTAGATCTCCACCCAGGTCCACCTGCCATCTGTTTGGAAAAAAAAAAAAAAGGTTTAGTCAAAGAATAAATTTAATCACAGAAAATACAGAAAGGAAACTGTGGAGAGAGACAAAATAAGAATACCTTAGCTAATGAACAAACTCATGCAGAATTAGTTCCTCCTCAAGGGCTATTCATAATGCTGGGAGCCAGGACCTTTGACCTCTTTTACAGAATCAGAAACCCGCTGGCAGAAAAAAGTGAACTTTGCCGCCCACAAACAGGAAGACCTGAAACCGGCTGGAACCAGAAGGGTGATGCTGCTGTTCCCCGTGACCTCACCACAGACCCAACAGAAGAGCGCCTCAAGTTGATCAGGCTCTGCTCCTTGAACACCTTAAGACTCCTCAAACCCCCTCCAAGACAGGACACACAGCCTTTTCTAAAACATATATTTTATTTATTTATTTGGCTGCCTTGGGTCTTACTTGTAACAGGCAGGATATTCCCTGCGTCTGGCAGCATCCTGGCTTGCAGCAGGCAGCCTCTCTAGCTGTGGGGTGCGGGCTGAGCTGCTCTTGCCCTGGGGGATCTCAGTTTACCGACGGGAGATCGCACCCCTGTGCCCGGCATTGCAAGGTGGATTCTTAACCACTGAACCGCCAAGGAGGTCCCAGGACACAGTCTTGAGGGCGTTAGCCTGCTGCGACCCCGCACCTGGCAAAAGAGTAAAGCTATGTGCTCCCATTTCACTCACAGTTCTCCCTGAGATTTAATCTGGCCCTAGTACATACACAGAGACCGAATTTTGGCAGCAAAACCTGAAGGAATTACAGGGACCCGGGAGCTGGAGGGCTGAGGGTGTCTGAGCCCCCAGGGGGTCGAAAGCAGGGAGGAGCCAAAAGGAGAAATTCTGGAGGCGAGCCCTGAGGAGAGGTCAGTGTGGGGAGCAGGGACGGCGCTGTGTGCAGACCTGGGCGCTCAGGAGGCCGGTCCCTGATCTGAGCAGAGGGGCCAGAGGCGCCAGGGCGGCCCTGAGCCGAGTCGGGGTGCACAAGGACCGGGTGCCAGTCTTCAAGGAGAGAATAGGGTCAGAACAGAGACAAGGAGAAGCTCTGCACCACGGAGGAACCCTCGAAGTGTAAGGACCATCCTAGGTAAGAGAAGAGGCAAGAATTGGAACTCATAGAATCTTCTCCTGAAAAGATCTAACTATCTGAAGGCCTGTTCTGCCAGTTTTCCCCAGAGGACAGAGTGCCTCATTTCTGATTTTCACCCTGAACTCCTTTGAGGGGAGTTGAAAGTCAGCAGTTGCAGTGGCCATGATTTAATCTCTGTAGGCGTAGATGGCAAGTGTCAGTTTTCAGCTGGCAGAGCCCCTTTTTGCTCATAAACTTGACCATGATTTTGAGGGGGGCATTTCATGACGATTTTATCCCATGGTGCTGAGAATGTCCATTCTCACGTTTGGCAAAGATTTTGTTGACAGGCCCCTCAATGTGCTGTTTACTGGACTAGGCCATAAAACAGTATCCAAGATCTACTTTCATTTTCTAAGCTTAGTCGTGAATTAGATAGTACAATATAAAATTGACTCGTTTATAAAAAACAGTTGAAATAAATAAAACTTTTAAAGGCTTTTTCCCATTTTTCAAAATTTTACAATGAAAGGTCAAACTAGAGTAGCTATGGTTCAGGCTCAGGAGTTAGAGATGGTCTAGATAAGCGTCCCTGAGAACAGAGCCAGAGCCCTGGTCTCAAGGCACAGGGAAAGACAATCAGGTTCTAACAGAATGGTGGCAGGTCTGAACCAAATGATGGCCAGAAAAAGCAAAATGGCCATCAAAAAGGACAACACAGAACACAGAGATAAAACACACACATATAAACCTGGCAGTCCTCATGAGACACTCCCTTAAATACAAGAATAGAGTCTCTCAAAAAACCTCCTATAGAGACACAGAACTTCAGCTCCAAGTACTAACAGAGTAAAGGAACATATCTCAGGTTTTCAGAGATTTCAAAGGGAGGAAAGGAAGCCAGGTTGAAAGAAGAAGGGGGAGGACGTGGGAGAAGGGGGCAAAAGGGGTGGCCTTGCAGACGTCTCCTGCCACCTGCAGATACCCAGGCCTTATGGGACTTTACCCTGGGCCTCCAGAGAAGGGAGGACTGGATCTCGGCCCTACCAGAAATCAGACCAGAACAGAACCAGAATTCGAGTTCTCTGCCAAGAGAAGTCGATCAGTTTCCAATCCTCAACTTAGGCTGAGGCCCTTCGATGAGATTCCTGCATCCAGGACCGGGGGAGTAGAAAAAACGGGAAGGATAGGACGGGGTAAGGAGAGGAAAGAGAGAGGGAAGGGGAGAGAGGTCAATAAAGTCTCTTTTCCTTACCGGTCGGGGCACTCTGGCCAGTGGTCCGCATCAGGAGGAGACCAGGGACAAACGGGTCCCGGCTGAGGCCGCTGGGTCTGGTGCGTTGGCAGCAAGCTGGCCGCTGAGAACCCTGAGCAGTCAGGCTGTCAGCTGCAGCCAAGAAGGATCCCACCAGAGTCGCCATGTGTTGTGTTGTCGCCATGGCTTCCCGGAAACAAACTCACTCAGAAGGACAATGCAGATGGTGGATTGCAGTTTATTACACTGGCGGGCCCAAGGCAAAGTCTCCCCTCGGCCAAGGACCCGACCAGTTTTTGTGAAAACCTTATATACCCTGAGTGTACTTGCTCAAACCCACCTCCCCAGATTCCTTGAAACTAGTCTGGACAAGGTAAAAGAGCTACGATCAAAGTTAACCCATGATTCATGTGTCACAAGACTAGATAAGCAGTGGACATGTATCAGTAGGACTGTGGTCATACCCCCATAAACATAATGGGATTTACGACTTTGTTCTGTTACAGAGATAATTAGCATATTCTTTTAGGCAATGGAAAGTCCAAGTACCAATCCTGAGGCTCTTTTATTCGGGGGTCTGGTTTCCCATTGGTATGCCACTTCTAAAGATACCGGGCACAAAGTTCAGAGTCCACTGGGAGGGTGACCAGGCGTGCAGCCTAGTGTTCGCAGCCTGGCCTGAGATGGAACCCAGCTCTGTCTGCTTCCTCCTTCAGTTTCAAGAAAGGGGACCCCTTCCATGGCTCGAAACCAGGATCTTGTCTAACACTCGGAAATGAATCGTCCGAGGAGACACATGTGCTGACAAGATGGGAAGTTTTCTTGGGAGAGGGCACCCGGTGGAGAAGGGAACCCGAAGGGGAAGGGAACCCAGGAGAACAGCTCTGTCACACGGCCTGCCGTCTCGGGGTTTATGGTGATGGGATTCGTTTCCGGGTTGTCTTTAGCTGATCATTCTGACTCAGAGTCCTTCCGGTGGTGCAGGCCTTCTTCAGCCCAGACGGATGCCAGAGAGAAGGATTCTGGGAGGTGGTCGGACATGTGGTGTCTCCCTTGGACCTTTCCCAAACTCTTCCGGTTAATGGAGGCTCATTAGCTCCCTGTTCCTTGCCAGAACCTCGTGTCATAAAACAACTCAGGGCAATGGTTAGTATGGTGCCTGGCCAGGATGGAATCTGTGCGCTTCCCCTAACACCCTGATCATATGCAGCATCTCTACTGAGCTGGAGAGGAAAGATTCAGCAGGCAGCTGAGAAATGCTGACCAGTCCTGGTTAGAACAAGGTGAGTAGTCTTTGCCAGAAGACCACCAAGGTCCCACTGACCTGGCTTTGTCAGAAGGCCATTGGAGCACGAGAATATACTCTATCAAACAATCCAAAGGAGATGTCAAACCGGCAAAAATGAGAGAGAAGAGAAGCTCCAAGGCTCTACAAAAACAAGAAATCGGAAGTGTTCCAAATGTGGAGCCAGAAGACTCAAAATGGCCAGCCAAAGTCAAATTTACAAATAGAGGATTTTCTACGAAACTACAGGAAAAGAAGGGTAAAAATTTAGAGTAAAAGTATCTACTTGCTGTTGAGTACTTTAGTATAGGGACTGTCTCTCCTAACATGTAAGTAAATGTGTCTACATAAACTGGATTCGAAGGGATAGGAAAAAATAAACCGGTGTAGAAGTCATTCTTTTTTCAAATAACTTCAATTCTCGTTCATAGTTCATTTGATCGTTTTCCTGGAGATGCGACAAGGACATCAAGTATCATTCAACAAATTGTTTCCAAATCGTTTCAAATGTTGTTTAAACCGGATTTCTACGTATTCCTTCATCAGGTTCTTTCTGAAGAATCTGATATCATATCTTGGGTGCAATGTAAACGGGAACTCAGGTTCTCGTAGCACCAGCAATCTTTCCTGTTAAAAAGTTCAAAATAGGTTTAATTGCATGCAGACAAATCAGTTTAATAAATTCCTTTAACACATAAATGAAGTCGTTCTCGCTTTCTCGCAAAACATAATGAATATCTCGTTGCTTTCGCTCAGGTTGTGCCTGCGTCTCAACTCGTAGCGGTGCCTCAGTGGGTCTGCAGAGAGGCCAGTGTCATTAGAAACAGAAGTTGAATGTCACTCAGGGCTCTCCTAGTGAGGAGAGGCACCGCGCAGGGTGCAGGGACCCAGGGGAAGCGCCAGGTTTGAAAGCGCTTGTGGCCCCTTGAAGGGGGCGTGTCTCGGGCAGAGCTGAGAGCTGGTGGTTTTCTGAAGAGGCACCAGGAAGGGCCCAGTGGGGTGGGGCCAAGCCCTCTGCTGAGTATTGCTTTTTGAAAAACCTGGGTGTGTTTGGAGCTCTGGAGGTGGTCTCTGATTGCCTGGGGCCGGGACCGGGGGAATTTCAGCTACGTGTGTGAGAATCAGATGTGGAGGTACTTGTGTCTTCACAGAGCTGAGAAAGCTTGCTAGGGGTAGTGTGGTTGCCCCCGAATCCCTGGGCACTTTGTGGCCATCAGAAGCCGTGCAGAGACTCCGGATGGCGGGAGGTACATTTCCCAAAGCTGCTTCAGTGCAGGAGTCTCTGAGGGCCCTGGCGGGCCTGTCTCTTGACTCGAACTTGGAAGGAAAAAGTGTCAATGAGCAGTGGGTTGCCTCAGAACCCCAGGAAAGGACTAGAAGGTATGAGACGTCTGTGTCCTTACCACATGAAAGCTGCTTCCACTGCATCTCCTTGAGGGCGGATGTCATCTTGTAAGCTCACACGGCTGCCTGCCCGAAAGAAGTGTGGTGGGTCCGGCTGCTCGGCACTCAAACCAGTGGACCGGCCAGGTTGGTAGAAAGGAAGTTTGCTTTATTTCAGACACCGGCAGACTGGGGACAGTTGGTGGACACCTGTCCAAAGGCCGACTGACGGCTCCCCACCCAAACCCAGCGCATGGGGGGAGGGTTTCAGGTCACGCAGGGGAATCTGGTCCCTTAAGTGGGGCGAAGGCAGGCCGGGTCAGGGGTTGGGCTGGAGGGGTGAGATCGAGGTCTGCCCCCACCCCCGGCCCCCTTGGTGGGGTGTGTGCAGGCATCACAGCCAGGCTCCCGCTTTTGTTCTCCAGCTGAGAGGTGGTGATTGGGTTTTTTATCTGTTTTCCTATCTTGTGCATCATTTGCCCCAGCTGTTCATGTGGGGTCTTCCTGAAATAGGGACTGAACTCTTGTCCCCGAAGTTGGCAGGTGGACTCCTAAGCACTGGACCGCTGGGGAAAGCTGTAACAATATATTCAGAAAGGCCAGATCTGGGCCTCCTGTGGCCCTGGGCCTTCTGTGGCCCTGGGCCTTAACGGTTCACATCAGGAAGCCCGTGGAAGCTTTCTCTGCCCCTTTCATTCCCCCACTTTATCCTCTAGGCGCCCATTTCTCCTCTGGGCTCCACGGGTATACATCCTGATTGGGATGTGATTTGATTTCAGAAATTGCCTTCTGAATCCATCCAGTGCCACTGCAGCCTCTCTGAATATTCAGCTACTGAGCTGGATTTTCTCCAAACCTGTCTGGTCTGAAGACTACAATGTGAGCCTGCGGAGCTCCACTTCCCTTCCCGTGTCTCTGATCCAGATGTGCACTCTAGCCGTCTGGCCTCCACCCCGGACACAGGGCTCCTGTTGACTCCCACCCCCACCCCTGCGCTTTCTCCTGCTGGAAACCCGCTCCCAGGCTAGGGTCCATGGTAGAGACCCTGGTCTGGACATCAGGCAGATCCCGCCAAGAAACAGACCATCCACTGCACTGCATTTACTTATATCTTTTATTTTAGAAAGATTGTGAAGTATAGTTCGGGCAAGGCAGAAAAGCAAAGACGACCTCTACAGAAGTAGGCTACCTTTATTAAGGCAAGGAGGGGTGACAATCGGCCTAAGGACCAGGCTGAGCGCCGAGAGGGATCAGGGAGGCTTCACATTTATAGGGAGGTTTGTGGAAGCGATAAGGGACACGTTAATCAGGCAGGATATTTTCAGTATTCTTTTGTAGCTAGAACTCTTTTGTAGTATTCTTTTGTAGGCAGGGGGTGATAAGTCTTCTAGGCGGGTGCAGGGGGTGGAAGGTTTCCCGACAGGGGGCGATAAGTCCCAGATAGATGCAACCGGCCTGGAGCATCAGGGCGCAACTAAAGCTCTGTTTCGTTTTCTCTGAAGTTAGATGATTCAGCAAGGGGCCTTTGAGACTGTTGTTCTCTTTTCTAGGCCGGCCCAAGGACTCTTTCATAAATAGAGATTAAACCATAAAGACTTCAGATCGCTTGTGACCAAACATGGCCTTAAATATAGAAAAGATCTTATTCTGTAAAGAGCTCAGGCCCAGCTGGTTCCATGCCACGGAACATATCTTCTTTAGGGCCCATTCGATGAAACATTTAACTAAGTGCTTAAGCAGCCAATTGAGGAGCGTCAGAGCCTGCTCCATTAGATATACTGTAATTCTGTATAAGACATTCTGTAAACTCTGTAACTCATCTTTTACAAATTCACTTAATTTCTCAGTAAGAACCTCAGCAAGTTTATTTTGAAGAGTTTTCATTAGCTCGGTCTTGGTAAAAGAAATAAATATCTCCATGCCGAGAAAGTGAACTTCTCTGAGCTTGAACTTGTCTGAACTTCAGCTTTTCCAGGCGTATCTGCTCCACTCAGTCTGAGTCCTGAATTTATTTTGGCTGAAGAGGCAGTAATCGGCCCATTTTTAGCAAACAGTAACATACAAAAATGACACTAAAGGGCTATAAATGTCAGCAGGAAATCCCCAGTTAGAGGTTGCAGTTTTCACTGTTATCTTAGATAAGTTTCACCAGGATTTCGATGTTCTATTTTTCAATATTTTGTGTTACTAGAACTTCCCTAGCTTTACTTCCATTGTTGTCACTGTGTTTTTGCAGATTTTTCTCATCACATCTCAGGTTAAGTCCTTGCCCTAAGGGTGTTTATTGCAGACCTAAGTTGACTGCCTCAAGTTATTGCAGAATGTGCCTCCTCTGGTCTCTGTCTGTCACAGCCCTTTTTCAGTCCCTGTTTGACTTGTGCTGTTGTAGCCACGTGTTCTTGGAAACAAGCTCACTCAGAGGGACAGTTCAGATACTGGAGCGCAGTTTATTACACCGGCAGGCCCAAGGCAGAGTCTCCTCTTAGCCAAGGACCCTGAACAATTATTCTGAAAACCTGTTATACCCTAAGTGTATGTGCCGAAACCCAGCTCCCCAAATTCCCTGGAACTAGTCTGAACAAAGGAAAAGACACAATCAAAGTTAACCCGTGATTCATATGCACTAAGCCTAGGTAGTTAACAGTGGACAATTATCAACAGGCCTGTGGTCATACCCTTATAAGCATAATAGAATGTATGATTCTATTCGGTTACACAGATAATCAGGGTATTCATTCGGGTAACAGAGAGTCTAGGTACGAGCCCTGGGGCTCTTCCTTCCAGGGGGCCTGATTTTCCAGTTGGCGTGTTGTTTCCATAGATACTGGGCATAGAGCTCAAAGTTCACAGTCCGGCCCAAGATGGAGCCCTGCTTTCAAATGGAGCCAGTTCTGTCTGTTTTCTCTTTCATCCCCCCTCTTGATGCTCTTAACTCATAGTATGAGCATCATTCACAGGGATATATTGCACCCTGACTCTTCGACCTCCAATTTGGGAGAAGGACATCAACCTTTGGGTTACAAAGTTCATAATACTTTGTAAAATAAAAGGTCCACAAAGCAGAACTATCAAGTCAACTGTAACAATGGTAAATATAGTTTCCCACCAATCACCCTTCACCCAAGTTAGGACCTAAGTTCAAAACGAAAGATTATCATCAGACATAACTTTTAACTGACCTTTCATGTCATCTAGGGTGGCTGATCTATAGCCAGATATATCAGGAATATACACACAACATTGAACTTTAATGACAGCACAGGTCCCTCTTTGCACTGAAACTGAGGTTAGTTTCAAGGTGATATCGGCATGTGTGTGTTGCAGCAGTTGCCTGTAGAGCTTCATCTCTTTTTCTTCTGTAAGATGATCTTGCTTTCCCGGGGATCAGTGGGGTCCTTTGGGTTGTCCCCTCGGCATCCTCCAGGTCTGTGTGATACGCTCTCTTCACCCTCATGTGATGGATCCAGGGGGTGACACCTGCACCTCTAACTGCAGTCGGGCTGGTTAGAACAACAGTACCCGGACCCTTCCAGTGTGAGGCCAACGAGTCGTGTTTCCAGTCCTTGCCCACAGCTGATCCCCGGGCACACATTCGTGAATCTGCTCCCCAAGGGGGAACGGCACCCTTTCTTGTACAAACTTCGCTCCCTGATTTATGACCTTGCCCAGTTGTTCCATCTGCTGTGAAATCTCATCTCCCCTTACCTGAGGCAAATTTGTTGACACCTATTTTATTCTGGGAGGGGGGCACTTCATACACAATTTTGTCCGGAGAAGAGCCATGGGGCCGCGGGGTCATCCTGAGTCTGAGCAGAGTCGTCGGAAACAAGTCCCCCCAGGAGCAGTCAGTCTCTGAGATCCACTGGGAGAGCATCTCTGTACGTGTCCGGTTGGTTCATTCCACCATCTCAGAACTCTGGGGCCTATATGCTGTATGTAATTTCCACATGATGTTTGAAGTTTTGCTCGCTTGTTATACTAAATCAGCTATGAAAGATGGGCCATGGTCCGATCCAATGCTGGTAGGAAATCCAAATCTGGGAACTGTCTTCCTAAGCAGGCACCAGGCTACTCTTGATGCTCTTCCAGTCCGGGTAGGAAAAGCTTCTACCCATCCCGAGAACGCACACTCTATGACCAGCAGGTAATGGTAGTGTCGGTGAGGATTCATTTCAGTGAAGTCCACTTCCAGGTGTTCAAAGGGCAGCGTGCCTTTTAGCTGAATCCCTGGAGGTTTCTGTCTGTGCCGAGAGGCAGCATGGACCTGTGAGCAGGCAGTGCAGTTCTGAGATTTTGTCCTGCATGGGGAAGAGAGGTGGGGAACCAAGAAATATTTTCAAATGAGCGCTTCCAGTTTATCATGGCCTAGATGTGTTGCTTGGTGTGTTTGGCTTACCAGAGTGGGTGTCAGCTCCTCTGTTACCAATAATTTGCCACTTGACAATTCCCACCATCCCTTTTCAGGCTTGATGGCCCCTTCTGCTTTGGCTAGATGGTTGTGGGCTTCAGTGTAGTTTGCAGAGTCTAGCGTTAGCTCAGGCAGCTCTGCCAATACGAGGGCTTAAATGGGGCTTCGCTTGTCACCCCCAAGCCCTCGGCTGCTTGTCTAGCAAGGACTTGGCAGCAATTGGAAGCAGCCACTCTGAGCTTTATGCTTTCTGGTGTCTTTCCCCTGGTATAAGATTTCCACCAGCTAATGAGGTCTGGTTTGCATTTGGTTCATGGGTGTCTGATCTAAATGAGAAATGCTCCTTTGATTCCCTCTGATAACCTCCTAGGACACATTTTGGAAGACTGGTCGACCTACACATTTAAACCTCTCAATAAGGACAAAATAGTTTAACACTATGTAGTCACAATATTCTTTAGACTTTGGAGAAAATGGTTGAGATGAAACTCTTTCGAAATTTCAGAATTTTTTTTTTTTCTTGCATGTACTGTTGGAGAGAGTGACTTGATAACACATTTCAGTTTTTAGAGCACTCACCCTGAGAGAACCAAGATATTCCAAGGAGGAAAGTTGATGTTGAGCCTCACCATGTCCCTAAGTATTAATACAACACAGCCCACATGGCCTGTGTCTCAGCCTTGGTTTACTTAGAATTGCAACTAAGCAGGGGGACGGGGGTGGGAGGAGGGAAGAAAAAGAAGCCTTTGACCTCACGTGTGTACATTTGACTCTTCTCTCTGTTTTTCATGAACTGACAAGTTTAATTGTAGTGCCTGATTCATGAAATGTAAAATGAGGAACAGATCTCTGCTCGTGTGTATGTCTCAGTGTGTCTTTGTCTCTAGATAATATTCCTGAGATTACCATATAGAGATTATTTTATATATGATCACATATAGAGCTGTAAATGCACTCTATTTCACTGACTTAAAATAGGCACTTACAAATGTTGTATTTCTGAGTCACAGAATCTGGGAAATGTTCATGAATTCTTTGTCTGGTACTGATATCATTTTAGCCCATTTAACTGTGTCTATTACTAGAGACAGGAGACAGCAGCATTCTTTCATTGTACTCAGTTCTGCTGCCAGTCACTAGGTCACACCTGTTGCAACATTTATCAGCAAGAAAGTTAGCTCACACTGCTGTATTGTCATAAATAACTGAGATAAATGGCATAGATAAAATACTGACACACTGAGTTCTGAACAAGTCTATGTTTACTTACCTTTGCCTTTTATGAAAAACCACAAAAATATTTGAGTTTATTAAGTACGTATCTTGTATGACAAAATTGTGCCCTAAGGTATGTATGACTTGTAAGTTACAAAATCTACTGTTGATAAAAATCTTCAATTGCCTGTTTCTTGGTTATAAGTTTTAAGGCATTTAAAAAATTTGATATGATTTAACATCTACTAAAAATAAATAATGATGAAGAAATAAAAAATAATAAATATAAATAAATGAAATGAAAATGCAAATATAATATATAAAAATAATACAATAATATATGACATAATGACATAGGAATATATAAATATATAGAAGTATAAATCTATTACATGTAGGTATATATAGTATAATTATTGTGTATTATAATTATATTATACTATTATATTACAATTCTTATATCTGATATGTAAAATTTTTCTTATATTTATAAAAATTTAATTAAAGAGTTTTTAAATTTTCATTAAGCAATTGTATATTTACTAAAAAACTATATACATAATATGTATTACTATTACATATAATATTACACATACTAATAAGGATATATTTAATATCCTAGTATATATAAAATATATATATATAATTTATACAAAAGTACATTAAATATATATAGCATATTTGTTAATAATAAAACACATATTTATATAGAGGATTATACATACAAATTTATGTATAAATATATAATATATACATATAGAAATATATTATTAATTTACATCTTATATTTCATTATATATAATTGCTATATTATATATTATATAAAATAATTACATATATATATATATTTTGTAAAATTGATATATGTATTTCACATATATTGCTTAAATATATATTATGTACTATTATATATAGCATATATAATATAGGTTATATATCAAAGTATATTATATATTACATATAATTTTTATTATAGTTTATTATATATACTTTAGTTTATATAAATACAAAGTATATTTACATATACTTTATTATATTATATTATAAATTTTATAGCTATTATATATATACAGTATTATTTATATAATATATAAGCAATATTATTTAATATTGATATATAACAGAAATGGATTATATATAACTATATTAAATATGAAAATATATTATTTAAAATAAATATTATTGTATGCCTTGTGTTTTTAATTATTATATATAATATATGTAACAAAATACATAATATCATATATATATGAATATATATTAAAATATATAATAATACATTGTTTCATATATATTATCATTATTAATATTAACATAATATCATCATTATCATCTAATATGTATTAATTTATATAATATATAAAGTGTTACTTATTATGTTTATTAAAATAACATATTGTCTATTTAACAAATATGTATATTAATTCAATATAATCCTGATTAGTAGCATACATATAATATAATATTTATAGAATATTAAATGTATGTAATATAATATTTAATTAATAAATAATATCTAATATGCAATTATATAATCATAAAATAAAATTAGTTTATTGACATACAATATATTTTCTATATGTAATATATGCATTTTTTAATTACATAATATTTTAATATAATACTATTATTATTATATAATATATATATATTATATTATATATATTTCTATATAACTATATATTATACACATGATATATATATTATATATTGGATATAATGTAACTATATACATAAACATAACTATATAAATAAATGTATAAGTTGTAACATATGCATATATAAAAATATGCAAATAAATACATTTTATATATAAATTAATAATATATTAGTTTTTGTGATATATATTTCTATTAAAATATTAGTCAATTATTGAAATAAATATAAATAAAAATTTATGTAAAAATTGAATGTTACTTAAATATATAAATATAATATTTATATAATATAAAATATATATAAATATAATATATAAATATTTATATAAATATATATGATATATATCACATATAAATATATGTGATAAAATATATGATATATAATACATAGTATAAGATATATCAGATAATATCATATACAACAAATATATATATAATAATATTTATCATTATACTTTATATACACTTTACTGTCTGTAAAGTATATTTATATATACTTTGTTATCATATTGTATTTTAATTATTATATATACTATAAAATACCATTATATAATTAAATAATATGTAACATTATATAATATATAATGTATATGTTATATGATAGATTATATAGAACATAGCATATAGAATACAATATAACATAATATTAATTGTTATACATTTTCTGTTCAGTTCAGTTTAGTTGCTCAGTCATGTCCGACCTTTTGCGACCCCATGGACTGCAGCATGCCAGGCCTCCCTGTCCATCACCAATTCCTAGAGTCTACCCAAGCTTATGTCCGTTGAGTCAGTGATGCCATCCAACCATCTCATCCTCTGTTGTCCCCTACTCCGCCTGCCCTCAATCTCTCCCAGCTTGAGGGTCTTTTGAAATGAGTCAGCTCTTCACATTAGGTGGCCAAAGCGTTGGAGTTTCAGCTTCAACATCAGTCCTTCCAATGAACACCCAGGACTGATCTCCTTTAGGATGGACTGGTTGGATCTCCTTGCAGTCCAAGGGACTCTCAAGAGTCTTCTCCAAAACCACAGTTCAAAAGCATCAATTCTTCAGTGCTCAGCTTTCTCTACAGTCCACCTGTCACATCCGTACATGAGTATTGGATAAACTATAGCCTTGAGCAAACGGACCTTTGTGGGCAAAGTAATGTCTCTGCTTTTTAATATGCTGTCTAGGTGGGTCATAGCTTTCCTTCCAAGGAGTAAGCGTCTTTTAATGTCATGGCGGCATTCACCATCTGCAGTCATTTGGAGCCCCCCAAAATTTAAGTCTCTCATTGCTTCCATTGTTTCCCCATCTATTTGCCATGAAGTGATGGGACCTGATGCCATGATCTTAATTTTCTGAATGTCGAGATTTAAGTCAACTTTTTCACTCTCCTCTGTCACTTTCATCAAGAGGCTCTTTAGTTCTTCTTCACTTTCTGCCATAAGGGTGGTGTCATCGGCATATCTCAGGTTACTGATATTTCTCCCTGCAATCTTGATTCCAACTTCTGCTCCTTCCAGCCCAGCATTTCTCATGATGTGACATTAGCAAGAACTGTGTACAGTTCAGGATTGATTACAATTAAATACAATTTAATTAAGTAAATGATTTTTATTATTAATAGTAAGCTACAACAATACTGAAATTTCGTTTTCTCTCTCTGTTAACAGAACAAACTTTCCTGGAATATTGAGTTGCCTTGGAGAACAGATGGTAAGTCTCTTTCTCTAGCTAACTCTGAGTGTTCCAGAGGAACTGTGAGGCATCTCAGAGGGAAATATTAGATTAACTAGCATCACCGGTATGTTAAACACCATGGGGAGCATTATCAAGTGAAGGAGAAGCCTTCTCAGGTTAAAGTGGGATGGATATTATTAATAGAGATTTGCTAAAAAAAAAAAATATGGAATTCCTAGAAACCTGGTAGGTCCCTACGTCATAATTGGGACATACCAGGACATACCCAGGGCTGCTACCAAGTCACAATTCTGGTTATTGTGACCAAGTTTCTTAACCTGTCACATTCTGCTCAGGTGCATCACCATGTCTTTCAATCTTTAAGTCAGTCGCACACAGTTACTCTACTGATGGTTTTGCAAAAGGTCTTCATCGCCCAAGAAGATTCACAGGAGAGACCATTTTGACAAGCACTGATGTCTGATCAATTTCACATTATACCAGGCAACTAACTGGATAAGAAAATTTTAAATCTCCATTTAAAAAACCTGCTGGTATTATAAAAGTGTTTAACAAAAGATGAAACACTGAGTCAACATGTAAATATAGTTGTAAAGTTTATGGGTTTTTGTTTTTCTTTTTGCTCTGAAATATTATTGATCTGTCGGCTTTCTAGATAAAGCCCAGTCCTTCCCCTCAAGCTACTAATGATTGACAGCAACTGAATAAATGCCCTCTGTGAGTAAAACGGAAATATGTTACTTTTCTCTTTCTTGGTTTCTCCAGAAGTTAGAGATGCTTAACTCTGAGCAGCCTTATCAGGTAAATAAAAATGACTGTCTCCTGACGTTTGCAATAATCTTCATATTTTGGGCCCTTTAGAAGAGAGAAATCCGCAAGCAAAATCAAATGGCAGGATTTGGGCCTGGATTTCCTGAGGGTAAAATGGTGTTGGTTCCTTGTTTTCTGGAATTCAGCCTGACACTCCTTTTTGTACATGTAATTTTTTGATTGACTTATTTACTCTTTCTTGGAGGCTGGGTCTTTGATGGAGCACACAGGCTCTTCGTTGCTAGCGTGGACTTTCTCTAGTTGCAACACTAATTGTGAAAGAGACAGTTCAAGCTCTAGCCTCACAGCAAAAACCACTGGAACCCTACATATTTATCAGATGGAAACACTCAAAAACTCATCTTCCTTGTTGCCCTCTGTAATAGGAAGACTCTTTTGGAAAATATCACAAATCATTAATCATTATCCTCATCGTAATATGCTTTCAAAGTTTTCAAATGTTGGTCCAAGGACGATCACGAGCATCTTTTCATATGCTTTGTGTCCATCTGGATGCCCTCTTCGGACAAATGTCCATTTGGATCTTTGGCCCATATTCTATTGGGTTGATTGTTTTAGATAGATAGATAGATAGATAGATAGATAGATAGATAGATCTGTATGAACTGTTTGCATGTTTTGGAGATGAACTCCTTGTTTTTAAATTTGGTGGCGAACATTTTCTTCCCCATTTTGAGGTTTGTCTTCTTCTTTCCTTTAGGGTTTTCCGTGCTGTTGAAAAGCTTTTGAGGTTAATGAGGTCCCTTTTGTTGAGTTTTGCTTTAATTTTCCTTATTGTAAGAGTTGATCCAAAAAGAACGTGCTGCGATTCATGACAAAGCAAGTTCTGCGTATATTTTCCTTGAGAGTTTTAGTGTATCATCCCTCCATTTAGCTCTTTAATTGATTTGGAGTTTCATTTTCTGCAAGTGGTTAGGGAGAGATGTAAATTCTTTCACTTTTCACTGTTTAAGGAACCGCCACCCTGTCCTCCGTCCTGGCTGTTAACAACATGCGTTGGCAGCGTCAGTGTAGGAGTGTTCCCTTTTCTCCACAACCTCTCCAGAATTTATTGTTTTAGACTTTTTAACAAAGGCCATTCTGACAGGTATTTGATTGAGTTTTTATAAGATTCATGATGTTGAAAGTTTTTCATGTGATTAAAAAGAAACAACACTGTGAGCAAAAATGATCTCTCAAGATTGTCTTCTTGACCGTCTGCCCTGATCTGAAATCTTTTTCCAGAACCTACATGAGGACCATTGTTAAGGATAGGTGTTTTTTCCCACATCCCCTCAGGCTTGGAGACTGACTTTTAAGTACCCATAGCGGAGGTTTCCATTGTTGTTACCCAAAATGGCCACAAGGCGGCAGCATTTCCTCATGCTCCACACTGGCTTTTGTTGTTGTTTCTGGCTAATTTTAATTTTCTATCTGGCTTCCCTGGTGGTTCAGAAAGTAATGAATCTGTCGGCAATGCAGGAGACCCGAGTTCAATCCCTGGGTCAGGAAGATCCCTGGATAAGAGAATGGCAACCCACTGCAGTATTCTTGCCTGGAGAATCCCATGGACAGAGGAGCCTGCTGGGCTGCAGTCCACCGAGGTTGCAAAGAGTCGGACAGGACTGAGCACCTAACGCTTTCACGTCTGCTGTCTTGAATATTGTCAGTAGTGCTGCCCTGATTATAGGGGAGCAAATATCACCTTACATGTGATTTTCTCCGGATCTGAGGCAAGAGGTGGGCTTGCCAGAGTGAGTGGTAACTCTGCATTTAGTGGTTTAAGAACCTCCATGCTGTTTTCCTTTGTGACCTGCCCTGTCCATTGCCAGCCCCGCCCCCAGGGTAGAAGAATCCCGTCTTCCCAGCAGCGCTTACTCTGTGTTCCTCTTTTGGAGGAGGGCCATTCTGCCCGGTGTGAGGTGACAGGCACTTATTTATTTAACAGCGATGCTAAGCAGCTTTTATGCGCTTTATATCCTTCTGGATGCTTTTAGCGAAATATTCAGTTAGATCTTTGGCATCATTTTCTATTGGGTTGGGTTTTTTTATTATTCTCTTTACTGAGCTTTATGAGCTGTCTGCCTGTTTTCTAGATAAATTCTGACTTTTTATGTTTGGTTGCAAACTGCTTTTTTCCTATGCTGTCTGTTGTCCTTTCTTTTTTTAGGGTTTTCCTTGTTGGGCAATAGCTTTTCAGGTTACTGAGGGCCCTTTTGCTGAGTTATGTCTTATTTTTCATTATTCTAAGAGTGGGTCCATAAACAACTTGCTGCCAATTCTGTCAAAGTATGTTCTGCCTATATTTTCCTCAACAGCTTTAGAGTAATCGTCCCTTCTTTGAGTTCTTTAATCGATTTGGAGTTTCTTTTCCAGTATGGGGTTAGGGAGTGTTGATAATTTCATTTGCTTTTCACTTGTTTAAGGAACCTCCATTCTCTCCTTTGAGCAGGCTGTTACCAGTTTACATTCCCAGCATGAAGGCAGGATAGAGTCCTTTCCTCCAAAACTTCTCCGCTATTTATTGTCTGTAGACTTTTTGAGACAGGCCATTCTGATAGGCTTGAAAAGATGCCTACTTCTAGTTTTGATTGGCATTTCTCTAATAATTAGTGATGTGAGCATCTTCTCACGTACTTTATGGCCATCTGGCTGCCTAAGTGGGAGAAATGTCCATTTAGGTCTTTGGCCTATTTTTAAATTTTTTTTAACTGAACAGCATGAGTTGTTTGCATGTCTGGGAAATGCATTCCTTATTTTCTCCTTGGTTGCAAACATTTTTTTTTCTGAGGATTATCTTGTTTTCCTTTCGGGTTTCCCTATGGACCAACAGAAGCAAAGACATTAATTAAGAAGAGGTGGCAAGAATACATAGAAGAGCTATATAAAAAAGATCTTCATGACCCAGATAATCATGATGGTGTGATCACTCACATAGAGCCAGACATCTTGGAGTGGGAAGTCAAGTGGGCCTTAGGAAGCATCACTATGAACAAAGCTAGTGGAGGTGATGGAATTTCAGTTGAGCTGTTTCAAATCCCAAAAGATGATGCTGTGAAAGTGCTGCACTCAATATGCCAGCAAATTTGGAAAACTCATCAATGGCCACAGGACTGGAAAAGGTCAGGTTTCATTCCAATCCCAAAGAAAAGCAACGCCAAAGAATGTTCAAACTACTCCACAATTGCACTCATCTCACAGGCTAGCAAAGTCATGATCAAAATTCTCCAAACCAGGCTTCAACAGTACGTAAACTATGAACTTCCAGATGTTCAAGCTGGATTTAGAAAAGGCAGAGGAACCAGAGATCAAATTGCCAACATCCGTTGGATCATCAAAAAAGCAAGAGAGTTCCAGAAAAACATCTACTTCTGTTTTATTGACTATGCCAAAGCCTTTGACTGTGTGGATCACAACAAACTGTGGAAAATTCTTCAAGAGATGGGAATACCAGACCACGTGACCTGCATCTTGAGAAATCTGTATGCAGGTCAAAATGCAACAGTTAGAACTGGACATGGAACAACAGATTGGTTCCAAATTGGGGAAGGAGTCTGTCAAGGTTGTATATTGTCACCCTACTTATTTAACTTAGATGCACAGTACATCATGAGAAATGTTGGGCTGGATAAAGCACAAGCTGGAATCAACCTGGACTCAAGATTTCTGGGAAAAATATCAATAACCTCAGATATGCAGATGACACCACCCTTATGGCAGAAAGCAAAGAAGAACTAAAGAATCTCTTGATGAAAGTGAAAGAGGAGAGTGAAAAAGTTGGCTTAAAATTCAACATTCAGAAAACTAAGATCATGGCATCTGGTCCCATCACTTCATGGCAAACAGATGGGGAAACAATGGAAGCAGTGAGAGACTTTATTTTCTTGGGCTCCAAAATGACTGCACATGGTGACTGCAGTCATGAGATTAAAGGAAGTGTGCGCCTTGGAAGAAAAGCTATGGCCAACCTAGACAGCATATCAAAAAGGAGAGATATAACTTTGCCAACAATGGTCCATCTAGTCAAAGGTATGGTTTTTCCAGTAGTCATGTATAGATGTGAGAGCTGGACCATAACGAAAGCTGAGTGCCAAAGAATTGATGCTTTTGAACTGTGGTATTGGAGAAGACTCTTGAGAGTCCCTTAGACTGCAAGGAGATTCAACCAGTCCATCCTTAAGGAAATCAGTCCTGAGTATTCATTGGAAGGACTGATGGAAATGCCTGAACTCCAATACTTTGGCCATCCGATGTGAAGAACTGACTCATTTGAAAAGACCCTGATGCTGGGCAAGGTTGAAGGCAGGAGGCAAAGGGGACAACAGAGGATAAGATGGTTGGTGGGCATCACGGACTCCACGGACATGAGTTTGAGCAAGCTCCGGAAGCTGGTAATGGACAGGGAAGCCTGGCCTGCGGCAGTCCATGTGGTCGCAAAGAGTCAGACACGACTTAGCGACTGTACTGAACTGAACTGATTGAATATATTGAAAGAACCTATATGGGAAAAGACCTCCTCCCCCCAAAATAGATATATGTTCATGTATAACAAAACCAAGTTCTGTACCTAAAACAAACACAACATCGTATATCAACCCTACTTCAAGAGAAAAGAAACGCTAAACCAAGACAAAAAACACAGCTGGAGCAGGGAGAAATGCTGCCCCCTTGTGGCCGCGTTTGTATCAGCAACTGAAAAACCTCTGCTCTTGGACACTCAGCGACCTGCTACGTGGGGGACCTGGGTTCCATCCCTGGGTTGGGAAGATCCCCTGAAGAAGGGGACAGCCACCCACTCCAGTATTCTGGCTTGGAGAATTCCATGGACTGTGTAGTCCATGGAGTCGCAAAGAGTCAGACATGACTGAGCGACTTTCACTTTCACTTGGACACTTTCACCAGGCCCACAAGAATGTAAGCAAAACACACCTGTCTTCAACAAATGTCCTCAAGTAGGTCCTGGAAAAAGCATTCAAAAGAGGGCAGATGACGAGAGGTCAATCTCCACAGGTCAGTTTTACACTGTTTTCTTGTTATTTTTTAAAAATCATATGAAAAGCCTCCACACACTAAAATCTTATAGAAATGCAAATCAAAACTACAACGAGGAATCCCCTCAAACTGGTCAAAATGACCTTTGTCAGAAAGTCCACAAACAATAAATGCTGGTAGGTTTTGGAGGAAAGGGAATTCTCCTGCACTGATACTGTCAATATAAATTGTTAAGAGTCCATAGAGAGGAGACGGAGGTTCCTTAAACAAAAGAACAGTGAATGAAATTATGACACTCCCTATCTCCCTACAGAAACAAAGAACTCCAAAGAGCTAAACTGAGGGACAATTACTCTAAACCTCTTGAGGGATTTAGAGGGAAGACACATTTAGACATAAATGGCAGCAAGCCCTTTTGGATCTGTTGCAGGAAGGGGGACCCCTTCCATGGCCGGAACCTGGGCTCTTGTCTAACACTCGGAAATGAATTGTCCCAGGAGACACACGTGCTGACAAAGAGGGAGATTGTTTTTGGAAAGGGCACCCGGGTGGAGAGCAGGAGGGGAAGGGAACCCAGGAGAGCAGCTCTGTCACACGGCCTGCAGTCCCGGGATTTATGGTGATGGGATTCGTTTCCGGTTGTCTTTAGCCGATCATTCTGACTCAGAGTCCTTCGGTGCTGCACGCCTTCTTCAGCCCAGATGGATGCCAGAGAGAAGGATTCTGGGAGGTGGTCGGACATGTGGTGTCTCCTTTTGGCCTTTCCCGACCTCTCCTGGTTGGTGGTGGCTTGTAAGTTCTTGCTCCTTACCAGGACCTCCTGTCATAAAACAACTCATGGCAATGGTTACTATGGTGCCTGGCCAGGGTGGGCAATTTCAGTCAGTGTCCTTCTCCTAACAGATCCACTTTTAAAATAATGAAAAATTAAACAAAACTCAACAAAAGAGCCTCTAACCTCAAAAGCTTTTGCATTGCAAGGGAAACCATAAACCAAACTTTAACCTTGGAATGGGGGAAAAAATGTTTGCAACTGAATTTAGAAGCAAGGAATTTATCTCCAAAATATGCAAACAGCTCATGCAGCTCAATACTGAAAAAACAATCAACCCGATAGAAAAATGGGCCAAAGATCTAAATGGACGTTTGTCCAAAGAAGGCATCCAGGTGGGCATAAAGCACCAAAAAAGCTGCTCAGCATCACTAATTACTGGAGAAATGCAAATCAAAATGGCAACAAGGTATCACCACACACCCCTCAGAATGTCCATCTTCTCAAAGATCTACAAAGATTAAATGTTCCTGAAGGAGCGGGGAACAGAGAATCCTCCTACACTGTGGGCGGGGAAGTTAATGGGTTGGTGCAGCCATGAAGTAAGACAGTATGGAGGTTCCTTAAGACATTAACTATAGAGTTACCACATGGCCTGGCAAGCCCACTCCTTGCCTTAGATCCGGAAGGAAGATTCATTTTAAATGACACGTGCACCCCTCTTTTCAGGGCGGCACTACTGACAATATCAAAGACAGAGCATCAACCAAAATGTCCATCCATAGAGAAATGAAGAGTAACTAGTTCTCTATATACTGGAACACACTCAGCCATGAAAAAGAACGAAAATATGTCATTGGCCGCAGCATGGATGGACCAAGAGATTTATCATATTGGGTGAAGTCTGTCAGAGAGGGAAAGAGAAATGTCTTGTCACTTACAGGTGGCATCTATAATTTTATTCAAATGAACTAATTTATAAACAGAAACACACAGACTTAGAAAACCCACTTATGATTATTTTTTATTTTTTAAAAAGGTAGGGGAAGGGAGACATTAAGATGTTGGGATTAACATATACATCAGTTCAGTTCAGTTCAGTCGCTCAGTCGTGTCCAACTCTTTGCAACCCCATGAATAGCAGCACGCCAGGCCTCCCTGTCCATCACCAACTCCCGGAGTTTACTCAAACTCATGTCCACTGAGTCGATGATGCCACCCAGCCATCTCATCCTCTGTCGTCCCCTTCTCCTCCTGCCCCCAATCCCTCCCAACATATACATAGTACTTATCAAACAGATAATCCAAAAGGACCTAGTGAATAGCACACAGAAGTCTACTGAACACATGGAAGGAACCGAGATGGGAAAAGAATCTGAAAAAAACCAGATAAACGTTCATGTATAACTAAACCAAGTTCCTGTATACCTATAACAAACACAACATCGGAAATCACCTCTTCTCCAATAGAAAATGAACGCTAAACTACAAAAGAAAAACAGTGAAACATTGAGAAGTGCTGTCCTCTAGTGGCCACTTTTGGTAACAACAACTGAAAAACCTGTTCTCATGGGCACTTAATGGTCACCACGTCTGTGGGGCTGTAAGTAAAACACACCAACCCTCCAACAAACGTCCTTGGGTTGGTAACGGAGAAGGAATTCAAAACACAGCAGACAGTCAAGAGGACGATCTCGGGAGGTCAGTTTTACTCTCACTGTTTGCTAAAAAATCACATGAACATATTTCAACATGGTGAAACCTTAGAGAAATGCAAATCAAAACTACAAGGAGGTATCACCTCACATGGGTTAGAGCGGACATCGGCAAGAGGTCTAAAACCAATAAATGCTGGGAGGTTGTGGAGAGAGGGGAACCCCCCTACAGTGATGCTGGCAATGTCGATGGTTAACACCCAGTACACAGAACAGCGGGGAGGCTTCTCAAGTAAAAAGTGAATGAAATTAGGACACTCCCGGAGAGAAAAAGAAACTCCACATTGATTAAAGAGCTAACTAGACGGCCAGTAATCTAAATCTCTTGAGGAAAATATAGGTATAATATGCTTTGGCATAAATCACAACTTTTTTTGGTCTACCTCTTAGAGTGATGCAAAACAAAACAAAACTAAACAAATGAAAGACCTCAGTGACTTTAAAAGCATTTGCCCAGCAACGGGAACCATAAGCAGAAAGAAAAAGACAACCCTCAGCTTGGTAAAAATTAAGTGACTGTTGATTGTTGAATATTAAGTGCCCATGAGCACAGTTTTTCCAGTTGTTGCGAATGCACTTGAATCATCCAGAAATCACCCCCCTCCCCAGTCCCTGGACAAACTGTCTTCCACAAAACCAGTCCCAAAAATGCTGGGGACTGCTGCTCTATAGCATAACAATAAGAATATACCTGACAGAACTCACCACTACAGTAAAAACTGGCTACATATTAAACTTCTTTTTTTTTATTTTTCAATAACAGCACGATCTTTCTTATATAGAGTTCCAACATCAATACAAATTAGAATACAAAATGTTTTTCAAGGTGAACTAATTACGTTTTGGGGGGAGAAAATCCAGAAAGAAACCAGCATTTTACTGTTATTTATTTCTAGACAAATACAGGTTCTCTGGGTATTATTTTAGCCCTGCATTACATGCTTTATCTCTATTTACTGATAATGAGAAGTTTGGAAATTTTTTCCTAAAATTTAAAATAAAGAACATTTCCTATAAAGGAAAGATCTCAATTAACAAGCTAACTTGTTAACAGGTTAACTTTATACTTAACAAGCTAATTTTATTCTTCAAGGAACGATAATAAGAGAAGAAACTGGGCCCAAAGTTAGCAGAAAGAAAGGAATATTAAAAATCAGAGCAAAACTAAATGAAATAAAGACCAGGGGAAAAAAAAAAAAAAAACAGATCAGTGAAACCAAGAGTTTTTTTCCTCTTTCAAAAGAAAGTGTTTCATCACTTACCACTGGTAGGGACATGGGGGAGGGCAAGCTTCCGTCAGGCACCTAAGACTTTCAGCAGCTCACTTCCATCCTGGCTTCCCTTCCTTTCTAGATCCGGCTGAATTAATTTCCCTTGAAAAAGCAAGAAACACGGTTTGGCTTCATCACAGCGATTCACATTCTCCCTCCTCCTGGAACGCCCCTCCCAGCACTGCACTCTCCTCCCTCCTTCCCCAGCTCCAGCCCAGCGGGCTTCACCTGCCCAGACACAGCTGCTGGTCATCCTCAATCAGCACGACCAAGCCGCTCTGTTCCTCTCGAAACAGAATTCACACTTTGTTGTGTTTGTTTTCCCTTTGTCCCCTGTCTTCCTAACACACTGAGAGCCCTGTGCTGACGAGCTCTGCTCTCCTTACCACTCACGGATGCTCCGCCCTCAGCGTCTGCACACAGGGCGCCTCCCCGCCTTCTCCTCCCCAGCATCTCCCACAACAGACAGACGAAATATAGACATTCATTGGTTCTGAGCTCTCTTCTGAATTATAATTACCTGCAAATTCCCAGGGACTCCAGGAAGCTAGGTTTTATATGGTACCTTCAATAAAACCCATCAAACCTTTTATGTTAGCAAAAAAAAAAACCTCGTTTGAATTTTTGCTCAGTAAAGCCCCAGTGGAAACCCCACTCTCTGCTGCCCAGTCATCCCTCCATCCAGCCGGAGCCGGGGTGTGGTCAGCGGGGCAGGGTCAGCACGTGTCCTGAACAATGTCAGTGCACAAACACAGCTCCGGGGTTCTCTCCTCTTGGAGACCCCCTCTGCTTTTCGCTCAGAGATGGAGCATAAGGAAGCACTCCCCTGACTGCTCTTTGCTCCAGAGTTCTGTGCAGCTAAGAGTTACGCAGGATGGACCAGGGGCTCCTGAGTCTATAGTTACAGGGACAGGGTCCTGAGACCCGCTCTGCCCACAGAGACGCCATCACCACACCAGCTGCAGCATCAGAGACACCGTCTGTGTCTGCAGGGAGCATCTGCTGCGTCTCCAATGAGAAGTGAATGTTTTCATGGGCACAATCCTCCTCCTCAGATCAGAAGAGAAAGACAGATGGACAGAGAGAGAGGGAGAGAGACAGAGACAGAGACAGGCAGAGCATGTGTGCGTGTGTGTCTGACACAAAGTAGCCTGCCAGGCTCCTCCGTCCATGTGACCACATGGACTTGGCCCATCAGGCTCCTCCGTCCATGTGACCCCATGGACTTGGCCCATCAGGCTCCTCTGTCCATGGGATTTCCCAGGCAAGAAAACTGGAGTGGGCGGCCATTTCCTCCTCTAGGGGAGCTTCTTGATCCAGGGATCGAAACCACATCTCTTGAGTTTCCTTCCACTGGCAAGTGGATTCTTCACCACTCCACCACCTGGGATATCCCTGACTAAGGACGACTGCTGGCAATTATCCAGATGATTCCAATGGGGAGTGGAACAGCAGGCAGAAAAGGCTCTCAGCCTTCTCGGTGGTAACACATGGTTCAGAATCAACATTGAGATTAGGCATTAATGGGACACTCCGAGGTGCATCAAGAACTTCCTTTGTGGGACTTCCTTGGTGGTCCAGTGGTTGAGGATCAGTCTTGCAATGCAGGGGACGTGGGTTCCATCCCTGGTCGAGGAACTAAGATCCCACAGGCTGGAGCAACTAAGCTTGTGAGCTGCAACTACTGGGCCTGCGAGCTTTAGAGCCTGTGTGCTACAACTAAGACCCACCACAGCCAAGTGTATAAATAAATATTTAAAAAGAGGAACTTGCTGAGTCCTGCTCCAGGCCACATGTGTGAGGTCTTGCACCAAGGCCGCAGAAGCAGAGCGCAGAACCAAGGTCTCCACCAAAGCGGCCTGAGCCCCTCTGTAGCCTGGTCAAAAGCCCCTGACTTCACCAGCAACCCTCCTGACTCCCATTTAAGCAAAGGTGCCCGCTCCAGTAAACACCCCATAGCATCCCAGCCAGTCACCTATCGCCAACCTTCCAGCAGGAATTTTTATGTCTTGAGGATATACAAGTTGGCTGTTAACTCATGAACACTGTCAACTCTCCTGACTCTCAGGAGTTGACAGCCAGCTACGTTCGCAGTGCCGCCTCTATCTCTGCTCTTTGTTCTTGAGAAACTCACTCCCTTCTGAAGTGCTCTGTGTCTGTAAATTCTTTCCAAACCCATGCTCACAGCGCCTCAACAATGGTGGCCTATATGGGGATTGCTCTCAGGGGGCTCTCCCCCAGTCTCCTCTGCTCTTGTCTTTCTCCTTGGGCCCTCTGTGGACAGGCAAGTGACTGTGGAAGCAACTGAGGAACTCCGGCCAGGGCTGCCCTCTGGTGTGCCCCAAAGGCCCACTGCTCACTGTGCCCCGGTAGTTGCCACCCAAATGGGTGAGGGGCTCTCTTTCTGACTCCTTTCCAACTGAGGACTAGGCAAATCAACATTGTGCCGGCATGGGTCAGGCATTTAAAAGCCACTAGGGTGCCTGCTGCTAGAAGACACCGTGGCAGAATACGGGGAGTCATGGCTATCAGAGCTTCTGCCCCTAAGACAACTTCCGTGCACTGTATGTGTCATGTTGGTTCAAGCAAAACACTGAGCCCATTCCCCAGGCCACCACCTCCTAGCGGGATTAAACAGCAGATTCCTCAGCTTGTCTTCTCTGTCTCTTTCACTTTCCCTCCCTCTGGCATGATGTAATTTACAGAGGCCTAGGAGCAGCCTCTGAATCATTCCAAAGAATGCCTTCCACGTTTCAGAGAATCATCAGAAGGTGCATCACTGCTGGTTCCAGGAAAACTCTTTTCTGAAATCTGGAAAAAATCTTGTCACATCGAATATTAAATCCTAGTTTTCTTAATTAAGGTTAGTGTTTACTAAGATTCACTTCTGAGATAATTATTTGTTGTTATAAAATTTCATTAAGTTAATAAGAGGACATCCTAAGTTTGTTTCTGAAGACTAACTTCATAAACGATCTTGGGATAAAGATCAGATGCTCCATGATCTACAACCAGAAGATTAACACCAGATTCTAGTCATTCAACAAACTAAGTCAGACGACAAGGTAAACACTGGGCTACACCTAATAAAAGTTCTTAAACTCTTACTTGTGACGTTACTATTACTGCTAGCTATATTGCTTTCTCTATTGCCTATTTTACAGAATTGTTGTCTCTTACATTACCAATTGTGTGACTGAGTCTCTAATGAAATCATGATGTATAGCTCCATATGAGATCAGTGATTATAACAATGTAACTGTAGACATGAGAAGTAGCAAAAATACGGAATATTTTCATGGACTATAAGAGACTACTGGTAAGACAGATATGAGCCAGGACTTTTGCTACTTTCATAGCCTAGTCCAGTAACAGTGCACTGAGTGGACAATCAAAGCATCTTCGCTAGACCCGGGAACGAGCATTCCTAACATCATGGGATAAAATGATCACAGTATGCCCCCGAAACCATGGTCAAAACTATGGCCATGCTTGGAGTCTGCAACTGGATACCAGCACTTGCCATCTGCCTCTACAAAGATGAAATCAGGAGCCACTACAGCTGCTGACCTTCCACACCCGCAGAAAGGAATTCAGGGTAGAAATCACGAATGAGGTGTTCTGTGCTCTAACAAAAACTGGCAGGACAAGCCTTCAGATAGTTAGGCATTTTCACGTAAAGATTTCCATGAACCCCAATTCTTGCATCTTCTCATACCTAGAGAAGCACCAACATCACAGACCAATGTCTGGCCCTAGATCTCCTGACTAGCCCCTCTTTTAGGCCCCTTGGCAGCTTTTCTACTTCTATTAATCTTCAGGCCATGTATCTCTAACCTTCTTGTCAAGTTTGTTTCTTCTAGAAAACAAATAAAATCTCCACATCCCCATGCGACAAGGATACCAGCTGGTTGACACATGGACTACGCCAGAACAGGCGGTTTTCTCATTGCATAGACTCTCGTCTCCCTCCAAAAATGCACCCTGACACAGTGTGGGCATTGGGACCCAGGACCCCATGACCCTCCTGTCCAGCAGGAAGAAGCCAGAGCGGTTTCTGCCCCTTTCCCCAATGACTTGGGTCCCCAGGTCCCAGGAGAGGATAGGCAGGTTGTTAGACATGAGCAGGGTGTAAAGGGGCCAAAGATGTGGCCCATTAATAAGAAGAGGGGGGAACACAGAATCCTGCCCCAGGCCACAGGTGTGAGGTCTTGCACCAAGGTCACCTCGAAAGCTGACTGTCCCACTTTCTAACTGTTGCCAAAAGCCCCCTAATAGTAACTAAAAAGCTGCCTGACGCCCCATTAGGCAAAGATGCCCGCTCCAGTAAACAGCCTATAGCGTCCCAACCAATCACCTAATGCCACACTCCCAGTAGGAATTTTCTTTGTTTAAAGGCTACAAGAGTTGGCTAGTAACTCATGAACACTGCGGACTCTCCCTGGTCTGTCAGCAGTTGCCAGCCAGCTGCGCTCGCAGTGCCCACTCTCTCTCTGCTCGTTGTTTTTAATAAACTCACTCCCTTCTGAAATGCTCTGGGTCTGGAAATGCTTTTCCAACCCGCGCTCAGACTGCTTGAACAGGGTAGACTTGGGAGCTTGGGAGGCAGGTTCCCCATATGAGCAGAGGGACCAGAGGGGCCAGCGCGGCCTTGAGAGGAGTAGGGGGCGCACAGGGCCCGGGAGCCAGTCGTCAAGGGATAGAATAGGGTCAGAACAGAGGGAAGGAGAAGCTCTGCGCCACAGCGGAACCCTCCCAGTGGAAGGCCCGTCCCCAGGAGGGAAGCCAGTGGATGGTGCGGACTCCAGCAAGCTCTGAGCTTCCCAAGGGAGGCTGGCGGTTCCAAAGGCTGGATGCGCCTGAGGCCTCTTTTTGCCCGAAAAGCAGAAACTACACAAGTAATCCCATCTCTGCAGAGTCACTCCTCACCCCGATTTCCCCTCCCACCCCCCAGGACAGCAACTTCCTCTTCATCCCCTGCCCGCTAAACTCGTCCCTCGTCTAGATCATTCTGGGCTCTGCACACTCCTAGGCCTGCCCCATCCTCCATTTCCTCCCCTTCCCACTCCTTGGATTCTGGATTCTTCTGCCCACTATGCCCTCCTCTCCCTGGGGCCTGGATCGTTTTCAGCCTCCGTGTGGCCTCAGTTAGATTCACCCACTCCCACATTTCACCGTCTTGCAAACTCCACGGAAGAGCGTTTGGCGCCCCCACCTGGACACTCATTTTCCTGCAGGGCTTCCGCAGACGCTGGCGGCCCCAACCAGACGCCCTCTGAGAGCAACCCTGCCTGCTCAGCCTGGTCCCAGCTGGAACCTGGAAACCCTGCCCTCCTGTCCTGCCTTCTAGGCCCTACCCCAAGCCCTTCCCTCACCTCCCCAGGGTTGGAGTCCAGGAACCCTATTTCTGGCCCCTACCCCCACTCCTCATGTCCTTCCTGTTTTGAATCGCCGGTGCCCTCAGCTCGAGACTTGTCTCCTCCGGGGTCCTGACGTCCCCCACTGCTGCTCAAACTCTGCCTTTCTAGCCCCAAAGGATTCCAGTCTCCTTCTGCAGCTGCTTTCCTGGACCCTTTCTCCACCCGCTCCTCTTCCCAACGGGGACTCCTGTGTGCCAGGAGACTTGCGCTGCATGTCGCTGACTCCCTCTACAAACAGATGCAAAACAGAAACACAGACACACACACAAATAGATATAATCACACAAATACACACACACACACCCGTGTACACACACGTATGTAGGCACATACCTACATACATACACACAAATGGACATACATGGATACATAGTCACACACAAACACACCCTCAACCCACAGATCTCCCGCACCACGGCCTTGATTCTGAGACTCTTAAGAGGTACTACATGGAGCTCTTCTCTGAAAACCCCGCCCCTGGGCTGAGTCTGGAGAGCGTCCTTTCTCTAAGGGACAGTTTAACCCTGACGGTCCTTTGGCATCTTATGGTCGTCACCTCACCCCAGGTCACAACCCTAAGCTTTCTTATCATTCCTCACTGCCACCTCTGTTTCCAAAGGATCTGGTATAGTTTCCCACAGCATCTGATCATTTTCTTAAATTTTTTTTTTTAAGAGAATTTTTACCATCCAACATTTTGGCCATCAAACAAGTGAAAGGGAAAGTAACCTTATACATCAAGTGATGCCCTGTTACGTATCACCTGCTCATTGGCCAAAACACTTCCTCTGTAGAAAGGCTCCGCCCACGCCGGAGGCTATAAATTCAGGGTGCAGTCTCAGGAAGCTCACAACTCGAGCTTTCTCCGTGTCCTCTCTTGTCTCGCTGATCATGGACAAGGTCTTGGAAGTTCCTGCGCAGGTTTTGGCTGAACGTCTCACACAGGAGGTAACAAAATTTATAAAAGATATTTTAACAACATGTGGAATAGAGCAAGACCTGAGAGCCTTAAATTGGTTGATCCCATACCCTACCAAAGGGATACTGATATTTTTACTACGCAAGATAGCTTCGGTGGCATACAAGTGGCTGGACGTGAAATTTTTTTAAAATAAGAGCATATATATATTTGAAAAGATGGGTAACCAACCAACAGAAGTGATTGTGGCTTGATTTCTATTTATATATCCACTTGGGGTCTATAGTATCTTTGTGAACTGTGTTTGGGTTTCTTTTTTCTTTGTGGGGGGAGGGTGGCTTTTCATTTTGTTTCCCCGCTTTGAGAAACACAGGCTTTATTCGGTTACTGCTGGGCAGAGGTTACAAAAGAGCTTCTGGGCTTCCTCTCCCTGGAGGAATGGTTTTTCCGTCATGTCCTGGACTGGATGCTCTTTCGCGGCAGGGTCACCCAGTCTGCTGGGGAAGGGCGCCTGGCTGGCCAGGAAGTTGCCCACTCTATCTGGGGGTCTGGTCAACGGTGGGGGGGCGGGGGGGCTGCCAAGTGAACCTTTAATGGGCATGTGCCCCGTGGGTGCCGACCTGGGAGTTTGGGGCGGGCGGATCCCGACCTGAGGGGAGGGCGAGGAGCCGTGGGGCCTTGAGAGGAGTCAGGGATGCGTGGGCCCCGGGCAAGGGAGAGAACTGGGCAAGAACAGAGGGAAGGAGAAGCTCCACGCCACCGCGGAGCCCTCAAAGTGTAAGGAGCGTTCTGGGAGGGAGAGTGTGGTCAGTGTGGATCCCAGCAAGCTCTGTGCTTCCCAAGGGGGGCCTGGAGGCTGGCGGTTCCAACAGCGGGAGATGTGACTGAGGCCTCTTGTTGCCTCGAGAAATGAAACTGCACAAGAGGCCCCGCCCTCACCCCCGCTTTCCCTTCCCTTCACGGAAGGCAGGAACCCACTCTTCATGCCCTGCCCCCTAGAGCCGCTTCCCGGCTGTTCTAGATCCTTCTGGGCTCTGCCTACCACAGTCTTCGTCATTCTCACTCATCCTGTGCCCTCGTGTTCTGGATGCTTCTGCCCGCGCTCCCCTCTCCCCTTGGCTCTGGCTCCTCTTCAGCCGCCACTGTGGTCTCAGTTTCACTTCCTCACACGTCTCAACACTTTGGAAACTCAGCGGAGGACATCTGAAGCCCAGAGATGGACATTCCCTTTCCGCCAGGGCTTCCCCAAATGCTGGACGCCCTGCCGAGCTCAGAGCAGCGCTGCCTTTCCCAGCCGGGTCCAGCGGGAGCCTGGAAACCCTGCCCTCCTGCCCCATGCTCTAGTCCCACCGCAAGACCTCCTCCTTTGGCCTCCCTCACTTCCCCCCTTTCCCGGCTCCCCTAGACTCAACTCTCTTTTTAAAAAAATCTAATGTAAAATCTAATTAGATTAGACCTAATCTAATCACCATTGTTTATAATGATTGAAGTTCATGAAGATGGACAGGGAAGCTTGGCCTGCTGCAGTCCGTGGGGTCGCAAAGATTCGGACACGACTGAGCAACTGAAGTGCACTGAATGATTAAAGGTTACTTTCCATTTACTTCGTCTTTTGAGAAGGCAGAAGGTTGGAAGATTCCTTCAGTGACCAGGTTGCCTGGGACCCTTATCAAGAAGGCTGAGCTCGACATACCAGATACTCATCCAGGCAGTGGGGCTGAGTCAGAACTGGAGGGTGAGGGAGGACCATCCTAGAAGCTGGGGAGGCCACTTTTGCCTTAAAGAAGTTTCTTTCTTTCTCCAGCCTCTGCCAGCCTGAATTTTTCTGCTCCAAAGAATTATTTGGAGGAAGGAGAAAGCATCGGGGACATGGAGACACCTCGGCCAGCATCTGGGTAAGTCTGAGAGAATCAATTCTTAGGCAGGTTGATAGGAAGTCTAGGGGTCCCCAAGGAGAGAGGGATCTGCAATTCTCAAGGAAGAATAAAAAACAAACTTTTTTGTCCCCCTACATTCCTTAGGATTATATGATAATAATATGATATATGATAATAATAATGCTTAAGGACAGTTTCTGGAAAAAACCTTCTGGCTAATCCTGTTATCTTAAGGTGTAAATTATGGGAGTAGGTCTAATGAGGTATTTACAACCTCCAGACATTCTTTTGATTCAGTGTAATAACTAATTAGAGAGTACATAATTCCATTGCTGACACTAGCAAGGGGGTACTCTTTCTGCCCCCTTCTGATGCCTATGTCAGAAGCTTTCTCTGTCTCCTTTATACTTTAATAAAACTTTATTACACAAAGCTCTGAGCGATCAAGCCTCATCTCTGGCCGCAGATTGAATTCTTCTTCTCCTCCAGAGGCCAAGAATCCCGGCGTCTTTTCTGAGGTTCAGCAACAGCCTTTCATCTTGGGGGCTCGTCCAGGATTCTTCAGGACAAGGTAAGGATGCTTGGAGCTCTAGTTCTTTGTTCTCCTAGTGAATATGTTTCCTGCTGTACTTTACTAATTCTACAGTGTGCTTGTGTGAATGAATGACATGCCCTGCGCAAAGCAAGTGAGGAGCCCTTCTCTGGGGTTCTGCGGCGACCTCATACGGCTTATGGCAGAAACCTGTCGGGGATTTATACCATCTGCCAATGCCAAGAGGCACCCAATGTCTCCTTCGGGGACCGACCAGAAATGGGCAAAGTGTGTGGACCGAACTCTCCTTTCTCGGTCAAACTTTTCGGTCTCTGACCATTTCCTAACTCCTTGGAATTAGAAGTACTAACCTAATCTGTCAGATCATAGACTCTCAAGGGACTTGTGATCTATGCTGTTACTGTGCACTATGACTTAGGTCCTAAATTTGGATTGGAGGTCAGGAAGCGCCTAGCCTCGCTAGGCATGGAAAGTTTGGAAGCTAGATGGAGCTCTAGCTCCAAAAGCATCTCTGAGGTTAAAGGTTACTCTGATTAAAACTGTAATGGGGTTTTTCTTCTTTGGTAACGCTGGCTTTTAGTGGACCAGAGGAGGCTCTTACAATGGTCTGGTGACGCTTGGAAGGAACATCTCAGTTTTGTGTTTGTATCGGTCTTGTTGTGGTCAGAAATATATTCAGGGTCGTGCACAGGCACTCAGGTGACGGAATGTTTCCCCCAGCAGTCTCAGCTTGGGAGGCATTCCGGAAGGTTACTCTGATTGCACCCTGGGTGGCATCAGAGGTAAGCAAGGTTTTAATGGTGAGGAGCTGGACGTCAGTCAAGGATGCCATCAGGTCTGCCCCTGGTGCATCTCCACCCCGTCTCGGTGGTAGAACCGGGAGGGCTGAGTATGTCGCCTGAGTCGGTAAGGGACAGACTAAGTCCGACCAGGAAAGAAAAGCTTTGGTGCAAAGTCTGTCTACACCCCCATCTAGAGCAGGGAGGGATGCCTCCGGTAGAAAGAGGGCGCTGGCCACTTTTTTTCTCTCTTATAGATGGGAGCTGACAATTCCAGCCTCACCCCTTTGAACTGTATCCTGAAAAACTGGGATAGGTTTGATCCCCAGGGCTTAAAGAAGACACACCTGGTCTTCCTATGTGATACTGCATGACTGCAGTACCCACTGGAAGACGGTGAACGGTGGCCAGTTGGAGGGTCTCCTGTCCTAATGAGGGCTCAAGCTGCCCCCAAAAGGGAGGAACTGTCCCCCTTTGAATGTATTTATGGAAGGCCTTTCTTACGCACGGACATTGTTATAGACCCTGAAGCCTTGGAATTAACTAATTATGTAACTCAGCTCTCAGCTTTTCAACTGGCATAAACAGAACTCCAGGAGACGACTCCTGACCCAGCCTCTGAGTCAAGCAAGCCTCTATTTGAGCCAGGAACCGAGGTCCTCATAAAAACATTGGGGCCTGGGGGCCCATCCCTCGAGTCCCTCTGGGAAGGCCCTTACCAGGTTATTCTTTCTTCTCCCACAGCTCTCAGAGTGCCAGGAATTGATTCATGGGTACATCACACTCGAGTTAGGAGGTGGCACCCTGACCAGAACTAAGGGACTTTGTTTTATGTCTTTACTTTCTATGCTCTGACTTTGTACTTTTCAGATGGGCCTGAGAACCTGTGTGAGCCTACTTATGCTGACTCCAAAAATCCTGAGTCTGCCATCTGATCCTCAAGACAAGGCCTTCCTGTCCTGGGCTCACTCCTTTGCTGCATTCGACAATCGGTCTAACTGCTGGGTTTGTGGCGCGCTCCCCTCTTCATCAGTGGAAGGCTTCCCGTGGTGGACATCTCCACTTCAAGGAAAAGACTTTCTCCAGGTCTGCGAATACCTTCAACAACAATCATATGTGATGCCACTTCTTAAACTGATGACATCTAACAACCCTAAAATGGACTGGTGCAACACCTTGTACTTTAACTATGGACACAATGTGACGTTTAATTTTGATTATACATTGTCTCATTTCAATGACTATTTTGCTGCACACAAGGCAAATAGGTCTAGATCTAATGGTTTTTTACCTGACGTTTATCAAATATGGGATGAGGTTATATGGTTAACTCCTGAAAAAGGACGTCTAGTATCTACTGCCCCTATTTGCTGGGAGCAAATAGAGCCACCCCCAGAAATTAATCAACAACTTAAGTTATAGTGATTGAAAACACTTGGGATTTTTGCCTCAGGAAATATGCAATGCAATCATTCCCATGTTTTCCAAGCCCACTTCAGGTCCTCCCTTTGTCTGGCCAGGCACTGATTGGGACTGGATATCTATGTCATGCTGGCTTGCTCCAAACGGGACTTATTGGACATGTGGCTCTTACCTATGGGCATGGCGTCCCCCTGGATGGATAGGGAGATGCACCCTAGGTCTAGCCTTTACTCACGGCTTTATGTTTTCAGAGCTTCCAGAGAAGCCTGCTCATTTACCCCACCTTACAACTCGGTGGGCAAGGTGGTATGATCACTGGTATGATTATTTGGCTGCAGTGTTTGTTCCCTCTCTGGGAACTACAGATGTTATGCTACGACTGGATGCTTTGACTAGTTGTACTCAACAGGCATTACAAGATTCTCAGAAAGCTAGTTCAGCTCTTAATGCTGAACAAGCACGAATTAGAAAGCTGGTTTTACAAAACGGATTGGCTTTAGATATTCTGACAGCTGCACAAGGAGGAAGTTGTGCCATTCTTCATACCCAATACTGTACGTATATACCTGAGATGAGCACTAATGTTCCTCATTTTACTAAACACATGACCAAGATGACTGGGGCTATGGATACTCCTGAAGCCTCAATTGCTTCACTTTGGGAGACGTTAACTCGTTCCCCAGGGAGGAAGGCTATCTTAATTACAATAATTCTGATTGTTCTATTTTTGTTGTTTACTCTCTGCATCTGTAACTGTGTGATTGGATTTGTTTCTAGTCCATGAAGGCTTTTAAGTTAGAAATGGTTGTCCAAGCTCCTACGAGTGCCACAGCCTCTTCCAAATCTTCCTTGGGACCCCTGGATGAGAGACCCTCAGTACGAGGGTTAGGAGAATATGTTGCCTCAGCAACTTAGGGACCACGCCCCTAAGCAGCAGGAAGTAGTTATGGAATGAAAACGGCGCCCCTTTCCCTTGGCAACATAATTCTCCTAAAAGCAAAGGGGGGATGAGAGAGTCAATTCCTAGGCAGGTTGATAGGAAGTCTAGGGGTCCCCAAGGAGAGAGGGGTCTGGAATTCTCAAGGAGGAAGAAAGGACAAACTTTCTTTCCCTCTACATTCCTTAGGAGTGTATAACAATAATGTATCCTGCCTGACGGCAGTCCCTGGGAAACCCTTCTGGCTCATCCTGTGTCTCAAAGTGCAAATCCTGGGGGTGGGTCTGCTGAGGTTTTTACCACCGCCAGACAGGCTTTTGATTCACTGTAATAACTAATTTGAGAGTATATGACTCCATGGCTAATGCTAGCGAGGGGATACTCTTTCTGCCCCCTTCTGATGTCTATGTCACAAGCTTTCTCTATCCCTTTGATGTTTTAATAAACTTTATTACACAAAAGCTCTGAGCGATCAAGCCTCGTCTCTGGCCCTGGATTGAATTCTTCTCCTCCAGCATCTTTGTGTGATTCAGCATCAACCTTTCCTTAATATACTATAATGATACTATATTAATTAAATATTAATATAAATTAAAATTTATTTATATTTTTTAAATTTACATGAATTTTAAAATTTTTATAAATTTATCTAAAACAAATTTTATATTGATATTTAATTAATATATTAATGATAATAGGTACATATTACTATAATTATATAAAATATATTATATGTCATATTTAAATGTATTACTTCTACTATATCTTATATATTATATAAGATATATATAGAAATTAAAATGTATAATAACATAATATAATATCACATATAATAACATAATATGTCATTTTATATTTTAGTCATATATAAAAAATTATATATAATATGTTATATATAATATATTAGTATATAAAATATAATATATATAATATAAATGTACATTGTATATTATATCTAAATCATAATTTATATATAATGTTATATATATCAGCTATGCAGATGACACCCCCCCTTATGGCAGAAAGTGAAGACGAACTAAAAACCCTCTTGATGAATGTGAAAGAAGAGAGTGAAATAGTTGGCTTAAAGCTCAACATTCAGAAAACTAAGATCATGGCATCTGGTCCCATCACTTCATGGGAAATAGATGGGGAGACAGTGGAAACAGTGTCAGACTTTATTTTGGGGGGCCCCAAAATCACTGCAGATGGTGATTGCAGCCTTGAAATTAAAAGACGCTTACTCCTTGGAAGGAAAGTTATGACCAAACTAGACAGCATATTTAAAAGCAGAGACATTACTTTGCCAACAAAGGTCCATCTAGTCAGGGCCATGGTTTTTCCAGTGGTCATGTATGGATGTGAGAGTTGGACTGTGAAGAAAGCTGAGCGCTGAACAAGTGATGCTTTTGAACTGTGGTGTTGGAGAAGACTCTTGAGAGTTCCTTGGACTGCAAGAAGATCCAACCAGTCCATCCTAAAGGAGATCAGTCCTGGGTGTTCATTGGAAGGACTGATGCTGAAGCTGAAACTCTAATACTTTAGCCACTTCATGCGAAGAGTTGACTCATTGGAAGAGACCCTGATGCTGGGAGGGATTGGGGGCAGGAGGAGAAGGGGACGACAGAGGATGAGATGCCTGAATGGCATCACCGACTCAATGGACATGAGTTTGAGTAAACTCCGGGAGTTGGTGATAGAGAGGGAGGCCTGGCGTGCTGCGATTCATGGGGTCACAAAGAGTTAGATACAGCTGAGCAGCTGAACTGAACTGAACTGATTATAATATATATTAATATCAATATATTGTATAAAATAATATATACTTTATGACTATATCTTTTATTATATATTATTATGCTATATATTGTATCATTGTATATGTAATATTTTATTTATTTATATATTTATAATTTATTATTATATATTTTTAGCAGATATTTAAACATATTGAATCTTTAATGTCTTAAAACTTAAAACCAAGAAACAAGAAATTTATTTTCTTTAACAACATTAAATTTTATACCCTATAAGACATACGTATTTTATGGCAAAATTTTTCTTTATGTGGTACAAGATATCTACTATGAAACTGAAATATATTGAGTGTTTTTTCATAAATGGCAAAGGTAAGTAAACACAGACTTGTTCAGAAGTCAATGTTTCAGTATTTTATATAAACTTGATTTAATCCTCAATGAATTCGCATCCTTGAACTTCATTTAACAAAACTCTAATTGTTTAAATTCCCCAGAATCCAGAAAAACAAAACATAATTCTTTTAAAGAGCTTACCTAAAGGCTTTATACCATTGATCTCAGGTATTTATGACAATGTATCAGTGTGAGTGAACTTTTGTGCTGACACATTCTGCAACAGGTGTGACCTACGGACTAGCAGGAGAACTCGGGACAAAGAAAGCTGGTGCTGAGGCTGAATGCTGGTGTCTCATGCCTCTAGTAATCAGACATAATTAACCAAGCTAAATTGATGTCAGAACCAGACAGAGACTTGAACATTTCTCAGATTTTGTGTCTTAGAAATTTGTGCTTATTTTTTTTAAGTCAATGGAATAGAGCTCATTTAAAAGTTAATCTCAGGAATATTTTCTAAAGATAAAGACACTCACTGAGACATACACACGAGCAGAGATCTGTTTCATCATTTTACATTTCATGAATCAGGCACTGCATTTAAACTTGTCAGTCTATGAAAAACAATGAGAATAGTCAAATGTACACACTTGAGGTCAAAGGCTTCTTTTTCTTCCCTCCTTCCACACCCGCCGCCCAGTCGGTTTCAATTCTTCTAAGTAAGCCAAGGCTGAAACGCAGGGCATGTGGGCTGTGTTTGTATTAATACTTCCCGACATGGTGAGGCTTAACATCAACTTTTCTCCTAGGAGTACCTTTGTTCTCTCAGGGTGAGTGTTCTAGAAAACTAAAGTGTGTTATCAAGCCATCTCTCTCCAACTGCACATGCAAAAGGAACCAGTTCTGAAATTTCAAAAGAGTTTCATCTCATCCATTTTCTCCGAAGTCTAAAGAATATTGTGACTCCATAGTGTTAAACTATTTTGTCCTTGTTGATAGGTTTAAACCTGTGGGTTGACTGCTGCTGCTGTTGCTGCTGCTAAGTCAATTCAGTCGTGTCCGACTCTGTGAGAGCCCATAGACGGCAGCCCACCAGGTTCTGCTGTCCCTGGGATTCTCCAGGCAAGAACACTGGAGTGGGGTGCCATTTCCTTCTCCAATGCATGAAAGTGTAAACTTCAAGTGAAGTCACTCAGTCGTGTCCAACTCTTGGTGACCCCATGGACTGCAGCCTACCAGGCTCCTCTGTCCATGGGCTTTTCCAGGCAAGAGTACTGGAGTGGGGTGCCATTGCCTGCTCCGTAGGTTGACTAGTCTTCCAAAATGTGTCCTAGGAGGTTATCAGAGGAAATCAAAGGAGCATTTCCCATTTTTGAATAGACACCCATGAGCCAAATACAAACCAGACCTCATTATCTGATGGAAATCTTATACCAGGGGAGAGACACCAGAAAGCATAAAGCTCAGAGTGGCTGCTTCCAGTTCCTGCCACGTCCATGACCTTAGTCCTTAGACCTCACACATGGGATTTCCAACATGAAAACTAACCAGACAGGCACTCAGCGTTCCCCAGATGGAAACAATGTTCCTTAGATGGACATGTTGTAGGAGCCTCGGATACATAGCGGGGGACTCACCCAGATGCTGACCAAAATGTCTTGATGCCCCAGACGCTGTCTTTCTCCTTCCTCAAAAATAATTCCTTGGAGCACCAAATTCAATCTGGCATAGGCTGGAGGAAGAGAGGAACATCCTTGAGGTGAAGGTGGCCTCCCCACCCTCTAGGGCAGCCCTTCCTCTTCCCTCCCCTACCGCCTTGGTGTCCCTGAGTATGACTGGGGCTCAGCCTTCTTGACACGGGTCTTCTGGGATCAGGCCTCTGAAGGAATCTTCCCACCGTTCCAAACTTCTGGAAAGAGGCTGCATGGAGGAAAAATCTAGAGAGTGTGATGGAGCCAGGGGACACCCGTGGGGTCACCCCTAAGCCAACCCCACACAGGACTCCAAATTTGTTACCAAAATTCAGCCTCTGCACACCAAGGCAGAGTGAAGTCTGTAAGAAAGAATTTGGGGTGAGGTAGAAAGAAAGAGCTTTACTCCTTTGCTAGGAAAATTAGGCCACATTGGCCTAGTGCCCCCAAGACCGTGAGTCCCAGCCTAGAGCAGGTATGTGGAGTCTTTAGGGTTTATGGAGCCCTGGCTGACGTTGAGGTAGTGGGGAGGCCGCAGCATCAACCTTCTTGTTGCAACCAGTCTGGGGTATACCTGCTGTGGGCAGCAGTTAACTTCTTCAGCCTGGTGGGGGTTTGGTTACTGCAAAATAGCTCACACATAAGGCACAGAATATTATCAAGAGACCTTGAGGAAGAAAAGTCCTTGACTTTGTTGGATGGCTCAAGTCTTATTATTTTGTCTTGTTTGACATTTTCCCCTTCAGGATGTCCTTACTGCTCTGATGAAATTTATCCTTCCCCCCGCCCCCCATAATCTCACCAGAAGGCATGAGGGATCTTTGTTCCCCTACCTGGATCCTGACTTCACCCCATGAATTTGACTGGTGGAGTCTTAGCCAACAGACCGCCAGGGAAGCCTCAAGATGGATTATTTGGTGAAAGAGCTTCTACAGACAAAAGGCTGGTGGAGGGCTTGACTGGGGTTTTATCCTGGGAACGCCTCAGTGGGTCCTGCTTGGTTACAATCTGGCCCTTCCCCTGGTCTGCCCCTGACTGGAATCCCAGCCCTCCAGGAGAAGGAAGTCAGCCCAGAAACAGGCAGGAGACCACAGGAGAGTTCAGATGCCCTTCATCTCTTTAGGGTGAAGTCTATACGTTGTCAGCGTGGCTCAGCGGTAAAGAATGTGCCTGCCGTGCAGGACACGCTGGGGACTCGAGTCTGGTCTCTGGATCGGTAAGATCCCGGAGGAGGAAGTGGCCTGCCACTACAGTATTTTTCCCTGGGAGATCCCATGGACATAGGAACCTGGGGGGCACCAGAGTCCAAAGGGTCACAAAGAACGACTGAACAGGCACACAGGCAGGAAGGTGACGTTTGTGCGTTGCCGGTAACAGCAAATATTTGGTTTCTGGTTCTTGCAGTGGAGGAACCAATACAGGAAGGCAAGCTGGGTAATCTTTGTCTCCTGAACACTGTTATCATCATGTTAGTGATGTCGCTCCAGGTTCAAATAAGTCTTGTTGGTTAGGCAGGCAGAATTGGGATGTATAAATCATAAGCAAACTGAAATCTTGGTCATAAACATCCCACAGTGATAAGTCCTCTAACACAATAATGCATTTCCTTAAGGGTTCACAAGAGCTTCTCCTTCCCTCTGCTCTGACCCTGTTCAGTCCCTTGAAGACTGGCGTCTGGGTCCTTTGCACCCCCAACTTCTCTCAAGACCACCAGAGCCCCTCTGCTCAGATTAGGAAGCAGCCTCCGAGCTCCCGGGTCTGGGCCACAGCGCTACCCCTGCACCCCACACTGAGCCCCTCAGACTCCCCTCCAGAATGTGCCCTTTGAAAACCTCCCCAGCCCTCAGCCCCAGGGGGGCTCAGATCCCTTGGCCTCGCTCCTCCAGATCTGGCCCTTCCCCTGCCCTATGCCTGGCTGGAGCCTCAGCCCAGCAGGGGGAGGAGGTCAGCACACAACCAGGCGGGAGGCTGACCTCGGCCTGCAGTGACTCGAAGCAGGGCTGCAGCTCCAGGCCAGAGGCCGGGGCCGGGCTGTGGGGGGAGAGCACGGGATCCTGCCCACTGGACCACCAGGGAGAATGGCCCGTGACAAACCCTGACTCATCATCTATGTAGCGGCGAGTCTCCACCTAGAGACGGAAAGTGGTGACGCAAGCAAAGTGTTTCCTAGGAGGGAAAGGGTGCTTGTGGATAGACACACCAGAGGGCTCAGAAAGAGTGGGGGGGTCGGGGCTCATGGTAGTTAGAATCACTTTAATGGGGCATTTACTCTGGATTTCCTTTAGCCAATCATCTCCCTTGGCCTGGCTCTGAGTCCCTTTTTGGAACACCTCAGGGTCCTCCTGGGCTTGCCCGGTGGCTCAGTGGTAAAGAACCCGCCTGCCAATTCAAGAGACACAGGTCCGATCCCTGGCTTGGAAAGATCTCTTGGAGGAGATAAGGGCAACCCACTCCAGGGTTCTTGCCTAGCAAATCTCATGGAGCCTGGCGGGTTACAATCCATGGGGTCACAAAAGATTCAGACACAACTTAGTGGTTACACAACAGCAGTAGGATTCAATCTACCATTGAAATGAAGAAGAGTCACAGGTACCAAGAAAGATACATGTAGGGCTTCCTGGTGCTCCAGTGGCTAATGGTCCACCTGTCAATGCAGGAACATGGGTTCCATCCCTGGTCCGGGAAGATTTCACATGCCTTGGGGCATTTACACCCATGCTCCACAACCACTGAAGCCTGCCTGCCTAGGGCCCGTGCTCCACAACAAGAGAAGCCACCACAACAAGAAGCGTGAGCACTCCGACTAGAGAGTAGCCTCCACTCACAGCAGAGAGAAAGCCCACACACAGCAACAAAGACCCAGTGCACCAAAAAAAAAAATAAAGTAACACAGGAAAAAAAATAATGCAATAACAGGAAATGAGGGTGGGAACGTTCATTTGTGGTTAGACCACTCGGGTGAGAATCTGGGCTGGAGATGGAGTAAACACACCTGCTAAAGAAGTTCTCACATGTCCAGACATGGCGGTCCTATTGAAGAAACCTAAAACACTACAGAACACAAGTGTGATCTACCTTGTAAATCCTTCCTGGGGCCCTCCTTTCCTAGCAAGATTTCTGAGCTGACCCACTCCAGCAACACAGACAGCTCCCACTTCTGTCCTGCCTTTTCACACGTGGTTGATCAGGAGCTCAGCAAGCAGAGGAGGGCTGTCGACTGCCTAGACAATATGATAGGCAGGATGGGAAAGGGTAGACTGAGGCTAGGGGAGGCTTCAACTTGGGCCCCAGGAGGGCATAATGTGGGCAGGGATTGGAGACAGAGACTAGGAAGGTGTGGGTGAGAAAGGGGATGCTGAGGACATGGGAAGGGACACCAGCCTCATCAGAGACAAGCCCTTTCTCCCCAGAATCGACCCAGAGGGAATCAGCCACAGCTCTGAATAGCAGGAGCCTTGTGAGCACAGAGGTCATCTGGAACCTCCTGCATTCTAGGTCCTATGCGCCCAGATTTAAATGAACCCAATGTCAGTGCCTGCAGCCCTGCTCTTCAGAGATTATTCATCTTCCCCAAGGCTGAGTCATTTAGACATACTTTAAGTTCACTGGCTCAGATGATAGAGAATCTGCCTGAAATGCAATACCTGGGTCAGGGAGAAGGGAATGGCAGCCCACTCCAGTATTCTTGCCTGGAGAAGTCCATGGACAGAGGACCCTGGGGGGCTACAGTCCATGGGGTGGGTTGCAAAGAGTTGGACACAACTGAACCAACTTTCACTGCCCTAAATGCACTCTGAAAGTTTTAGGGGTTGTAACTTCACGGCACTCGAACCTGGAGAGAATAGCTGTCATCAGCATTGATTGCAAGCTTGTCCCCCCGCCACATCCAGTCACTCATTCTTTACCAGTAAGAGACCCTGATGTTTGGATTGCCTCATGCTTTTACAAATAAAAGCTCAGAAGTCAGAGCCACATTCATACCCAGGTGTGATCCTGTCTTCATAAATAGTATATATGAGGAGTTTTGTGTGTCCAAGTGTTTGCAGAAATATTTTGGATAAAAAGACATCTGGGGATCCCTAGTGGACTAAGTGGTTAAGAATCTGCTGGCAATGCAGGTAACTACACACGAAAAGTTAAAGTGTTAGTTGCCCAGTTGTGTCCACCTCTCTGCAACTCCATGGACTGTAGCCCTCCAGGCTCCTTTGTCCATGGAATTCTCCAGGCAGGAACACTGGAGTGATGGCCATTCCCTTCTCCAGGGGATCTTCCCGACCCAGGGATGGAACCCCATCTACTGTATTGCAGGCAGATTCTTTACCATCTGAGCCACCAGGGAAGCCCAATACATATAAAATAGAAGAATATAATGTTTCACTTTAACTGAGGCCTGCCCTAAATTTCCCATAGTCATACTAGCCATTGTTTTAAAATATCCTTTATGGGCAGAGACACTGTAACACACATTAAAATTAAATCAATTTTCTTGTGATTGCAAATTGGTTTCCTAAAACAACATCCTAGGGACCCTCCCCCCGCCCCCAGTTAAAACAGTTAATGTGCTCCAAAGTAAATGAAAACACAGTCTTCAAAGATGAAAATTTTGTAAAACCCTGATTACTAAAGGGGTGATTATCCCCACTTCTCCATTTGACAGCCGAACCTTGCCTAGCCGAAAATTTGGGAAAAAATTTCGGCCATTACATACTGGATGACTACGAATAATACTGTGGCTTCATCTATTAGAGCCCCCAGACCCAACATCCAATAATGTCACAACCACTGATTCTGTTCAGTCAACAATTGGCACATGTTTTGTTTTGTTCAGTGCCTATGTCAACAGTCTCTCATCTAAGACTGCCTCCACTCCCAAAAGGACACAAGTCCCCCTTTCCAGGCGTCCCACAGGCACCCAAGGGCTCGCCATCTCCACTGCACACCCTCTGGGCAGACAGTGTCTTAGCTGCACCCCCTTTCTCCAGGAGCGCAGGTATTCAAGGCAGGAGCAGGACCCTAAGGTCCCTGCCCCCATTCCCTACCATGTACCTGCCTGACTTCTGCCTGTGGAAAACTGTAGTCAAAGAATGACTGCAATCAAAGCAGTGAGAGATGGGAAAGCAAAGGAAAACCGTCAAAGGACACTAAATAATAATGACATAGTCATTAAGCACAGTCAAGGACATTTAGTTGATTCTGAAGGGCTGTAGATAATATTCTGAGTCATATGCCGTGAGCCACCTTGTAGATACCAAAGCACCAAGTGGAGATGTTAATTACATGATGGTCAGACTGCACGCAGGACATAAGCAGCCAACGTTTTCCTTCAGAATGCAATTTATGTTGAACAAATGTTACCTGTTAGGAGGGACAGTCAATATAGGCATTACTCAATGCAAGTAGATATCTTTAGCCTTGGTTAGTCAGATAACAAGTCTTAACTAATTCTCTTTTATTTTTTTTTTTACAAAATATAGCAGATGACTCTGCTCTTTCTGCACATAGTGACCCCCTCACATTTCTGTCTGGAAAAGCTCTTGCCCTACTGGTTGCCACTAAGGGTTTGGGTCGGGGATAAGTCAGTAGGTCTTTGGACAGGTGTCCACCATCCTCCCCCCGACATGCCGGCATCTGAAATAGGCAAACTTTCCTTTCCACCAACCTGACTGGTCTACTGTTTTGGGTGGGGAGCAGCCAAACTCACCACAGTTCTCTCGGCAGCCGTGTGAGGATACAAGATGACATCCACCTTCAAGGAGATGCAGTGGAAGCACCTTGTCTGTGCTGAGGACACAGACGTCTCACACCTTCTCGTCCTTTCCTGGGGTTCTGACGCAACCCACTGCTCATTTACACGTTTTCCTTCCAAGGTAAGAGTCAACAGACAGGCCCGTCAGTGCCCTCAGAGACTCCTGCGCTAAAGCAGCTTTGGGAAATGTACCTCCCGCCATCCGGAGTCTCTGCACGGCTTCTGATGGCCACAAAGTGCCCAGGGATTCGGGGGCAATGACACTAGCCTTAGCAAGTTTTCTCAGCTCTATGGAGACACAAGCACCGCCATATGTGATTCTCAAACACGTAGCCGAAATTCCCCTGGTCCAGTCCCGGGCTACTATTATATTATTATATTAAATATATATAACATATATGTTAATAATAAAACACATATTTATACAGAGGATTATACATATAAATTTATGTATAAATATATAATATATACATATAGAGATATATTATTAATTTACATCTTATATTTCATTATATATAATTACTATATTATATATCATATAAAATAATTACATATATATAAGAATTATGTATATATATAATATATAAACACAACCATTATACTTTGTAAAATTAATATATATATTATACATATATTGCTTAAATATATATTATATACTATTATACATATATCATATAATATATAATATGATATGTGATATATAATAATATATTATTATATATCATGTAAATATAATATATGTTATATGTCAAAGTGTATTATATATTGCATACAATTACTATTATCCTTTATTATATATACTTTGGTTTATATAAATATAAAGTATATTTACATACACTTTATCATTATATTATCTAATAATTATAGCTATTAGATACACTGTATTATTTATATAATATATAAATGATATTATTTAATATTAATATACAATTGAAGTAGATTATATATAAATATATTAAATATGAAAATGTAATATATAATGTATATATAATAAATATTATTATATGCCTAGTATTTCAATTTAATTATTATATATCATATATGTAATATAATACATAATATGTTGGGGTCCAGCCCCAGCAGGATCCAGGGGAACCCTCAGGATGAACGGCGTCGGCGAATGAGAGAGAGAGAGAGTGGGACAAAGCTCGGGGCTGAGTCTGGAGTTTATTTCGCACGGCCCCTTTATACCCTTAACAACACCTTTGGGGGAAGTGCATATTACACACAGGTCACCTCAAAACATTACACAAACTTGACCTTCAACAGAAAGTGGATGTCACCCACATACTTTTCATTCACAAGAGTCTTTCTTATCATTTGGCCTTCAGGCCTGCTAACATTTTAGGGCTTGCACCTGGTGTGACTTAAGCAACTTCAGTAGCCGACACTGTTTTTCTTGTGATTAATCTATTTTCTTTCTAATAGGCGTCATCTCTATGGGAACTAGATAGGATTACATTTTTACAGAACAGAAATGCGAAGGACTGCAGAAACAGCAGATATGGCACAAAACAGGCTCTTAGTCTAAACGTTAACTACCTGCAAGAAGTCGCCAGCTAATCTCTGTCTAAAGTATTTTCTATTAGGCACATTTGTGGCTATCATATTTGTGGAGCTTTTCTCACCCCGCGAAGGGGCCTATGCTTAATAGTTTCTTTTGTTAGCGTACTGTGCTTAGGATGTTTAGAACAATCACGAGCATTTTGTGCAATGAGAGCACACATTTATCAAACAAGCCAGAATGCCAGCAAAATGTTTGAATGGAAGCATTTCCTTCTTCCCTGGCCACTTCATAGGGTACCAGCGTCCAGGAGATTTAATTAGGGTTTTAAGTTGGTCTTTATTCAGTGAAAGAGGAGCAGGAGAGCTCTAGGCAGGCAACACAAGAATCCGCAGCAGGGTAAACAAGAACAACAGCAGAAAAGAGGGGAGGATACAGGGTGGGGTAGACGCTGGGGCCAACCTGGAGGGTCCCTTATCCTAGACGGCCTTGCGTGTCAGGTTTTTCTTCATGACCTCGTCATGGGCGGGACCTCCCATAATGGTTCCCGGCAATATTATATATGAATATATATTAAAATACATAATAATATGTCATGTTATTTATTATTATCATTATTAATATTAAATAACATTATCATCATCATTATCTAATATATATTAATTTATATAATATATAAGGTATAACATATCATGTTTATTATAGTAACATATTGTCTATTTAACAAATGTGTATATTAATGCAATATAATCCTGATCAGTAACATATATATAATACAATATTTATATAATATTATGTGTATGTAATATAATATTTAATAAATAAATAGTATTTAATATACAATTATATAATCAAAGGATATACTTATTTTATTGCTATATAATATATTTCCTTTATATACTAATTGCATTATATTATATAATATAGCTATTATTATATAATATATTTCTATATAATTTTATATATTATATACATGATATATATTATATATTGGATATAACTATATATGTAAATATAACTATCTAAACAAATGTATACTATAAATTTATAAATACTATAAATGTATAATATATCCATATATATAAATATGTAAATAAATATATGCTACATATAAATTAATATAATAAAATAATACATTAATTTATATGTAATATATTTCTATTAAATTATTAGTTAGTTATTGAAATAAATATAAATTTATATAAAAATTGAATGTTATATAAAAATATAAATATAATATTTATTATAAACATAATATATAAATATATATTTATATAAATATATACCATATATATCACATATAAATATATGTGATATACAATATATGATATATAATACATAAGATAAATAAGATAATATCATATACAACAAATATATAATATATAAAATAATATTTATATTGATATTTTATTGTATACACTTTACTGTCTGTAAAGTATATTTATATATACCTTATTATCATATTATATTTTAATTATTATATATACTATAAAATACCATTCCTTAATTATATAATATATTAAAAAATATATAATGTATATATGATAGATTATTTGGCATATATAATATATAATACATATAATATTATCTATTATACATTTTCTGTTCAGTTCAGTTTAGTTGCTCAGTCGTGGCCAACCTTTTGTGACCCCATGGACTGCAGCATGTCAGGCCTCCCTGTCCATCACCAATTCCTGGAGTCCACCCAAACTTATGTCCATTGAGTCAGTGATACCAACCAACCATCTCATCCTCTGTTGTCCCCTTCTCCGCCTGCCCTCAATCATTCCCAGCATCAAGGTCTTTTGAAATGAGTCAGCTCTTCACATCAGATGGCCAAAGTATTGGAGTTTCAGCTTCAACATCAGTCCTTCCAATGAACACCCAGGACTGATCTCCTTTAGGATGGACTGGTTGGATCTCCTTGCAGTCCAAGGGACTCTCAAGAGTCTTCTCCAACAGCACAGTTCAAAAGCATCAATTCTTCGGCACTCAGCTTTCTCTACAGTCCAACTGTCACATCCATACATGACCACTGGATAAAACATATCCTTGACTAAACGGACCTTTGTGGGCAAAGTAATGTCTCTGCTTTTTAATGTGCTGGCTAGGTGGGTCATAGCTTTCCTTCCAAGAAGTAAGCGTCTTTTAATTTCATGACTGCAGTCACCATCTGCAGTCATTTTGGAGTCCCCAAAAATTAAGTCTCTCACTGCTTCCATTGTTTCCCCATCTATTTGCCATGAAGTGATGGGACCTGATGCCATGATCTTAATTTTCTGAATGTTGAGCTTTAAGCCAACTTTTTAACTCTCCTCTGTCACTTTCATCAATAGGCTCTTTAGTTCTTCTTCGCTTTCTGCCATAAGGGTGGTGTCATCGGCATATCTCAGGTTACTGATATTTCTCCCTGCAAACTTGATTCCAGCTTCTGCTTCTTCCAGCCCAGCCTTTCTCGATGTGACTTTAGCAAGAATTGTGTACATTTCAGGATTGATTAAAATGAAATATAATTTAATTAAGTAAATGACTTTTATTATTAATAGTAAGCTACAACAATACTGGAATTTGGTTTTCTCTCTCTGTTAACAGAACAAACTTTCCTGTAATACTGAGCTGCCTTGGAGAACAGATGGTAAGTCTCTTTCTCTAGCTAACTCTGAGTGTTCCAGAGGAAGTGTGAGGCATCTCAGAGGGAATATTAGATTAACTAGCATCACTGATATTTTAAACACCATGGGGAGCATTATCAAGTGAATGAGAAGCCTTCTCAGGTTAAAGTGGGATGGATATTATCAATAGAGATTTGCTAAAAAAAAAATTATGGAATTCCTACAAACCTGGTAGGTCCCAACATCATAATTAGGACATACCAGGGCATCCCACATTCTGCTACCAAGTCACAATTCTGGTTATTGTGACCAAGTTTCTTAACCCGTTACATTCTGCTCAGGTGCATCACCTTATCTTTCAGTCTTTAAGTCAGGCGCACACAGTTACTATACTCTGATGATTTTGCAAAAGGTCTTCATCGCCCAAGAAGATTCACAGGAGAGACCATTTTGACAAGCACTGATGTCTGATCAATTTCACATTATACCAGGAAACTAACTGGATAAGAAAATTTTAAAATCTCCATTTAAAAAACCTGCTGGTATTATAAAAGTGTTTAACAAAAGATGAAATGCTGAGTCAACATGTAAATATAGTTTTAAAGTTTATGGGTTTTTTTTTTTGCTCTGAAATATTATTGATCTGTTGCTTCTAGATAAAGCCCAGCCCTTCCCCTCAAGCTACTAATTATTGACAGCAACTGAATAAATGCCCTCTGTGAGTAAAACGGAAATATGTTACTTTTCTCTCTCTTGGTTTCTCCAGAAGTTAGAGATGCTTAACTCTGAGTAGCCTTATCAGGTAAATAAAAATGACTGTCTCCTGACATTTGCAATAATCTTCATATTTTGGGACCCTTTAGAAGAGAGAAATCTGCAAGCAAAATCAAATAGCAGGATTTGGGCCTGGATTTCCTGAGGTTACAATGATGTTGGTTCCTTGTTTTCTGGAATTCAGTCTGAGACTCTCTTTTGTACATATAGTTTTATGATTGACTTATTTACTCGTTCTTGAAGGCTGGATCTTTGATGGAGCGTACAGGCTCCTCATTACTAGCGCGGGCTTTCACTAGTTGCAACACTAATTGTGAACGAGACAGTTCAAGCTCTAGCCTCACAGCAAAGACCACTGGGACCCTACATATTTATCAGATGGAAACACTCAAAAACTCATCTTCCTTGTTGCCCTCTAAAATAGGAAGACTCTTTGGGAAAATATCACAAATCATTAATCATTATCCTCATCGTAATATGCTTTCATGTTTTTCAAATGTTGGTCCAAGGGCTATAAGAAGGCAATCAAAGAGAGAAATAATATTCCCTTAACACAAACTGTTGATGCTAACGAATCATGGAACCTGAGATTATTTCCAGCTCTTGTGTCCTTTCTTCAAATTACATAGGTTGACTCTCCTTGGAACTGTAGCCAAGAAGGAACTTATGAGGCCTTCGTAGATCCCCACCCATGTACACCTGCCTCGTATCAATGAAAAACAACTTCAGTCAAATATATATTTAATCATAGAAGTCAGACAATACAAAAAGAAAGGAAACTGTCAAGGAAGTCAAAATAATAATATCATAGCTATTAAACAGACTCATGGACTGTTAGCTCTTCCTCAAGGGCTATTGATTATATTTGGAGCCAGGACCTTTGACCCCATTTACAGAATCTGAAACCCCTGCCAGATGGAAGAAGTGAACTATGCCGCCCACAAGCACGAGGACCTGAGACCGGCTGGAACCACAGGGGTGATGCTGCTGCTCCCCGAGACCTCATCACAGACCCAACAGAAGAGCGTCCTCGGCTTGATCAGGCTCTGCTCCTTGAACACCATAAGACGCCTCAGACCCCTCCAGGACCAGACACACAGCCTTTTATTTATGTTAAAATTTTATTAATCTATTTATTTGGCTGCCTTGGTTCTGATTTGCAGGTGCGGGATAGTCCCTACCTCTGGTGGGATCTTGCTTGTAGCGCACAGACTCACCAGCTGTGAGGCGAGGGTTCAGCTGCTCCTGGGCTGTGAGATCTTAGATTCCTCACCAGGGATCGAACCCAGGTCCACTGCATTTCAAGGTGGACTCTAAACCACTGGACGACTGGCAGTCCCAGGACACAGTCTTGAGGGCATTAGCCTGCTTGCTCCCCCGTGTGTGGCAAAGCAGTAAAGCTGGTTTTTCCATTTCACTTTACTCTCTCTCTCTCAGATGTACTCTGGACCCAGGACACAGAGGCCCAATTTTGGCAAGGAGATCTGGAGAGAAGCCAGGAGGCATTGGAAGAACAGGGTCCCGGGGGCAGGAGGGCTGAGGGACCTGAGTCCCAGTGGGGTAGAAGGCTGCGAGGGGCCCAACGGGGCATTCCGGAGGGGAGCCCTGAGGAGGCGTCCTCGGCAGCAGGCGCGGCGCTGCGGCTCAGACCCGGGGCTGCGGAGACAGACTCCCGATCTCAGCGGAGCGGCCACGGGAGCCGGGGCGGCCCTGAGAGGAGTCGGGGCGCACAGGGTCCGGGCGCCACTCATCAAGGGACAGAACAGGGTCGGAACAGAGAGGAGGAGAAGCTCTGTGCCACGGAGGCGCCCCTGGAGTGTAAGGACCGCCCCGGAGGGGAGCGTGTGGACCACGGTGTGGACTCCAAGATGCTCTGTGCTTCCCAAGGCGGGGCCCAGGAGGCTGGCGGTTCCAACAGCGCTGGATGCACCTGAGGCCTCTTTGCCTCAAGAACGGAAACTGGGGAGGCAGCCCCGTCCGTCCCCTCCGATCAGAGTTATTCCTCTCCCTGACTTGCCCCACACACCCTCAGGGCTGTGCCCCTCTCTTCACCCCTCGCCCCCTAAACTCGTCCCCCATCCCCGGGTTTCTAGATTCCTCTGGGCTCTGCACACTCCTAGGCCTGCCCCATCCTCCATTCTCTCCCCCTCCCCGCTCTCCAGGTTCTAGATTTCAGACTCGCTGGGCCCTGGGCTGCAGTGCTTCCTCGTGGACACACAGCTTCTGGAGCCACAGACAGCAAGGAAACCACAAGGGGCTAACAATCACTACCCACACGAGCAGCGGGGGCAAGTGATGCACCAGATAAAAAAAGAAAAGATCCAAACTCCAGTCCCCTTCAGAGCTGGAGGACTAAAGTGGGGTCCTGGACCTGATGCCTGCCCACAGCACCACCAAGGGGCTGCACAGACCTCGCATTCAGCCCTCCCGCCCAATGCTGGACCCAGCCCGCCCTCACCCCATTTAATGGACCAGATCTCCCACACGAGCTCCAACACCCCCTCATCTGCCCTCACCGCCCAGGAGCAAACAAGGGATCTTGTCACTTGTTTGACTCCCTTCCTGACGCACCCAGAGCTCCAATAAAACCTGGTCTGAATATCCTGTCTGGCCTCTTATCAATGTCTGTTGACTTAGGATTCCAAGAACCCTGGTGGGTCACATGCCCTCCCGGCTCTGCACACTCCTAGGTCAGCCCTGTCCTTCCTTTCCTCCCTGCCCCTCCCTGTGTTCCAGACACTTCTGTCCTCGGTGCCACCCCTGCCTTGGATGCTGGATCCGTTTTCCCTCCACTGTGGTCTCAGTTTGTTTCACCTACTCACACGTATCAGCATCTCCCAGACGCGATTGAGGCATGACTTTGACTTCCAAGTGGGCATTCGCTTTCCTACAGAGCTTCTCCAGATGCTGGAGGCCCCAGCCAGACCCCCACTGAGAGAAACCCTGCCCTTCTCAGCCTGGTCCCAACTGCAGCCTGGAAAGCCTGCCCTCTGTCCCACACTCTAGACCCCACTCCAAGACCTCTCACCATTGGCCTCTCTCATTTCCCCTGGGCTCGAGTCCAGGAAGCCTTTACACTCACACCCAGGCTCAACTCCCTTCGTTTTAAATTCTAAAATTATTTTGTTGACAATTTTGAAAGGCACTTTCCATTTACAGCTCTTACAAGATATTGCCTATATTCCCCGTGTTGTATGATCCATCCCTGAGGCTGTCTTAGGTCTTCTCAGGTGGCACTAGTATTCAAGAATCCGCCTGCCAATGCAGGACACACAGGAGACATGGGATTGATCCCTGGGTAGGCGAGATCGCCTGCAGAAGGAAATGGTAACCCAATCCCAGTATTCTTGCCTGGAAAATTCCATGGACAGGGGAGCCTGTCCTACTCCCAGATTTTGTACCTCCTCCTCCCCACCATATTTAAGCTCCTGCTCTCCCACTAGAAACCACTAGTTTCAAAATAGCCTTCTGCTGCTTTTTTGTTATATCCACTACTGGCCAGGAAAGTAGTGTATATTTCAATTTTTTTTGTTATATCCACTAGAAGAAAGCAGTATAAAAGTATAAAAAGTTTTTCCTATATCCACTTCAGATACAGTCAAGAAAGTACTGTAGATAGCAACAAGTAGTGGATCCAACAGCACAGGAAGGATTAGCCAACACACAGCCTCTACGAGATGGAGACTTCCCGTATGTCTGTCAGAGCAAGTAAACTCAGGACCTAGACTAAAAGGAACAGAAACGCTCCCTTGTTCAGCATGGAGACACTGATTTATTTAACCAAGAACAAGCTCAAAGAAACACTTGAAAATACAGTTGTTGACCTTCTCACAGAGATGTTACAGACTTTTGTAGAAAATAAATTACAAGTGTATGAATTGAGGTTGGCCCGGAGGGCATTCAGTGAGTTGCTTAAACACCTAATCAAATGGCTGCTGCTATCTGTCCTACAGCAGATGGCTTTGGTGACATGGAACCAGTTAGGCGTGAGTTGCTTAAGGAATAACATTGTATATGTCTTTAAGAAGTTTGGTCACCAACTAGCTGAAGTCATCATGGCTTAATTTCTATTTATCTCTCAGTTTGGTATCTATGCCATCTTTGTGAAGTCTTAACAAGACAGCATCATGCATTATTGTGTAAAAGGATTCATCATTGTGGGATGTTCGCGGCTAAGATTTCAGTTTCCTTCTGATTTACACATCCCAACTCTGCCTGCCTAACCAACAAGACTGATTGAACCGGGGGAGACATCCCTAAGATTATAATAGTATTCAGAAGACACAGATCACCAGCTTACCTTCCTTTATTGCTTCCTCAACAACAGTTTGCTCTAACACGAACAAAAATTGAGAAACAGAATTTTTGCTGTTAGCAGCAACACACCACGTCTACCCTCCTGACCTGTGGGTCTTTTCAGTTGCTCTTTGTGACTAGTCCACCAGGCTCCTATGTTCATGGGCTTTCCCAAGCAAGAATACTGGAGAGGGGTTCCATTTCCTATTCCAGGGGATCTCATGCACCCAGAGATCAGATGCGTGACCCCAGCATGTCCTGCATTGCAGGCATTTTCTTTATCACTGAGCCCCCTCACAACGTACAGCCTTCACTCTAAGGATATAAAGGATATCTGAAGTCTCATGTGGTCTGCCCGATTCTGTGCTGACTTCCTTCTCCTGGAGCTGAAACTCCAGTCACGGGCAGACCAGGGAAGGGACAGATTGTAACCAAGCAGGACCCTCTGAGGCTTTCCCAGAATAAACCCCCAGCCAAGTCCTTTGCCTGCCTTCTGTCTGTAAAAAAACTTTCACCACAGAATAAATGTAGGGACTTCACTCCCAGTCTAGTGGCTAAGACTCCACCAGTCAAATTCAGGGGTGAAGGTTGAATACTTGGGGTATGAATATCCCACATGTCTTGCAGCGAGATTAGAAAAAAAAAAGAATAAATTCAATCAGAGAAGTGAGAAAATGTGGAAAGGAAAACAGTCAAACAAGGCTGATGAAAAAATGAGACCTAATCTTATCTAAATATATGTATGACTCAGTTTGTGTCTTTTGTCTTTAGATAACATTACTGAATTAATTTCTAAATGAGCTCCATTTAATTGACTTAAAGAAAAGTAAGCGCTTACAAATAAAGTATTTCTAAGGTTCACATAATCTGGGAAATGTTCAGTATTAAGTTCATATTTGGTATGGACCTCAGGTTAGTTTCTTGTTTAACCGTGTGTGAATTAATGGAGACATGAGTCACCAACATTGTCATCAACTTTCACTGCACCTAGTTCTGCTGCTTGTCAAAAAGTCCTATCTGTTACAAAATTTGACTGCAAGAAAATTAACTATGATGATATTGTCATAAATAGTAGAGATAAACGGCAGAGACGTTTTTAGGTAAACACTTTAAAAGAATTATATTTTGTTTTTCTGAATTCTTAGGAATTTAGAACTTTAGGGTTTTGCTAAATTCAGTAAAGTGATGAGAAGGCACTGAAGACTGAAATCAGTTTGAGATAAAATACTGAAACACTGACTACTGAACAAGTCCATGTTTATCTTTACCTTGTTATGAATGAAAACACTAAATGTGTTTATTAAACACACATCTTGTACCACCTAAAGAAAAATTATGCTATGAATATGTCTGTCATATACTTTATGAATCTAATCTTAGTAAAAAGAAATCCAATTCAATTGCTTGTTTCCTATTTTAAGTTTTAAGTGATTTTAGAAATGCACTGTATTTACAGTTACTAAAAATGGTAAGAGACTGGAATGCAAGTAGGATATATGTTTGTTGCAAAAAGAAGATATAGAAAATAACAGTAGTTTTTCTTGAAATATAACAAGAGGATAATTTTGCTGATTTGGATAGGGAAAAACAAGAGACATATCATGTGGATACAAAAAATGATAAACATTTTTTAAAGAGGGAGGATTGATTAAGGTTAAATTAAATTTAATTAGGTAAAGAACTTTATTTTTAATGGTAAGTTGGTACAAGACTGGAATTTGGCTTTCTCTCTCTGCTAACAGAACAAACTTTTCCTGGAATAATGAGCTGCCTTGGAGAAGAGATGGTAAGTCTCTTTCTCTAGCTAACTTTGAGTGTTCCAGAGAAACTGTGAGGCAGTTCAGAGGCAAATATTAGATTGACTAGCATCACTGGTGTGTTAAATACCATGGGGAACATTCTCAAATGTAAGTCTTCTAGAGTTCTACATGCGGATGGTTGCTATTAATAGAGATGTGTTAAAAATTAAGGAATTCCGACAAACCTGGTATGTCCTGATGTTACCAAGTCATAATTCTCGTTATTGTAATCAAGTTTCTTAGCCCATTACATTGTGCTCACGTGTGTCACCATATCTTTAAGTCACTCACAGATAGTTCTTGTACCGGATGGTTTTGCAAAAGTGCTTCATATAGGGAAGACCATTTTGAGAAGTACTGGTCTCTGATCAATTTCACTTTATACCATGCAACTATACCTTAAGGTGAAGTGAAAGTTGCTCAATTGTGTCTGAGTCTTTGTGACACCATGGATTACACAGTCCATGGAATTCTCCAGGCCAGAATACTGGAGTGTAGCTGTTCCCTTCTCAGAGGATCTTCCAAACCCAGGGGGTTTCCCTTGTGGCTCAGCTGGTAAAGGAAATTTTAAAATCTTAATTTAAAAAACCCGATGGTATTATAAAAGTGTTTAACAAAAAAGATGAGCTCCTGAAACAACTTGTAAATATAGTTTTAGAGTTTATGGATTTTGTTTGCTGAAATATTATTGGGTTTGATCTGTGATTTCCAGATAAAGCAAAGCCCTTCCCCTCAAGCTACTAATGACTGACAGCAATTGAGAAACTTCCCTTTGTCAGTAAAATGCAAATATGTTTCTTTTCTCTCTTCTTTGTTCCCCCAGAGGTTAATGATTCTTATGTTCTGAGCAGCCTTATCAGGTAAATAAAAAAGACAGTCTCCTGACATGAGCAGAAATCTTCATATTTTGCGGACTTCTAGAAGAGAGAAATCTGCCAGGCAAAAAAGAATGGCAGGACTTTGGCCTGGATTTCCTGAGTTTAGGAGGCTATTTCTTGTTTGTCTTTGGCATTTGGTCTGAAACTCTTTTTTTATACATATAATTGTTTTATTATTTATTTATTCTTGGAGGTGGTCTCTCTGATCAGCACACATACTCTTCAAGTGGGGACTTTCTCGAGTTGCAGCACTAATTGTGAACCAGACAGCTCAAATTCTAGCCTCACAGCAAAGACCACTTGGATACTACATATATATCAAATGGAAACACTCGAAAATGCTTCTTCCTTGTTGTCCTCTAAACTAGGAGGACTCTTTTGAAAAATATGACAAATGTGTACTTTAATCATTATCCTCATGGTAATATGTCTCATAATTTTCAAATGTCTGTCCAGGGGTTATGACAAGGCAATCAAAGAGAGAAATAACATTGTCTTAATACAGACTATTGATGCTAAGCTTGAAACTCGAGATTATTTCCAACTCTGTGTCCATTCCCCAAGTAGGGAGGACGACTCCAGAAGAAACTATAATCAAGCAGGACCCTATGAAGTCTTTGTAGATCTCCACCCAGGTCCACTTGCCTTTTGTTTGTAAAAAAAAAAAAAAAAAAAACACAAAGTTTAGTCAAAAAATAAATTTAATCACAGAAAATATAGAAAGAAAACTGTGAAGAAAGACAAAATAAGAATACCTTAGCTAAAGAACAAACTCGTGCAGAATTAGTTTCTCCTCAAGGGCTATTCATAATGCTGGGAGCCAGGACCTTTGACCTCTTTTACAGAATCAGAAACCCCCTGGCAGACGGAAGAAGTGAACTATGCCGCCCACAAACAGGAAGACCTGAAACCGGCGGGAACCAGAAGGGTGATGCTGCTGTTCCCTGTGACCTCATCACAGACCCAACAGAAGAGCGCCTCAAGTTGATCAGGCTCTGCTCCTTGAACACCTTAAGACTCCTCAAACCCCCTCCAAGACAGGACACACAGCCTTTTCTAAAACATATATTTTATCTATTTATTTGGCTCCCTTGGGTCTTACTTGTAGCAGGCAGGATATTCCCTGCATCTGGCAGCATCCTGGCTTGCAGCAGGCAGACTCTCTAGCTGTGGGGTGCGGGCTGAGCTGCTCTTGCCCTGGGGGATCTCAGTTTACCGACGGGAGATCCCGCCCCTGTGCCCGGCATCGCAAGCTGGATTCTTAACCACTGAACCGCCGAGGAGGTCCCAGGACACAGTCTTGAGGGCGTTAGCCTGCTGCGCACCTGGCAAAACAGTAAAGCTATGTGCTCCCATTTCACTCACAGCTCTCCCCGAGATTTAATCCGGCCCTAGTACATACGCAGAGACCGAATTTTGGCAGCAAAACCTGAAGGAATTACAGGGACCCGGGAGCAGGAGGGCTGAGGGTGTCTGAGCCCCCACGGCGTCGAAAGCAGGGAGGTGCCAAAGGGGAAATTCTGGAGGCGAGCCCTGAGGAGAGGTCAGTGTGGGGAGCAGGGACGGCGCTGTGTGCAGACCTGGGCGCTCAGGAGGCCGGTCCCTGATCTGAGCGGAGGGGCCAGAGGCGCCAGGGCGGCCCTGAGCGGAGTCGGGGGTGCACAAGGCCGGGCGCCAGTCTTCAAGAAGAGAATAGGGTCAGAACAGAGACAAGGAGAAGCTCTGCACCACGGAGGAGCCCTCGGAGTGTAAGGACCATCCTGGCAGGGACGCGTGTGGATGGTGTGGACTCCAACAAGCTCTGTGCTTTCCAAGGTGCCCGCGAGGCGGTTCCAACAGCGCTAGATACACCAGAGGCCTCTTTTTGCCGAAAGTATGAAACTGCCCAAAAGCCCCACCCCTGCGGCTATTCCTAACCCACCCTTCCTCTCCCATCCCAGCGACAGTGACCCTCTCTTCATTCCCTGCCCCCCAAACTCCTCCCCATTCCCTAACTTTTCTAGATCCTGCTAGGCTTGCCCAGCCCAGTCTTACTCATCCTCCATATCTTCCCCGCACACCCTGTCCCGTGTTCTAGATTCTTCTGCTCAGCTCCCCTCCCTTCCCTGGGTCCTGGATCCTTCTCAGCCTCCACCGTGGTCTCACTGTCACCGACCCACAAATCCCAGCGCCTTGCAAAACTCCACTGAAGGACGTTTGGCGTCCCCAGGTGGACATTCACTTTCCTGAAGGGCTGCCCTAGATGCTGGCGGCCCCACCGCAGACACCCTCTGAGAGCAATCCAGCCTTTCTCAGCCTGGCCCCAGCTGGAGCCTGGATCCTGCCTCCTGTCCCACACTCTAGTCCCCACCCCAAGTCTGCCCCCCTTTGGCTTCTCCATTTTTCTTGGTGCCGGGGTCCAGCCCCAGCAGGATCCAGGGGAACCCTCAGGATGAACGGCGTTGGCGAGAGAGAGACACGTAGGACCGGCCTTGATGGGGCCAAGTCTGCTAGGGAGAGAGAAAGAAAGAAAGAGACCAGACCAGGAGTGTGCAGCAGAGTCTGGCAGTTGCTTTATTTTTCACCATAGCCTTTATACCCTAAGTTGGTACATTTCTAAGGGGCAGATAAGCACACAGACTTAGTTTAACATGACATCAGTTTGTCCTTCACGAAACCAGGTGTGCTCTGTATATTTTTTGTTTATGAGAGTCTTTTACCACAGATTTTTTTGTACATTATCTTCTGGCCTTGAGGTTAGCAGAAAACAGAAAAGTAACAGTCTCATGGTACAGCAAGTTGTAACATAACAGAAATACAATCCTGTTAACATAAAAGACAGTCTTTTTGCAGAAATGCTCAGCTAAATTTATCTCAAAAGTTTAACACACAAAGACTCTGCGGCTCTGGTGAGGCAGCCCCTGTTTAGCACTCTTGGTTAAAATTAACAATTATCTTATTGTTTTTACACTAGGGCTAAATTCTTATTTTTCTATATCTTTAACTATATTAACAATAGTTTCCACTGCACAACCTCAACACATTAACATCAATCAAACATTGATCTAATAACCACTTTTAAAATAATATTTTTTGTATTTTCTAATAGGGCTTCCTCACCCCCCAAAGGGCTCTGTGCCTATTAGGGCCCTTTTTATGGTTAATCTCTATGTATAATATCTTTTGGCTTTCAAGTCTGTTGACAATTTATGGCTTGCACCTGGTGCAACTTTAAGCAACTTCAGTAGCCAACCCTGTCTTTTTTGTGGTTAATCTATTTTCCTTCTATTAGGTGTCATCTCCAAGGGAACTGGATAGGATTACATTTTCACAGAACAGAAATGCAAAGGATTGCAAAAACAGCAGATATGGCACAAAACAGGCTCTTAGTCCAAAAGTGGATTACCTGCAAGAAGTCACCAGCTAATCTCTATCTAAACTATTTTCTATTAGGCGTATATGTGGCTATAATATTTGTGGGGCTTTTCTCACCCCGCGGAGGGACCTAGGCTTAATAGTTTCTTTTGTTAGCGTACTATGCTTAGGATGTTTAGAACAATCATGAGCATTTTGTGCAATGAAAGCACACATTTATCAAACAAGCCAGAATGCCAGCTAAAGGGTTTGAATGGAAGCATTTCCGTCATCCCTGGCCCCTTCATAGGGTACCAGCATCCAGGAGATTTATTAATTAGGGTTTTAAGTTGGTCTTTATTCAGTGAAAGAGGAGCAGGAGAGCTCTCGGCAGGCAACACAACAATCCGCAGCAGAGCAAACAAGAACAACAGCAGAAAAGGGGGGAGAATACAGGGTGGGGTAGAGGCCGAGGCCAACGTGGAGGGTCCCTTATCCTAGATGACCTTGCCTGACAGCTATTTTCCTCATGACCTCATCATGGATGAGGTCCCGGACGGCCTTGCCTGTCCGGTATTTTCTTCATGACTTCATCACGGGCGGGACCTCCCATAATGGCTCCCGACACCTTGGGCTCTAATCCAGGAAACTTTTCTGCCCCCATCCCTATCCCTCAAGTCCCTTCATTTTTTGAACTGTCCAAGCCCTCAACTCAAGCCTTCTGTCTCCTCTCGGGTCCTGACATCTGCCACTCCCTGCTCATTCTCTGCGTTTCTAGAACCAAGGGATTCCAATCTCCTTCTCCACCTGGTTTCCTGTGCCCTTTGTCCATCCCCTCTTCTTCAGGGGTCCCTGGGACTCCTGCGTGCAAGGACGTTTGCACCTGTGTGTTCCTAATACCTTTCACAGACACACAACACATAGAAATATACAAGCACACAGATACATATAATTACATGAATACACATATACACACCCATGTCCACACATATACATAGGCAGGTACCTACATATATACACGCAAATATACACCACATTTTCACACACAAACACACATACACACAGCCCACAGAGCTCCCATACCAAGGCCTTAATTCCAAGGCTCTCAAGTGGTAGCACATGGAGCTCTTGTCTGCACACTCCTCCCCCTGGGCTGGGTCTGGAGTGTGTCCCTTCTCTTAGTGACAGTTTAACCTTGACTGTGCTTTGCTGTCTTACGGTCGCTCACCTCACCCCACGTCAGAACCCTAACCTTTCTGATCACTCCTCTCTGCCCCTTCTGTCTCCAAAGGATCTCCTATAGTTTCCCGGAGCGTCTGATCCTTTTCTCTCCCAGAGCACTTACACAGTGCAGTGCGTGCTGGGGACGTGCTGGGCGGTGCCTGAGCCCAGCTTGCTCGGTGCTCTCACAGAGGCCCTCGCTCTGATGCAGAGACTGCCCTCAGCTGAGCCACAGTCCCTTCTTCAGTTGCCCCCCACCCACTCCTGGGAGCAGCCAACAGCCAGGACTACCTGGGGCAGGGCTCTAGAGCCCCAAGTGTGGTCGACCCGGGGCCGCAGTGTGTGCTCAAAGCCCCCGCACTCAGGCTACATACAGCACGTCCCCAGCCCGCAAGGACGGGAGAGAAACACATTAAGCCTGGATGTCCCTGAAGTCTCAAGGAGTACAGCCTTCTGACCCTTGATCTGAGCCCTGTAGGGTTCATTTCAGACTCTCACCTCCAGACCGCAAAGATCAGGATCGTGTTCTGTGTGCGCTGGGTGGTAACAGCAGCCGTAAGAAGCAAACTCCTTCTTGAGAGACTGTGCAGATTTCAGAGGACACACAACAGGAATTTGGAATTCCCTGGATGTCCAGTAGTTAAGACTCTGCGCTTTCACTTCCGGGGCCCTGGGCTCAATGCCTGTCTGGGGAACTGAGATCCTGCAAGCTGCACAGTGTGGCCAAAAGGAAAAAAAAAACCTACAGTTCCTCATGTTATAGATTTACAGTCTGTGTCTTTTTTCTTTTGTGTAGTCCTAATTCCTGGCAGGCAGGAACTGAGCGTCATTTGGATTAGAATCCGTGGTATGTGGTAAACTGATTAGGGTATATGAACCTGAGTTCAGCCTCTGGATCATTAGGACGTGAACCCACCAAGAAAATGAAGGGAGCGGTTCTGGTTCTGGGAGGACAAGGAGCCCAGACCCAGAGTGGGAATGGGTGGAAGGGAGGCTCGAGTGCCCTGGGGGTGGGGGTGACCCCGTGTAGCGTCTGCACAACCGGCACAGGATTTATGCTGCAGCCACTGGGGACGGGACATTGACGGCAGGCGAGGGGAGGAGCCAGGAAGAGAAACTAGTGTCCAAATAATCCATGCTGGAGGGGGTGTGGAGAACAGGTGGGGGGATGTCAGCTGGTGCAACCACTTGGAAGCAATATGAAGGTTCCTCAAAAAATCTAAGAATATAGTTGCCATGTATCTTGCAATCCCAATTCTGGGCATATACTGAGACATATGTGTCATTCAAAAAGATAGATGGACCCCAGTGTTCATAACAGCCAAGACTATTGACAATAGCGAAGATGGAAACTACTAAATGCCCACCAACAGATGCACAGATACAGAAGATGTGGTATGTGTGTGTGTATGATGGAGCACCACTCGGCCATTAAAAATAATGAAATAATGTGATTTGAAGCAACATGGACAGCCCTAGGGTTTAGCATACTGAGTGAGGTAAATCAGAAAGAGAAAGACAAATACCATATATCACTCCTATGTGGAATCTAAAATAAGACATAAACAAACTTATCTTTGAAACAAAAACAGACTCACAGACATAGAGAACAACTTGCGGTTGCCGAGGGGAAGTGGTGAGGAGAGGGAAGGATTGGAAGTTTGGGACTGGCAGATGGAAACTACTATATAGAGGTGGGTAAGCACCAAGGCCCTGGAGGACAGCACCCATTACCGTGAGATGAACCACAATGGAAGAAAAGATGAAAAAGAAAATATAGATATGTCAATAAATCACTCTGCAGTGCAGCAGAAATCAAACCTGACATTGTAAATCAAATATACTTTAAATAAATAAACAGGACGGCAATCTGCTCCCATTGTTACAAGTTCAGCAGAAGAGGGTAAAAGGAAAAATGATCTGAACTGACACCTGTTTAGTACCGTGTCCCCCTGGGTCCTCTCTGCACAGGATCAATCTCAGTTACCAGGTGCTAAGGGCTGCCAACAGCAATAGTACTAGAGGGAGAGGCCCACTGCCTATCAATCTTTCCCCCGATTTTTTAAATTGTTAATCTTTATTCATTTTTTCTCTTTTTTATTTTTAAATTATGAAAGTATGCTAACACATTTACAGGAGACATGAAAAATAGAGAACAAGGTTACATGTATGTCCATGGTATATTATAATTATTTTTTAAATAGACAAATTAAGATTTTTAATTGGAGTTTCAACATCAAACTCTCTAAAATTTATAGAACGAATATTCAGAGAAGTAGAGAATATAGTAGACCTGAAAAGCATGAAGAACCAATTCAACATAATTAAGACTTACGTAATTTTCACACAACAGTAGGATACAAATTCTCTTCAAGTTCCCATAAACTAGGAGACACTGGAACACATCCAGAGACATTAAACAAGGTACAAAAATGTCATGGTCTAAAGGTATCACAGTCTATTCTCTTATCACTGTTGAATTATGTTAGAAGTCAATATCAAAAGATATTTAAAATAACCAATACATTTTCAAGTTCAATGTGACATATACTATTGACTTTGACCTAGACATAGAATCCTCCCTGAATTTTTTTTTCTCCCCTAATTTTTATAATTAGTCATCATGCCAGCAAACAAGTGAGAGTGAACTAACCTCTTAACTCAAGTGGTGCCATGTTCCGTGTCACACACCCATTGGCCAGTGACTTCATTACGTGACTTCCGTCAGAGGAAATAAATTCTGGACGTGGACTGCAAGAGGCAGACACACTTGAAGATTTCCCCATGGCGTTACTTATTTCACTGAAGGACAACAGGATCATGGAAATTCTAGTGGGTACGGTTGCTGATTTCCTCACAGAGAGGGTAAGAAAATTCATAAATAATAAATTAATGATATATGGAATGGTGCAAGTCCTGAAACCCTTAAACTCGTTGGTAGCATACCTGATTAAAACGATATTGATATCTGTACTACAGAAGATAACATCTGTGACATACAACCAGTTATACCTGAAATGGTTGAAAAATAAGCTCATGTACGTCTTTAAAAGGATAAAACGTCAACCAGCAAAAGTGATTGTGATTTAATTTCTATTTATATATCCGTTCATAATCTATACTATCTTCAGAAAATCTTAAAGGACGTCACATATTATTGTATAAGAAGAGGCATCACGTAAAAAATAAGCTCATGTACGTCTTTAAAAGCATAAAACGTCAACCAGCAAAAGTGATTGTGATTTAATTTCTATTTATATATCCGTTCATAATCTATACTATCTTCAGAAAATCTTTAAGGACGTCACATATTATTGTATAAGAAGAGGCATCATGTAAAAAATAAGCTCATGTATGTCTTTAAAAGCATAAAACGTCAACCAGCAAAAGTGATTGTGATTTAATTTCTATTTATATATCCGTTCATAATCTATACTATCTTCAGAAAATCTTAAAGGACGTCACATATTATTGTATAAGAAGAGGCATCACGTAAAAAATAAGCTCATGTACGTCTTTAAAAGCATAAAACGTCAACCAGCAAAAGTGATTGTGATGGGCCAAAGAACTAAACAGACATTTCTCCAAAGAAGACATACAGATGGCTAACAAACACATGAAAAGATGCTCAACATCACTCATCATCAGAGAAATGCACATCAAAACCACAATGAGGTACCATTACACGCCAGTCAGGATGGCTGCTATCCAAAAGTCTACAAGCAATAAATGCTGGAGAGGGTGTGGAGAAAAGGGAACCCTCTTACACTGTTGGTGGGAATGCAAACTAGTACAGCCACTATGGAAAACAGAGTGGAGATTTCTTAAAAAACTGGAAATAGAACTGCCATATGACCCAGCAATACCACTTCTGGGCATACACACTGAGGAATCCAGATCTGAAAGAGACACGTGCACCCCAATGTTCATCGCAGCACTGTTTATAATAGCCAGGACATGGAAGCAACCCAGATGCCCATCAGCAGATGAATGGATAAGGAAGCTGTGGTACATATACACCATGGAATATTATTCAGCCATTAAAAAGAATTCATTTGAATCAGTTCTAATGAGATGGATGAAACTGGAGCCCATTATACAGAGTGAGGTGAGCCAGAAAGATAAAGAACATTACAGTATACTAACACATATATACGGAATTTAGAAAGATGGTAACGATGGCCCTATATGCAAAACAGAAAAAGAGACACAGAAGTACAGAACAGACTTTTGAACTCTGGGGGAGAACGTGAGGGTGGGATGTTTTGAAAGAACAGCATGTATATTATCTATGGTGAAACAGACCACCAGCCCAGGTGGGATGCATGAGTCAAGTGCTCCGGCCTGGTGCACTGGGAGGACCCTGAGGAGTCGGGTGGAGAGGGAGGTGGGAGGGGGGATTGGGATGGGGAATACGTGTAACTATATGGCTGATTCATGTCAATGTATGACAAAACCCACTGAAATGTTGTGAAGTGATTGGCCTCCAACTAATAAAATAATATTGAAAAAAAAAAAAAAAGAAATACCACTTAAAAAAAAAAGTGATTGTGATTTAATTTCTATTTATATATCCGTTCATAATCTATACTATCTTCAGAAAATCTTAAAGGACGTCACATATTATTGTATAAGAAGAGGCATCACGTAAAAAATAAGCTCATGTACGTCTTTAAAAGCATAAAACGTCAACCAGCAAAAGTGATTGTGATTTAATTTCTATTTATATATCCGTTCATAATCTATACTATCTTCAGAAAATCTTAAAGGACGTCACATATTATTGTATAAGAAGAGGCATCACGGTGGGAAGTTTAAAACCGAGATTTAAGTTTCCTTGTTAATTATAATTACCAATTGCACCTGCCTAACGAAGAGTACCTTGAAACTGTACCTTGAAACTTGCACCAAACGAGGAGTACCTTGAAGAAATGTCACTAACGTATAACGAGTTTGGAAAAACACATCGTACTTGAATTAATATACTGGCTCCTAAACTGCAATTTCCGCAAACACTGGAAGACAATTGGAAACCAAACTTTTGCTGTTACCATCAACATACCTACTCCGCCTTTCTGACAATAAAGACATCTGACCCTGGAGAAATAAAACGATAACTGTGGTCTCCTGCCTGGTTGTGTGCTGACTTTTTTCTCCTGCTGGGGTGAGGGTCCAGGTCTGGAGGAGCGAGGAGGACAGGGCTCCCGGAGGCAGGAGGGCCGAGGGCAGAAGAGGTTTCAAAGGGAGAATTCCGGAGGGGAGCCCTGAGGAGAGGTCCGTGTGGGGAGCAGGGCAGCGCTGGGTGCAGAGCTGGGAGGCCGGTTCCCGACCTGAGGGAGAAGGGCCGGAGGAGCCCTGGGGACCTTGAGAGGAGTCGGGGTGCACAGGGCCTGGGCGCCGGTCTTCAAGGGCCAGAACAGGGGGAGAACAGAGGGAAGGAGAAGCTCTGCGCCACGGAGGCGCCCTCGGAGTGGAAGGACCGTCCCCGAAGGGGAAGCGTGCGGACCGTGTGGACTCCAACGAGCTCTGAGCTCCCCAAGGCGGCCCGGGAGGCTGGCGGTTCCGGCAGCGCTGGGTGGGACTCAGGCCTCTTTTTGCCTCAAGAACTGAAACTGCGCAAGTAGCACCCCCTCCTCCCGAAGCCCCCCACTCCCCGCCGCCGAGTTCTTCCTCACCCCGACTTTCCCCTCCCATCCGTCAGGTCAGTGACCCTGTCTTCATCCCCGGCCCCCTAAATTTGTCTCCTCTCCCCGGCTTTTCTAGACCTTTCTGGGCTCTGCACACTCCTAGGCCTGCCCCATCCTTGATTCTCTCCCCATCCCTCTCTCCAGTTGCTAGATTCTCCTGGGCTCTGCTCACCGCGGTCTCACTCGTCCTCCATTTCCTCCCCTACCCCATCTGGTGTTCTAGATTCTTCTGTCCTCGAGGCCCCCCGCTCCCCCACCTTCCTGGGCTCTGGCTCCTTTTCCGTCTCAGCCGGTCTCATCTACTCACAGGTCTCAGCGGCCGGCGAACTCTGCGGAAGGACGTTTGGCGCCCCCGGGTGGACATTCCGTCTCCTGCAGGTCTTCCTCCCCACCCACACCCAGCCCCAGAGCAAGCTTGCCCTGCGCAGGCTGGTCCCAGCTGCAGCCTGGAAACCCTGCCCTGCTGTCCTGCACTGTAGTCCCCGCCCCAAGCCCTCAAGTCCTTCCTATTTTGAACCGCCCACAGTCTCAGCTCAAGCTTTCTCGCTCCTCCCCGTTCCTCCTGGGTCCTGACATCCTCTACCCTCTGCTCATTCTCTGCCTTTCTAGCCCCGGAACTCCTGTGTGTCAGCTGGTTTGTGCCTGTCTGTCCCTAACCCCCTTCACAGACAGATGCACAACACATAGACACATACACACACACACACAGACACCTATACTCACATGAATACACATACATACACCCACACCCGCATGTCTGCACAGATTACATAGATACCAGTAAACACACACAAATACACACGTACATATTAACACAGAGAAACATTTCACTATGTCCAAACACACACACACACATATATAGGCACATACACACAAATATACACATACTTATTCACACACAAACACACAGGTGCACACACATAAAGACACACAGATATAATGAACACCCCTCCCCCTGGGCTGGGTCTGGAGAGCATCCTTTCTCTTAATGACTGCTTAACCCTGATTGTGCTTTGGAGGGGCTTCCCTGTTGGCTCAACTGGTAAAGAATCCACCTGCAATGCGGGAGACCTGGGTTCGATCCCTGGGTTGAGAAGATCCCCTGGAGAAAGGAAAGGCTACCCACTCCAGGATCCTGGCCTGGAGCAGTGGGGATAAGAACAGGGTGCAAAGCTGGCCTGCTGTCTCGGGGTTGAGACGTGGGGATGGTAAAGAGAAGGCGTGTGGAATCAGGTGCTGGTAACCCGAGCCTGGACCAGAGACCAGGACGGGCTCGCTCCTGACACTCAGCAGTGACGGCCAAGTGTGAGAGGCCGGGGGACCCTCACCTCCTGCAGTCAAAGGCTGAGACCTGGCACCGGCCTTAAGTGTAAAGAGCAAAACTTAAAAATGGAGCTCTTGGCCTCGGGAAACACTATGCCTACATTGGGGAAGGAAGGGACCCTGAGGCGAGGTCGGGGGAACCTGCTCCAGAATCGATCCCCTTGTGATCTTGACCCCACAATACCCTGAGTCCTCTGCACGGAAGAAGGAAGAGAGAAGTCCCCTGAGGTAGACAGAATAACGCCCTCACCCCAAAGATGCCCGTGCCCTAACCCCAGACCCTGTGAATCCCTCCTTTTACACAACAAAGGAGGAGATATTGCAGACATGATGAAGTTAAGGATGGTGAGGTGGGGGGACTCTTTCTGTGGATTCTCCACATGGTTCAGTGTTATCATCCTGGTCCTCATGAAGTAGGGGCAAGAGAGGAGGACGTGAGAGCAGAGGCAGAGGCAGGAGTGATGAGCGGTGAAGACACAGGAGGGGCCGGGAGCCCTGGCTGCAGGCGGCCCCTGGAATCCAGAGAAAGGGAGAGAAACACACCCTGCCCTGAAGGCTCCAGACGGGCTGCAGCCCCGCTGCCCCTTGATTCGAGCCCTGTCGGGTTCACTCAGGCTCGCAGGACAGGGCTGTGCTCAGCGCGTGCTGGGTGGTTACAGCAGCCATAGGAAGTGAAGGCACCCATTCTTGAGAGATGCAGATTTCACTTGATCTTAGCCAAAAGGCCGAGAAGCGATATTGTGCAGATTTCAAAGGACACACAACAGCTTCAGAAATTCCCTGGATGTCCAGCTGTTAAGACTCAGCGCTTTCACGTCCCTGAGCCCAAGCCTGGTTGGGGAACTGAGATCCTGCAAACTGCACAGTGTGGCCAAAAGAAAAAAAAAGAAACACTACTGTTCCTCAAGTTATAGATTTACAGTAGTGTCTTTTCTTAACTAGATCCTAAATTCCTGTAGTGAATTTAGGAACTGAGTGTTGTTTGGATTGGAATCCCAGACATGGGGTAAACTGCTGATGGTTTATGAACCTGAGTTCATCCTTGAGGGTCTTTAGGATGCGAACCCCCCAAGAGAAATGAGGGGAGTGTTTCTGGTTAAGGGAGAGGCATGAGCCCAGGCCCAGAGTTGGAAATGGGTGGAAGGCATCCTTGAGTGCGCTGGGGGTGGGGGTGACCCCGTGGAGTGTCTGCAGAACTGGCATAGGATGTGGGGGGGGTTGTGCTGCAGCTACTGGGGACGGGGACGTTGATGGCAGCCGAGGGGAGGAGTTAGGAAGAGAAACTAGTGGACCCCTGTCTGCATCCACTCTTAGAAGCCCAGCTGAAGAGAACGATGGGAAAATCCGTCTTAACTGAAACCTGTTTGGGACCAAGTGTCCTGAAAGGTCCTCTTCTACACAGGGCCGTTCTCAGTTGTCACGTTGAGGGAGGTGTTAGGACCAGGGAGGGTTCACAGCTTGCTTGGTTTCAGGGAGGTTGAAAGCACTGATGACAGAATTTGAGCCCACATCTGCCGGACTGCAAAGTCCTTGTTCTTTTCACTGCAACACGTGCCTTTGTCAGCACTGTTAAGAGTCCAGGCTTCTGAGAACCAAGAGAAATTGTGAATAAGTCTGTTGTAATGGGGTTTAGAGGCAAAACAAAAGATTAGGGAGATAACAGGCTTCAGAGACTGAAAGAAACTCCCCATCTTTATGGGCAGAGCAAGTAAGGCCTCCACAGGACAAATGACCAGAATGTTTTAGTGTCTAATAGGCATCTTCAGGTTTTATGTCCAAATGAGGCTCTTGGGTTCTTTTGGTTTCTGCAGTTATTTTCCTGAGAGTTCCCCATATCATATAATGGAACCACTATCCCTCTGTTGATTCAGTCAAAAGCTTGATTAAAGTTAGGGCCTTGCATTTTTAAAAATTAGTTATTTAATTATTCTTTGGTCGCCCTTGGTGTTGGTTGCCGCATGCACGCTTTCTCTAGTTGTGGCGAGCAGGGGCTACTCGTTGCTGTGATGCCCGGGCTCCTCATTGCTTTCCTTGTTGTGGAGCGTGGGCTTTAGGGCACGTGGGCTTCAGGAGTTGCAGTGCATGAGCTCAATAGTTGTGGCACATGAGCTTAGATGCTCTGCAGCATGTGGTATCTTCCCAGACCAGGGATCGAACCCATGTCCCATGCATTGGTAGGTGGATTCTTATCCACTGGACCACCAGGGAATTCCCTGGTCTAATGGTTTAGAAAGCTGAGCCCAACAAGTTTTCCCATATGGCCACCAGAGAGAACTGAGGATGTTTCCTTGGGCAGTGGCAGACCTCAGACAAGCAACTTTCCTGTCATTACTTTTCTTTACGTCAGGACGGGACCTGCACGTGAGGCTGAGTGTTCCCCAGGACGTAGCTGCTCGTGGGCCTACCAGGAGCAGCAGCGTCGACTCCATCAGCTGGAAGTGTGCCTGCTCTGAGGTGCATGGTCACAGGCTCTCAAGAAACCCTTGTACATATTGAGCAGTTCCTGTTATTGGTCTTGACTGTGAGGGAAGAAATGTGTTTGAGGGGGGAAAAAAGGGTGTTGGCATCTCCCAGTACCCTGGTGGTGGAGATTTTTTTTTTTAATTATATTCGTGGTGCACAAGGAAGAAAAAAGATGCCCAGAACAAACTGCCCTTTGAAGTTTGGGGAAGAATGGATACATGTATAAATATGGCAGAGTCCCTTTGCTGTCCACCTGAAACCATCACAACATTGTTAATCGGCTAAACCCCAAAGAAAATAAGATGTTTTAATAAAAATTAAACTTTAAAGAGGGCTTCCCTGGTGGCTTAGTGGTAGAGAATCTGCCTGCCAATGCAGGAGACACGGGTTCGGTCCTCAATCCGGGCAGATCCCACATGCCGCGGGGCAACTAAGCCCGTGCGCCGCAGCTGTTGAGCCTGTGCCCGAGAACCTGGAAGCCGTGATCACTAGGCCCACGCGCACAACTACTGAAGCCCAAATGCCCTAAAGCCCGTGTTCCATGACAGGAGAAGCCACCACAGTGAGAAGTCGGCACGCCACAGCTAGAGAGTAGCCCCCTGCTCTTCGCAACTAGAGAAAAGGCCCGAGCAGCAACGAAGACCCATCACAGTCGAAAATAAATGAAATAAAAACAAATTGCCCCTTGAATCACTTTCACTTTGAGGCCACCAAAGTACAGGTATTCAATTAGTCACAAGTTAACAAGGAAAACGAAGACAGTGAGGGGATGCAGTGGTTGATAATGACCTGACCAGCGTCTCTACGACTCCTTAGCTGTCACGTACAGGACAGTCTGGCCACCAGCAGGGCAGCCAGGAAACAGAGTGACGGGCCGGCGCAGGAGGTCCAGTGGAGGCCAGATCTCGAGTCTGTGTGCCCTGTTCGCTGGCCCGCTGCCCACTCGGTTTCGTCCACACCTTAGAAGCCTGAAGACCTCGATCCAGTTCAACGCTGTAAGAGCACATCACTCTGGGCGCGCTTGCACCCACCACTCCTCTCGGGTGTCTCATCTAAGCTGGGCCCGTACTTCACCAGTCAGACCCTTCACTCAGCCCCCTTCGCTGCGCACAATTAAAAAGTTTCTCTCTGGTCTCCACACAGGCTCCCTCCTCATACATCTCGTCCTGTTCTTTCCATCCACCTGCTTGTTCAGTTACGGGTCACGGGCTTGGACTTCCCTGGTGGTCCAGTGGTTAGGAACCCACCTGCCAGTGCAGGGGCCACAGGTTCAATCCCTGGTCTGGGAAGATGCCGCTTGTCATGGGGCAGCTAAGCCATGCAGCAGCTCCTAACAACCACACACCCTGGAGCCTGTGCTCTGCAACAAGAGAAGTCATTGCAACGAGATGCCTGCACACGGCAACTAGAGAGTAGCCCTCTCTCGCCGTAACTAGAGAAAGCCTGTGCACGGCAGTGAAGACCCAGTGCAGCCAAAAGTAAATATACGTAATTATTTTTTTAAAAAGAGTGATCCAGTCTCTAAGACAGACCCTGGTTGATTCCACGTAGAAGTCCTAATTGTGAATTCTTGCATTTAAAGTAAACATTTTTAAATGACTGTCAAATTCCTTCAGCTTGAAATATTATCCATGTGCAGGGGCCAATCACACACACACACACACACACACACACACACACACACCCTTAAGGGCACCTACAGGACCCTGCATAGCACCAGGCAGGCAGCGGGAGAAAAGAGAAGAGAGGCAATGAGCCATGTGATGTCCCAGGGACAGTTGCTCGGAGTCTGCTGTGAGAGTGGAGATGAGATTGTGATGGGCAGCTGGCCTGAGGACTGCAGGGATGGGAGGGAGCCAGGGAGCTGGGTACTGATGCCCAGGGAGGAAGCAATGCTATTCCCAACAGAGACCACGTCTGTGCGGAGCTGCCCCTACAGAGGGTCGCCCTGGCCCACCTGGCAGTGCCTTGGCCCCCACATCCACCTTTCCCTGGGTGAGGAATTTTCAGTCTGTGCCCCACATGGGTAGAATTGTTGTTGATGGTGACACCCAGTGGAAACCTATGATTCCACACTCAAAATCTTGTGTCTGCAAAGCAGGAAAACAGCCCTGTGTTCCATGTTAAATTTCCCAGGCAGCACTACCACATCCAGATGACAGAAAGTTCAGTCATTTCCTGGCTTCCTCCCCAGCAGGTCTTCTTGCAGACACAAGGGATGGATAACAATTGTCTCTTTCCTCTGCTCAGTCACTGCAGTCATCCTGGGAGATGGTTGATAATCAGGATATGGAGGCTGAGAGCCTGGTCGCACAGCCCACCAGGAGGGCAGGACTCAGTCTCCATCCTGGTGGGGTCAGAGGAGGCAGTAACCATTCTGACGACCTGCGTGTATCTGGAAAACTGAGGCCATCAAACTGAGCTGCCCAAGTGTGGTCAGGACACAGACTTGAAGCAGGACTGGCTGGGGGAACAGAATTAAGACACCTCGAATAGAAGCAATGAAATGGTGTTTGGTTGCTCTGTCATGTCCAACTCTTTGCGACCCGATGGACTGTAGCTTGCCAGTTCATGGAATCCTACAGGCAAGAATACTGGAGTGGGTTGCCATTTCCTTCTCCAGGGGATCTTCCTGACCCAGGGATTGAGCCCGCGACTCCTGCATTGGCAGGAGGATTCTTTACCATCTGAGTCACCCAGGAAGCACAGGAATGAAGTGGGAAATTCTCAGATGTTTGCAGGGACGAGACTGGAGTCTCCGAGGAAAGCCGCCCACCCTGTGGTTCAGCGGCAGCAGTTGGGCAGACTGCACAGGCCCATCATCTAACCGCTCTCCCTCCAGGAGCAGCAGCCTCTCCTCACGTCCACCTGCTGAGTCTCACCTGTGTGCCTACATTGTCCCATCTACTTGAAGAGACTCTGGGACCTGTTTTCCTGCACTGGAGGGAGTGGGGAGGGGTGTCAAGCGTAGGAATGGTGTCCTGAGAGGTGGGGTGGCAGGACCTCACCGTCCCAGCACCCTGGATGCTGATCTGTGGTTGACGGTGAACCTGGGACCCCACCTGCTCCCTCAGGCCTCGGGAGAACCTGTACCACAGTGATGGATGCATCTCCTCTGACTCTTCCTGGCATGGGGCCCCTGAAGTGTCCGGGAGGACTCGTCTCCTGCTGTGGAGGGTCCATTCTGGAAGGTTCCTCAGCAGCCCAGCCAAGGCCACATGCACAGATCCTCAGTGACGGGGCCGCAGGCTCACATCTGTTTCCCCCAGTGCCTGCGCCGGTGGCCTAGGTGTCTGGGCACCCGTGTCCAGCCCACACTGCCCTCTGTGCCTGGAGCTGTCCCCTGCAGCAGTGACTTGGGTCCTGCGGTGGGTTCCAGGTCATCCGTCCACCCTGCCACCTCCTCCACGTGAGGTTCTTCCTGGGGGACCTTGATGTCTGCCCCAGGAGCTTCGCCCCGAGCAAACCTAGAGAGCGATTGAGGGCTGGTGGGTGTGGCAGTGAACACACGGGCATTGGGCTCAGGTGATGGCAAAAGCGGAGCGTGAGTGCCCTCTAGTGGACTGATCGTGCTAGAAGCGGAGCAAAGAGGACCCCGGGGAGCTGAGACTGGGGCTGACCTTGGACGAAGGACTCAGTCGGGTTCCGGAGGCATATTTAGGGGGGGTTAATTTATGGCTGCCTGTAGCTCCCAAGTGGGAAGACTAGTTTTCCAAAGGGGCTAGCCACAAGTCAGAATGTCACCCTCTGGGTTATACTGAAAGTACGATGAGGGTGATTCTGTAGACATTGGAAAGAAACAATATGTAACAAATCCATATGCATTTCATTAGACAGGCTATTCTGATATTACCATCTGAAAGTCTTAACAATGAATACAAGACCCCTTATCATTTGGAAGAAATATCTTCCTAAGAAGATTATATCACAGGAATTTCTTTTCTTATTCTCTGCAAGGTATTTGCTTTATAATATCATGCTAGCTTCTGCCATACTTCAACATGAAGCAGCCACAGGTGTACATGTGTCCCCTCCCTCCTGAACCTCCCTCCCGTCTCCCAATGTTCACTGCAGCATTCTTCACAAGAGCTAGGACATGGAAGCAGCCTAGATGTCCAGTGCCATGAATGGATACAGAAATTGTGGCACATATATACAATGCAATGTTACTCAGCCTTAAAAAAGAATGCATTTGAGTCAGTCTTAATGAGGTGGAAGAACCTAGAGCATATTGTACGGAGAGAAGTAAGTCAGAAAGAGAAGGAATTTCTTTTGATTTTCAGAATCATTTTACCTTGGCATCATTCCTTAAGGATGAATCTATCCCCCATGATGGTGTGATCACTCACCTAGAGCCAGGCATCCTGGAATGTAAAGTCAAGTGGGCCTTAGGAAGCATCACTACCAACAAAGCTACTGGAGGTGATGGAATTCCAGTTGAGCTATTTCAAATCCTAAAAGATGATGCTGTGAAAATGCTGCACTCAATAGGCCAGCAAATTTGGAAAACTCAGCAGTGACCACAGGACTGAGAAAGGTCAGTTTTCATTCCAATCCCAAAGAAAGGCAATACTAAAGAATGCTCAAACTACACCACAATTGCACTCATCTCACATGTTAGCAAAGTAATGATCAAAATTCTCCAAGTCAGGCTTCAACAGTATGTGAACTGTGAACTTCCAGATGTTCAAGCTGGATTTAGAAAAGGCAGAGGAACCAGAGATCAAATTGCCAGCGTCCGGTGGATCATCAAAAAAGCAAGAGAGTTCCAGAAAAACATTGACTTCTGCTTTATTGACAATTCCAAAGCCTTTGACTGTGTGGATCACAACAAACTGTGGAACATTCTTCAAGAGATAGGAATACCAGACCACCTGACCTGATTCCTGAGAAATCTGTATGCAGGTCAAGAAGCAACAGTTAGAACTGGACATGAAACAACAGATTGGTTCCAACTTGGGAAACGAGTCCGTCATTATTTAACTTATATGCAGAGTACATCATGAGAAATGCTGGACTGGATGAAGCACAAGCTGGAATCAAGATTGCCAGGAGAAATATCAATAACCGCAGATATGCAGATGACACCACCCTATGACAGAAAGTGAAGAAGAACCAAAGAACCTCTTGGTGAAAGTGAAAGAGGAGAGTGAAAAAGTTGTCTTAAAGCTCAACATTCAGAAAACTAAGATCATGGCATCTGTTCCCATAACTTCATGGCAAATAGATGGGGAAACAGTGGAAAGAGTGACGAACTTTATTTTGGGGGGCTCCAAATCACTGCAGATGGTGACTGTAGGCATGAAATTAAAAAACACTTACTCCTCGGAAGAAAAGTTATGACCAACATAGATAGCATATTAAAGAGCAGAGACATTACTTTGCCAACAAAGTTCTACCTAGTCAAAGCTGTGGTTTGTCCAGTAGTCATGTATGGATGTGAGAGTTGGATCATAAAGAAAGATAAGCACCGAAGAATTGATGCTTTTGAACTGTGTTGTTAGAGAAAACTCTTGAGAGTCTCTTGGACTGCAAGGAAATCCAACCAGTCCATCCTCAAGGAGATCAGTCCTGGGTGTTCATTGGAAGGAGTGATGCTGAAGCTGAAACTCCAATACTTTGGCCACCTAATGCGAAGAGCTGGCTCATTGGAAAAGACCCTGATGCTGGGAAAGATTGAGGGCAGGAGGAGAAGGGAATGACAGAGGATGAGATGGTTGGATGGCATCACTGACTCAATGGACATGAGTTTGCGTCAACTCTGGGAGTTGGTGATGGACAGGGAGGCCTGGCATGCTGCAGTCCATGGGGCCGCAAAGAGTCGGACACGGCTGAGCGACTGAACTGAACTGAACTGAAACTCCTCGGGGGACTCCTCTGATGCGCCTGGTGCCCGTGCCCATCTTTTCCCTCGGGGTCTGCAGGTAAGGCCACACACACTCCTCTGCATGTCAGCAGACTCCGCTCCCGTCTGTTTCTCATCACTGATGTCACTATCGCCGTCTTCAAGATTCATTTCCGTCTCATCCAGAACACTGTCTTCTTCCTCCTCCTCCTCCTCATCTTCCTTGGAAACATTATTTAATGTGGTGAGTAAGCGATGGTAACCAGACACTTGTTCTGGTTCACTCTCTGCTTCACTTTCAGAACCTGAAGTATCTGAACTCTCTGACAGTTGACAAGTCTGTGGTTTTGCTTCCTTTCTGGAAACCTTGTCTTAGAAGGAATGTTTCTCGTCAAAATCTCAAAGATGCTTCTTCTGCTTTTAAGTCAGGGAGCCAAGCAGCTGGCTCCGGCTCCAGCTCCCACATATACCAACGGCAAACACCTCAAATCCGACCACCCCTAAAACTTAGCTTTTTTCACCTGGAAGTAGTGTGGTCAACCCATTCACGTGGGACCACCGACAGGGCTTTACGGCAGAAGGCCCTCATTTGTCCTTATTTTGCCTGGGGGAATGGTCTCGTAAACAGAAATTCACCTGTAACTCTGAGTCCACTCTGTCCTGGGGGCACAGGGCTACACAGAAAAATATTATATCTAAATTATCCTAACCTCCATCCATTTCCTGGGAGAGAGAAGTTCTGGTGGCAGAACGTGGTGGGTAGGATATTAACAGGAAAGGATGACATTCACAGGAATCTTTATCCTGGGACTCTCCCTGGTGGTCCAGTGGCTAAGACTCCTTGCTCCCAGTGCAGCAGACCTGGGTTCCAACTTTGGTCAGGGAACTAGATCCTCATGCCACAGCTAAGAGTTCAAGTGCTGAAGCTAAAGATCTTGAAAGCCGAAATGAAGATGGAAGATCCTGGTGCTGCACCTAAGACGGCACAGCCAAATTAAATAAGTAAATTTTTAAGAGTAGAATAGTACAGGAGAGCTTTAAAAAACAAACAAAAAAAGCGCCCTTGTCCAACCAAGCTGGCTCTGGGTGTGCTCATGCTGCGCTGAGGACTGAGGGATCCCGGACAGATCTCCAACATTTTTCCTCTGCAAATGCAGGAAGGGACACGGAAAATGGGGCTGGCTGATGTCCACACAAATATGAGCAGGAGGAAGCAACCACAGGTGGTAGACATGTCATGAACAGTTGCTTCTTGTTCCCTTCCAGTGCCCTGAGCCCTCCTGGCCTCTTCAGTCCAGGCTCTGGGGGAAAAAGACACCATGCGCGTCTGTGCATGCATCCTAAGTCCCTTCAGTCATGTCCAGTTCTTTGCGACCCCGTGGACTGTAGCCCGCCAGGCTCCTCTGTCCATGGGAATTCTCCAGGCAAGAATACTGAGTGAGTTGCTATGCCCTCCTCCAGGGGATCTTTCCCACACAGGGATCGAACTCACGTCTCTTACGTCTCCTGCATTGGCACATGGGTTCTTTACATGAGCGTCACCTGGGAATCCCAAAAGATCCCACAGAACACACCAATCTTCAGAAAAGCTACCATCTCTTTCCTCTGACCTTCCCCCAGGAGCTCCCTCTCCCCTGCTCCTTGCTGTCTCATTTCCACATGATCCATCCCCTCATCACTCTTGGTCCATCGGGACTTGCTGATGCCTCCCTGTATCTGCCTATGCAGTCACAGCATGGGATGGCCTCTTCCCCTTTCCCTGTAAACCTGCACCCTCCCCTCTTACAACCAGACCCACTGCCCTCTGCCACAGTTCGTCCCACCCTCCGCAGGTGAACCCCAGAGTCCCCCTCTGAAGCACCCACCCCCCGGCCCTCTCCTCCTTCGTCTGTAACTACATGCTCGGGACCGGTTCTGTGCTCCCATCACGTGTCCTGCGGATCCCAGAGTACCTGACATGCAGGCAGGATGGGTCTAGCTGGGCTTGTCAGTGGTGCCGCCTCGCCTTCGCGAGGAATTGGCACTGAAGGTGCTCATAGTAGGAATAAAGGAAAGAACGATGGTAGATGGGTGGACTCCTGCCTCGGCCCCTGTATAATTACTATGGGAGTGCTTGGGGCGTGAAGAAATGGACATTCACGTACATGCCCAGCGGTGTTATGGCGCCACCTTGTCACAAGTAAGGGGTAGGATCCGCTCCGAAATTTTTTGTTTTTGAGATAAAATTCACTTAAGCTGACATTCACCATTCTAACCCTTTTGAAGTGTGGGACCAAGGGAATGTGGCCCATCCCATCCCCCCAGAGTTCTACTGGGCTGCAGGCATCCTGCGCTGACTGCCCAGCGGGCAGGGCAGAACCCATCGTTGCCCAGGAGTTGGCATGCAGAGCACTATCTGAGCCAGATGGTGACATCAGGACACATAGAGGTGTCTCGCACACCACCCCCCACCCCCACTGTGGGAACTGCTAGACTCACTCTGCCCGTAAGTGTCCTCAAGCACCCTGAGTGGGGGGGCTTCCCCGTGGCTCAGCAGTAAAGAATCCGCCTGCCGAGCAGGAGACACAGGAGATGGGGCTTCGATCCCTGGGTCAAGAAGATCCCCTGGAGAATGAAATGGCACCCACTCCAGCCTTCTTGCCTGGGAAAGCCCACGGACAGAGGCGCCTGGGGGGCCACAGTGCACGGGTCACAGAGAGTCAGACAGGACTGCAGCGACGAGGAAGCAGCAGCACCATGAGCCTGGTGCGCTCCGTCACGTCCGGTTCTCTGTGACCCCGTGGCTGGAGCCCACCATGGAATTTCCCAGGCGTGGACACAGAATGATTTGGGGAGGAGAGTAACCACCATCCTTAGACAAAACGATAGACGTGCTTTTGCTTTAAAATGATCCTGGCTTCCCTGGTGGCTCAGTAGTGAAGAATCCACCTGCCATCGCAGGAGACATGGGTTTGATCCCTGATTGGGAAAGACCCCACATGGCGCAGGGCAACCAGGCATGCGCTCCACAGCTATGAGCCTCTGCTCTGGAGCCCGGACGTCACAACTCCTGAGCCCACATGCCCCAGAGCCCATGGTCTGCAACAAGAGGAGCCACTGCAGTGAGAAACCCGAGGACCGCAACTGGGGAAAGACCTGAGCAACACAGACCCAGCACAGCCAAAACTGAACAGGCAAATAAAACATACTTGGTTTAAAACACACACACACACAAGACCTCATGGCTAGGCTATTCCTGAGGAAAACAGACACCCCAGAAGGGGACCCTCCAGACTGACTGTGTCAGGCCCGACCAGAGGTCCCAGAGCATCTCCTGACCTGGCTTATTCCCCTCAGTTACTCCAGGAGCACCTGGGACACTGTGTGAGGCATTCTCTCCCCTCTCTGGGGCTCCTCTGGGACTTCTGGGTTGAACCCCTGAAGGACTTCTCGGAGAAAAATGCCTCTGAGTTTTTCCCACTCAGCTCACTAGGTTACTGCCAAGTTTTCCACCTATCTATGTTTATCTTGATGGAAACACAAGGAGGTCTCTGCACCAGAGAAGAGACCATTTACTCAGAGACAGTGACCCAACGACTTAGATTGGAATGCTGTATGGATTTATCATTTCAGACCTTCTCACCAATACCCTGGGAGAGTTCAGAACACACAGCGTTCACCACGACAGTGAGATATGGCTTTGTAAGGAAGCCCCAGGAGCCTTGAAGAGCTAGCTCTGTGATGGCTCTTCTCTGGAGCTCAGAAATTACAGTGGGAACCGCTGCCACAGAAGTGGGAAACCTCAATGCAATGGAGGAAACTGGCTCGAGAGGCAGCAGGTCTAAGAGGCGTTTGTTGTTCAGTTGCTAAGTCGTGTCCAAGTCTTTGTGACCCCATGGACTGAAGCACACCTGGCTCCTCTGTCCTCCACTATTTCCCAGAGTTCGCTCAAATTCATGTCTACTGAGCCAGTACTTAATCACCAAAGGCAAGGTGGGCCATGCTCACCATAATGGACAGTAGAGTCAATGCTGCAATCAGAGGAGTCTGACTCAAGAGAGAACAAAGGCACTGGCCAACTGAAATGAAAGAAACAGGAAGTCTAACCAATTCTTACTTGACCCGTATACATGAAAGAGCTCTAAATCGAGTGAACAAAAGGTGAATAAAATCAAGAAAACAAAGAGTCAGTATCCCTCAGTCAATTTCTAGCTTAAAGACCCAGAATCCTTGGGGTGGATGTATCTTTTTCAGCACTACTTACAATAGCCAGGACATGGAAGCCACCTCAGTGGGCATCAACAGCAGAACGGATAAAGAATATGTAGTACATATATACGATGGAATATTCTTGTTGTTTAGTCACTAAGTCATGTCAGACTCTTTCCCTCATACCTTGTCTTCTTGTCCCCATACCTCTTTCCATCTGGCTGTTCCCGAGTTATGCGTGCGTGCATCCAAAATCCCTTCAGTCGGGTCTGACTCTGTGACCCTATGGACTGTGGCCCGCCGGGCTCCTCTGTCCTTGGGATTCTCCAGGCAAGAATACTGGGATGGGTTGCCATGCCCTCCTCCAGGGGATCTTCCTGACCCAGGGATCAAACCCGTGTCTCTGAATGTCTGCTGCATCGGCAGGTGGGTTCTTTACCACTAGCGCCACCTGGAAAGCCTGTTCCTGATTTATATCTTTGAATAATAATCCCAGGACTTCCCTGGTGGTCCAGTGGTTAAGAATCCACCTGCCAAGGCAGGGGATATGAGTTCAGTCCCTGGTATGAGAAGATCCCGCATGCCTCAGAGCAATTAGACCTGTGTGCCTCAAGGACGGAAGGCCGAGGGCCTGGAGCCTGTACTCCGCAACAAGAGAAGCCACCACAAGGAGAAGCCCGCGCACCACAGCTAGAGGAAGGCCGTGCACAGCAACAGAGACCCAGCGCAGCCAAAACTTAATTAACAAAGAAGTAGTAGCCCAACTACCATGGATCCCTCTCCTGTTACATGGCCTCTCTCTCTGAGCCACACCTGTGGCCCCCTGGAGAAGTCCCGCTGATCAATCAATGGCAAAAGAGAAAACTTGGGGCTAGTTTACAGAGAGTTCTGCTTGATGTGCAGACACCACGTGAAAGGGAAAAACTGCAGCACGACAGACCCTTTCTGAAACTTCCCTGAAAGCCAGAGTGAAGAGAAATCCTCTGGGGGGGCGGGGCAGGGGAAGGAACTTCAGGCAGGGCACCGGACTGTCCATTTCACTTGGAAGGAGGAATGGCCAGAGGTGTGATTATACACTGATTCACGGGCTGTGGCCAATGGCTTGGCTGGGCCGCCAGGGATTTGGTTAAGAACATGACTAGAAAATTGGTGTCAAGGAGATCTGGGACAGAAATATATGGATAACCCTCTCTGAATGCTCATTGTTCAGCTCAGCAGGAGATTTCAATAATCAAGTGGATAGAATGACCTGTTCTGTGGACACCTGTCAGCCTCCTTTTTTTTTTTTTAATATTTATTTACTTATTTTTGGCTGCGCTGGGTCTTCATTGCTGTGCTTGGGCTTTCCCTAGTTGCAGTGAGTGGGGGCTCCTCTTCACTGCAGTGGCTTCTCTTGTTGCAGAGCACAAGCTCTAGGGTGCTAGGTCCTCAGTAGTTGCAGCCCGTGGGCTCTGGGCCCAGGGTCAGTAGTTGTGGCACACGGGCTTAGTTGACCAAGACCAGGGATCGAACCCACATCCCAAGCACTGCCAGGCAGATTTTCAACAGCAGGACCACCAGGGAAGCCCCAGTCAGCCTCTTTCCCCAGCTACCCCTGCCTTCGACTGGTGGGCTCACGAATGTAGTGGCCACGGCGGTGAGGATGCAAGTCATACGTGGACTCAGCAACACAGACTTCCACTCACCAAGGCTGACCTGGCTACGGCCACCGCTGGGGGCCCAGTCTGTCAGCCCCGAGACCCGCCGGGCCTCAGTCAGGGCACTGCTCCCCAGGGTGATCAGCCAGTTACGTGGTGGCAGGCTGACTCCAGTGAACCTTCTCCTCGATTAAAGGGCAGCCTTCTGTTCTTACTGGGACCCGCAGGTACTCTGGATACCGATCTGCCTTCTCTGCAAGTAAATGTCTCTGCCCAAACTACCATCCATGGCTGCCTTGGTAGTCCAGAGGTTGGGAATCTACCCACCAATCCAGAAGACACGGGTTTGATCCCTGGGCCGGGAGGAGCCCACCCGCCTCAGAGCAACTAAGCTCAGTGTTACAGCTACTGAGCCCGAGAGCCACAGCTACGGAAGCCCGCGTGCCCTAGAGCCTCTGCTCCGCAACCAGAGAAGCCACCGCAATGTGCCCCGCACCGAAGGGTAGCCCCTGCTCACCGCAACGAGAGAAGACCTGAGTGCAGCCACAAAGACCCAGCACGACCAAAAGTAGAAAAAACATTATCATTTTTTAATAATAATAAGGAAATTCAGGCAGGGAACTCTGCAACAAGAGAAGCCACCACAATGAGAAGCCCACGCTCCTCGACTGGAGAAAGGCCGTACACAGCAACAACTGCTGCTGCTGCTGCTAAGTCACTTCAGTCGTGCCCGACTCTGTGCGACCCCATAGACGGCAGCCCACCAGGCTCCCCCATCCCTGGGATTCTCCAGGCAAGAATACTGGAGTGGGTTGCCATTTCCTTCATTCCTCTCCAAGCATGAAAGTGAAAAATGAAAGTGAAATCGTTCAGTCGTGTCCGACTCTTAGCGACCCCATGGACTGCAGCCGACCAGGCTCCTCCGTCCAGGGGATTTTCCAGGCAAGAGTACTGGAGTGGGGTGCCATTGCCTTCTCCGACACAGCAACAAAGACCCTCGATAACCCATGATGTTAGGGGGAACCGCGTGGTGTGGGACTGCTGCATTTCCTCCCCTGTCCACCAGATGGCAACAGAGTTCCTCCACGGCCTCGAGCCTCCCCAAGGGTCTCAGACCTCCCTCAGCCCAGCAGTCAGACCCTCACCGGTGTCACCTCAGTCCACGGTCCTCCTCGCTCTCCACGCCCCCCACACTGGACTCCGGCACCTCCTCCATACAGCCAGGCGTGGTCCCACTTCACGCCATTAGGAACTACTATTCCTTCAGATCTTCAGTGTGTGTCCCCTGGAAGCTGTGGCCCCGCTGGACCCCCAAGGAGAAAGAAGGAGGATCCCTCTCCCCCGGCGTTACTCACGCCCCCTTTCCAGCCCCTCAGTCCTTTTCTGGAGGCTTCCGATGGGAACAGAACACAAGCTTCTCACAGCCTCTGAGAACCCTTGGGAAGACCCTCAACGTGACAGTCGCCTCTGACTCTTTGCGCCCCCATGGCTGTAGCTCGCCAGGCTCCTCTGTCCATCTGATTCTCCAGGCCAGAATACTGGAGTGGGTTGCCATGCCCTCCTCCAGAGGATCTCCCCCACCCAGGGATTGAACCCTGGTCTCCTGCATTATAGGCGGATTCTTTACCAGCTGAGCCACCAGGGAAGCCCCCAGTGTTAGAAAGGGAAATAATATCCTGCTTCGGAGATCCTGGGGTCTCTGTGTCATGCTGGCAGACCCCAGACCAGAACACGGCAGAGGCCGAATTGGGGGGAGGGCGGCGGCCTCTCAGTTGACTTGTCACCATCAGCCTTGCTATAGAAAGTGTGCTCCAGAGTCCAGTATGGTCAGCCTCACCTGAGAGCTTGTTAGATGCAGACTCTCAGGTCCACCCCACCCCTGCTGAGTCAGGCTCTGCATTTTAACAGGATCTGCAGACCCTCCCTGTGCATCGACGTTGGGGAGAGGCTGCTCCCACCCCACATTCTGGAGTCTCAGCCAGGCTGGGCAAGCACGTGGCCTGTGTGGCTGCTGAAGCAGCTTTCCTAAGGTCCCTCTGGGGGGTTCAAAGTCTTCATGAAGCGCCACAGGTGGTTCCCATGCACCGTGGGAACACTGTTCCCGATGCACCTCCTCCCCACCCCCCAGGTTCCTGCTCTGCAGGGGAAAGACAGAAGGAGAACATGAGGCTGGAGACTGTGGAAGCGGGGAGGCTGACTGCACCCCCAACTGAGACCTACGGGGGACGCCCAGGACAGGAGCCCCAGGGAGGTGCTCTCCCCAGCAGGGGGGGAACTGCATACGTGTGTGTGTTTGTGTGTCTAGGGTGAGAAGTCAAGCTGCCAAAGGCAGAAACAGCAGGCTTCCCAGGCAAATGAAATGTAACAGAAAGGGAAGAGGAGAGAAGGCAGGCGGAATGAGAGGGGAGGAAGAGGGTGGGGCCTGGGCAGAGACCCCGCCCCCGGGCCTCTTGAACTAGCCAGTGCTCCTGCCCCGGGAGGAGGCCCCGCACAGAGGCGGAAGCAGAGCTCAAACGGCGACTGCAGGGCTTGTGAGCGATTCTGGAGCAGAAGTTCTCCTCACAGAGAGGGACACAGCAGACAGCAGGCACCATGGAGCCCCCTTCAGGCCCTTCCCGCAGACGGTGCGTCCCCTGGAAGAGGCTCCTGCTTGCAGGTGAGTGGGGACAATTTTCAGGGAGTGGGCAGAGACAGTTTTCAGGGAGAACAGGAGACTGGGTGGGAACTGGGGGAGACAGGGCTCTGAGAGGGGACAGAGTGCTTCTGTTCAGACCTGAGGGCAGAGGACAGGGGAGCAGGGAGGGTAGGCCCGGGGGCTCAGCCACAGGAGACTCTCCATGAAATAGAACTGGTGAGGGGCAGGAAAACTTCAACTAGTGTAGCTTTTACAAGTTATTCTTCACTGAGCAGTAACTGTTGAAAACTGATGACGATAATAATAACTTATGTCTGGGTGTCACTACAGAAAAACACTTAACCACGACACTAAACATTGTCCTTACCCCCCACCCTCAGAAACTGACAAAACCAGACTGTGGAATTCCTGGGACCCCTCATTCCTTCATCCCCAGGTACAATGTCTGGAGCCTGGTCCTGACACTGTGTTTCAAGCAGGATCAGACAAAGCCCCTGCCCTCACGGAGCTTACACTCTGTGGGGAGGAAGACAGACAAGCAGAGAGATCTAGAATGTGCTGTCAGGCGCTGACAGGCGTCATGCAGGAAATGGAGCAGGGAAGGGTCAGCAAATGAACACGGAGGGTCTTTACAGCAGGTGGTCGGGGGGGAAGGACATCTCCCAAGAGGCCCCTGAGTGTGAGCAGTTGTGTGAGGGCAGTGAGGGAGTGAGCCAGGGAAAACTGGGGAAACAGAGGAAATACAGAGCCCAGAGGGGCCGAAGTGATGGGGGTCATGCTGCTGACCTTGAACCAGGAGGACACACACACATATACACACACACACACACACACACCGACGCTGAGGGATGAAGAGAGCTGCTTAGGACCCAGGGCACCATTTTTCCATTCCCCACACAGGTCAGAATATTAACTGATTTCTCTCTCTTCCCTCCTAGTCTCACTCATAACTTTCTGGCCCCTGCTCACCACTGCCCAGCTCACTATTGAAGTGGTGCCCCCACTTGCTGCAGAAGGATCGGATGTTCTTCTACTTGCCCACAACATGACAGAGAATCTTCTAGGCTATACCTGGTACAAAGGAGAAAAGGTAGAAAACAGCCAGCTAATTGCATCATATAGAATAGCCACTAATGTAACTACCACAGGGCCTGCACACAGCGGTCGGGAGACACTTTACCCCAATGGAACCCTGCTGATCCAGAAAGTCACCCAGAAAGACACAGGATCCTACACCCTGCTCATCACAAGGGATGATTTACAGACAGAAAGACAGACTGGACACCTCCACGTACACCGTGAGTGCTTCCTCTCTGACCTCAGGGTTTTGGGGTAGAGAGCGGTTGAATTCTGCTCTGACAGACCCGGATGGTGCCTCCTTCTCCCTCTACATTATGTCCCGTGTTGGGGTTTGAACATTTAGTGCAGGACACACACAGTGGAGACGAACTCCAAAGGGTCAGAATTCCACACAGGGGCTCTGGACCCTGCAGACACTGCAGAAAGAAGGACGGTCTGATGGGAGGGACTCAGCAGAGGGAGAGAACTCTCAGTCCAGGCCCCTGGGTCCGTCCCTGCGACCATGACCCTGAGGAAGACCCTGCAGGACTCAGCAGGGGCCTGGCCTGAGGGGTCCTCACAGAGAAGCTCAGGCCCACGGGGAAGCCCCTCCCCAGACCCTGTCCCAGGGTCCCGGCTCCAGTGACCACGGAGAACCTGGGCCGCTGGTGGGTGTTGGCCTCCCAGGCGGGGCTGACGGGCAGGTGATCCCAGCTCCCTGAGGCCAGAGTTTCTCAGCAGGTCATTGGCCAGGGCTCAGCCCCAAGAGCCGCGTCTGAGCAGGGGTGGAGCCCAGTCCTTCCCCTGAGACTCAGCATGGAGAGCAGGCTAGGCTGGGTCCCCACGCCATTAGCCGACCCTCTGGGCCCCAGTGGAGGCTCCAGAGGAAGGTCAGCATCCCCAAGAAGGACCAGAGGAAGAGAAGATGCTCCCGGCAGCTCCTCACCCCGCAGTGGGCAGCCCAGGGAGCCCTCTCCTGTGGACACAAATAATAGTAGAGGCAGGGTTTTCTTTTCAAAAATATTTATTTATGTATTTATTAGGCTGCATCGGGTCTTCATTACGTCACACAGGATCTTTCTTTGTGGTTCGTGGGCTTTGTTGGTCCACTTAGTTACTCCAAGCCCTGTGGGATCTTAGTTCCAAAACCAGCGGAACCTGCATCTCTAGCATAGCAGGGCAGATTTTTAACTACTGGACTACCAGGAAGTCCCTAGACACAGTGTCCATGTCTAGCTTTAGACCAGCTAATTATTCATGATTTAAGGTTAATACACAGACAACATGGCACTCCTGATGCCATTTACCATTTATTCTGTTTTACTGAAGACAAGCTCAGTAAAATACAGGGAGATACAGTCAGTGAATCAGTCACACAGACCATGAGTGGCCAGTCAGGGGAAATATGTGTGGAAGGGTCAGGCCAACATCACAGCCCCACCCTCTCCTCCCTCCCAGGGGCCTTATCTAGGAACCCAGAAACCAAGTGTTGGTTCAGATCCTTTCTTCTTGGGCCTCCTCAACCAGAGGGAGATTCTAGTGTGAAAAGTCAAGGGAAATGGACAATTAATCCCCTTTACTCTGGAGCTAGATCTTCCCAGGTGGCCTCTAGTGGTAAAGAACCCACCTGCCAACACAGGAGATGTAAGAGACACGGGTTCGATCACTGGGTCAGGAAAATGCCCTGGAGGAGGGCATGGCAACTCAGTCCAGGATTCTTGCAAATTACCTGCATCAACAATCAAATCAGTGACAGGAATGTCCAGGCCTCCCCTCCTTAGGTAGCCAATGTACAAGCTCCTCGCACTGAGTGAACCAGAGTTCATTTATTTGCTGGTTACTGGAGGTGTTGGGTGTCACTCCCACTGGAGTAAAATGGAAAGGACTCAGTCTACTTCCTCACTCCCCATCTACACCTGCACCCAGCACAGGGCCTGACAGGCTCTCAGTGTTTCTTTGGGGAAGGAAGAATGGAAGGAAAAAGGACAGATGAATGATCTGTGATCTCTTCAGGCTCTGGAATCTGGATGCAGAGTCCTAGGAGGCTCTGGCCACACCTGCCGCCTGTCTCTTCGGGGAGGGGACCGGTGTTTTATCCTCTGACCACCTGCCCCTAAAGCCCACTGGGAGCCGAGTCTCACCTCGGCTGTGGGGCTGCTCCGCCGTGGGAGGGTTTCCAAGGGTGGGGGCAGGGGGCCTGCTTCTGGGCCGCAGTGGGGCTCTTGGACCTCTGGATGTTTGAAGTCACTTGAAACCCCCACTTTGAGGTCGCTTATAAATGGACATTTCTCGCTCTCTGCTCTTTCCATGTCTCTCACCTTCCTCCTTCATTTAAGCCGGGACTGGCCTTGTTCTACACAGCAACCCACACTGAAATTCGTGCGTGCACTCTCAGTCATGTTTGACTGTTTGCTCCTCAGTTCTAAGAGATATCTGCAAAGCTGGCAAGGAGCCCTTGAATTAAAAGTCACCCATCACAAAAAAAAATTTATTTCTCACAAAATTGCAATTGATTTCATATTCCTGCTGGAAACCTGTGTGAAGGATGGTCTCTGTGAAATGGGGTAGTGAATTCAGAGGGCCTTCCATCATTTAAGTCCCAAGCATAAGACACCTCCAATGGCTCAGATGGTAAAGAGCCGGCCAGCAATGCAAGAGACCCGGGTTCGATCCCTGGGTTGAGAGGACCCCGGGTCAGGAAGATCCCCAGGAGAAAGAAATGGCAACCCACTCCAGTATTCTTGCCTGGGAAATCCCATGGACAGAGGAGCCTGGCGGGCTACAGTCTATGGGGTCACAATGAGTCAGACAGGACTCAGGAACTCACACTATCGTAAGACACCTAACAGGTGCATATTCATGGCAGCCATACCTGGTACCCAGGTAAAGATGTAACCTTGAAAAGATGGGAAGTGATAACATACAAAAATACCCATCATCAGTCCTTCTTACATTTCCAAAGACTTCAAACATATGAGTGCAGAAAAGCCAGGTTGGAATTGAGGAATGTGGTCACCAACCTAGAAATACAATCAGAGAGGAAAAAATCGCAAGGATATAGGCGGTTACTCACCTCACAGCAAGCTTCCACAGAAAGTCTATACCTTGGAGGAACAAGCAGAGACTATTTCATATTGAGATATTTCCCAGAGCCCCTCTCATTCATTCTTCTCTTTTCTTTCCACAACAGATAAACCGACACCAGAAAGTTCCTCTGACCTCTCAGCTAGTGCCATTGTCGGCATCGTGATTGGAGCTGTGGCTGGGGTGGGTCTGATAGCAGCCCTGGTGTATTTTCTGTACATCAGAGAAACTAGACGGTATGCCACCTTTCCTCTTGTTCCGCTTTCTTTGAGGCTGACTGCCCTGCTTGGGAGAGGGAAGGAGACTTTGTCTCTGTCTCTGGCCTAGATCTGCTCCTCAGTCTTCCTGCTTCTTGGCACTGATTCTTATGGGTCTCCTCTTCCCTGGTCTTCATGTTTCCTGTAACCCCCTGTCTCTTGGACATGGCTATTCCCACCTCCATTTGTTTTAGAGGGACAGAGCCAATTGTGTTCCTCTGTCCCAGGCAGGGAAACCAAGGTCCAAGAAGGAAAACCAATGAGGACATGAAAGGAGGAGCAGGAGGAAGGGAGACCTGTGCTCTGTTGACCACAAGAGCAGGAGGAGGGAGGGACACGACTGGAAGAGAACCTAAGAAAAGCAGGAACAACCCAAGGCCTCCTGGGCAATAAATAAAGTGAGAAATATCCAGCATCTACCTACAAAAGTGGAAAGATGTCCGGGTAGAAATAGAAGCAGTTGAGATGAATGGCCGTAAATGTTCTGAAGAGTCAGTAAACCAGAGAGGAGTAAACATGAGAGGGGGTAATGGGTAGATTGAAGACAGAGGTCCTAGGAAGAAAGAGGACCAACCAAGATAAAAATGAACATGGAGGAACCCCATGGAATCATGCCAACACTGTGCTTCCTAATTCAAGGAGCAGAGACCCTGTGCCTGGGAATAGTAGTCACTGTGTCTGATATTTATTTAGGGCAACTGAGCAGCGTGATCTCACAGAGCACAAATCCTCAGATCACAACCACAGTAAGTAGAGCCACTCACTCAGTGAGAGCTGGTTTGTTCCACCACGTGCCCTGACTGACCAGGGAACCCCTACCGTCTGAAATATGAGAGGTGATCTCAGTCCCCAGCCTCAGTTTGGTACAGGTCCTCACACTCTTCCTCGTCATGGAAGAGCCCCCAGAGAGATGGCCCCTCTGAGGCCACACAAGCCAGGCAGCCATGAGATGGCCGAGCTTCCAGGAGCCCTTTCCTCATCCTACCTCCTTCCCCCTTCTGCCTCTGTTATGGATGCGGACTTCTCCTATGGTGAGACTTTCCCTGCCTCTGGTGCTCTGGGTGCTGTGGGCCTCAGCCTGTCCTGCCTCTGGAGCCTGCCGCCTAGACACACACCTGTGAGACACACGTGGGCAAAACTCAGGCCTTGTGAACTGCCAGAAATCTTCAGAAGTGCACTGAGGCCTCCCTTCAACACCCCCACCCTGCCCCACCACCACCTTAGTCTAATGCACTGGGGTCTGGACCACAGACTGAGGGAAGAGAAATCCTTAAGTCTTAATCATGGGCCCCAACCCTCCCACTACCTGCCACCTCCTTCAGCTAGAAGTCACATCAGCTTTAGGAACAGTCCTTTCTGAGGCCATAAGGCAACTCTGCATTTTCATGGGTTGATGACTCTCCTTTGTTTCCCAGGTCAAGGACACTCTGACAGTTCACCTGAAAAGGTAAGCACAGCCAGCTTCACTGGCTCCTTTTCTCATGGAAATATCTCTGTGTAGAATGGGTTAGTCTTGTAGACACAAATGGGAAATCAGTTTGGGTCAGAGTTCTTCACTGCAGCAACAAAGAAGCATTACTCCCACGAGCTCACCTCACTGGACTTGACCACAGCTGGGACCATGGACAAGTAACTTAACCTCATAGAGCCTCAGCTGAGTCCTCTGAAAAATGGGTGTGCTGCCTACTTCACAGAGGAGGTCAAGGAATTAAATGACATAACAAAGGTAAAGCACTCAGCACAGTGGCCAGAGCAAGAAAGGCACTAGATCATTCTCCCTCTTCTGCCTCCAGGCTGACTCTGCTGTTACTGATAAATGATAATTTCCAATGTTATAGACCTGAGGTCTTGATTCCTTTACCTTCTAATACTTTTACTGAATTTTTCTCATCTTAATCTTCAACAGAATACACATATAAACTGAAAAATGTTTCAATCATAAGTATTGGGTTGACCCAAGTTTCTTCAAGTTTTTCCATGAAATCTTATGGAAAAACCTGAATGAGCTTTCTGACCAACCTAATAATTTTAACAGTGTGTAAGTTTCCACAAGTTGTTCATATCTATATAAACAGTATCAATCATTTTTAAAAAATCAACCCCCCTCAACACACACACACACACACACACACACACACACACACACACACACAATGCTCCAGTTACTTCCCTCTGAAGAGTAAGGACTATCTTCACTTCCAATGCATTAGATTACTTTTACCTGATTATGGGCTTATAGAACTGAAAAACACACTGTGTACATGGGTCTGGCTTCTTTCATTCAAAATTGTTTTGCAAGATTCATTCATATGGTTGTGTGCCTTTATTGTCTACTTATTTTTATTGCTATGCCATCGTATTCCATTGTAGAATTCCATAACCATCCATAATGTTTAATGATTATTCAATAGGATGTTACTAATCAGAGAAAATAGGTAATAAAAGCCCTTCTCTGAAGCTAAAAGTTTCAAAGTGGTAAGAGCATGGGATGCTGAGTGACCCTGGACAAGGTGAGGGTCTGTCCTGTGATGCTGATTTAACTGACTGCGGCTCATGCCTTTCAGGTTAATGAAATTGAATATTCCTCCCTGAACTTCAATGCCCAGGAATTAAAAAAGAAAGCAACTTCAGCCTCCCCATCTCCAACACACACAGAAACAATTTATTCAGAAGTCAAAAAACAGTAATGGAACCTGTCCTGCTTGTTGCACTGTTGACTTATTCTAAGCTTCCCACCTCCATCCCCAGGAGATTCCTCTGCCCTCAGGGAAAATGAGGAGAGAGTCTTCTCCCCCCCCCCCATCCCTAATGAGGCTCCTCCAGGCTGCCTGGTCACAGCCCCCTCCTTCAGTGTCAGTGGATGAAAAGGCACATCCACGAGGAGGTCTGTAGGAAACCAAAACTTCCTCGTCATTGAAATCTAGCAAAGCGGACCTTGGGAGAAAGTTGCCAGAACCTCTGCCCCTAGACCAGGTGTAAACTTGTGTATTCCTTCCCACCTCAGTCCTATTGGAGTCTAACATGAATTTGCCATAACCTGGAGAATTATTTCTTATCCACTGAAATGCCTGTGCCAGAAAAAAAGAGCAAGGAGAAGGAAAATGAAGAGCTTCTGCACTCTGAAGCCCGATGTGAACCCGCCATTCACAGGAAGACACATACATGACCAGCTCTGAGCTGGGAAGTTCTACACCTTTGTCCACTTTCAGTGTTGTCTACCTGCAGGATCAGGGACTAAGCAACTTACTACTTAGCTGGAATAACATCTAAACCTTTGAAAGAGTGCATTCAGAGAACCCGATAGAAGCAACTAGAAAACAACTTCTCAGCAATCGTTAAGTGTATCCTGATGGAAACTGTAAAAACAAACAAACAAACAAAAACAATACACACTGTTTTAGTAATGCTACGGGCTTTATTCAAGGCAATGCCCAGAGATTCATGGGTCATCAGTTTATGGGGCAGTCAGCTCGTACCAGATGCAATCTGCTGGGATTGGGGAAAGGACTCAGAAAGTCACCCTGCAGAGATTATTTAAATAATGGTCAAAGAATGTACAATTTGGGGGTATTGGTTGTTTTTTCCCTTCCTTCTGAGACATTCTGCCATTTTAATTTTTGTAACTGCTTGTTTATGTGAAAGGGGTTCTGTTTAATTTGCTGCATAAGCCAATCTGACCACTTCAGGGGGAAGAACCTACCTAAGCCCCTCATGTCCCTCTGGCCATTAGCTCCCTAAGCCTTGTGTGTCAGGGGATCCGCACAGAAAATAAGAAGTAGCAGTTGTCTACCTTCACGGCCAGAAATGGGTCTCACTCCGTTTCTAGGTATCTCAGGCCAGTCATCAACCCCGTTCTCTTGCGTGTTCCCGCCTGTGCCTGTTCTGTCCGTCTGCCCCGCTTACCTTCTCAGGACGCCTTCTTGAGAAGCAGGAGCGCCCTGCAGGGAACACGGCCCCTCATGCTGTTAGCATTGTTTTCAGCCCAGGAGGCCGCACTGGTGCGCACGCTCCTTAGGACACAAGGATTATGACTCAGCCCTGGGTTTCTTGAAGAGCCTCTGGAATTCTTCTCCCACGGGGTGCACGGGACCCAGTGTGTCGGCACAGAAAGGGAGGACGGGAGGAGGAGAGGCGCCCCTGCTTGCCACCAGCCTTCTGCACAGACGGGGCCTCCTTGGGCTGCTGAGAGAAAGGCTTTATTCCACCTTCTTGACGGACCTCCTGCTGTGTGGACTGGCCCCCGAGAGGGGTGGCTGGAAGCGCTCTGTACTCAGGTACCTCTTTCAGGGTTTTCTCACCCTGATACAGACTGTGTCCACCTCCCCTCATGCAAGGACTTCTGCATAATTTAATTTTGCCTGGCTGAGGCCACTTCTGAATGATTTGTAAAAATTGCTCTATATTTATAATAAATATTGTGTATCAGATATCAACATGCTGCCTCATAGTTGGTACTGCTTTCTACACTGCCTTCCTTAAAAGCAGAAGAAATAGAAATTGCTGGGGAGAGAAGCTGAGAGGGCGCTGGCGGAGAGACGCGCGGGTCGTGGCTGGTCGCGCACCCCAGTTCTAGCGCACAGAATTTACTTTCTCCTTGCGTTGGGCGGGTGTACCCAGGACGGAGTTCTCCGAGCGGAAGACAGTCTGCTCCGGGTGAGCCCGAGCCGCCCCAGAAATGCGATGGCCGAGGAGCGGGCACTGAGGACCGGACCGAGATTAAGTTTCCAACCAAGGTACTGGATTCTCCTAGATAAAAAGTATCTAACAGTGAAAATGGCGTAATCTGCATTAACATCCCACAACGTGAAGACATGACAGTTAAGGAACACACACGGACTTGTGGCACAAGGAAATGTGTGCACAGAAGAAGGAAATCTGTAATCCTTTAAACACTGAAAGACATTTTTCCTCACCAAAATGGATACATTCTGCTCAGTTGTCAAGTTTGAAAATCTCCAAGAATTAAAGAGATTTTGTCACTGGGGTCCCATTATAGCCCTTGGTGTTAGAGCAACATGTTCCACCATGGCCATGATGGGCTCTGTGTTGTGGTACTGGCCCTTACATACCACTGGAGGAAGTGTGAGTTTCATCCTGTTGATGAACTGGACTGTCATGATTCTTTATAATTTCTTCAGTGCCATGTTTGTTGGTCCTGGCTTCGTCCCTCTGGGGTGGAAACCGGAGAATTCTCAGGATAGCGTGTACCTCCAGTACTGTAAAGTCTGCCAAGCATACAAGGCACCACGGTCACATCACTGCAGAAAGTGTAACAGATGTGTAATGAAGATGGACCATCACTGTCCTTGGATCAACAACTGCTGCGGCCACCAGAATCATGCTTCCTTCACACTGTTCCTCCTTTTAGCACCACTGGGTTATATTCACGCTGCCTTTATTTTTGTTATGATGATGTATACGCAACTTTATAATCGGCTCTCCTTTGCGTGGAACACGGTCAAGATTGATATGAGTGCAGTCCGGAGAGACCCTCTTCCAATTATTCCTTTTGGATTAGCTGCATTTGCTGCCACCTTGTTTGCCTTGGGATTAGCTTTAGGAACAACCAGAGCTGTTGGGATGTTGTTTTTTATCCAGATGAAAATAATTCTCAGAAACAAAACTTCTATTGAATCATGGATTGAAGAGAAGGCTAAAGATCGAATTCAGTATTATCAACTAGATGAAGTCTTTGTTTTTCCTTATGATATGGGAAGTAGATGGAAGAACTTCAAACAAGTGTTCACATGGTCAGGGGTCCCTGAAGGAGACGGACTGGATTGGCCAATAAGAGAAGGCTGTCACCAGTACAGCTTAACCATAGAACAGTTGAATCAAAAAGCAGATAAAAGAGTCAGAAGTGTCCGGTATAAAGTGATAGAAGATTATAGTGGTACCTGCTGTCCTTTGAATAGAGGAGTTAAAACATTCTTCACGAGCCCCTGCACTGAAGAGCCTCGGATAAGGCTACAGAAAGGGGAATTCATCTTAGCCACAAGAGGGTTACGATACTGGTTGTATGGAGACAAAATTCTTGATGATTCCGTTTTAGAAGGTGTTTCAAGAATAAGAGGATGGTTCCCTAGAAACTGTGTAGAAAAGTGCCCCTGTGACGCCGAAACAGGTCAAGCCCCAGAGGGCGAGAAGAAAAATAGATAGCCACTTTTGAAGTAAAATTCCTCTCAGTCTGCTCCATTACTTGAAAACTGTACATATTACTAAAGAATTATGCAATGAGCCTACCCTGGTTAAGGTGTTCTTTTCCTCAAAGGTGCCCTAGTGCCATGATCTAAATGTTTTTATTACCACTTTGAAGTGGAGAAGCCATTCTGCACATGCCTTTGAATTCCTGCACCTCTCTGCCACCTTTCCTCTCCCCAAAAGGAAAAACACTTCACCCAAGTGAGTCGATTGCATTTTCTCTAGGATTTTGTGTGTGCTGCACATGGTGGACCTGACCTGCAGATAGAGATCCCCCCCTACTAGGAGCATCTGCATGCGATGCTTTTATCCTCTGTCCCCCTTGGCTGAATTTCCGATATTCTAGATACTATAGAAATTAATTTGTCAGATTCAATATAAGCTCAGATTTTATTACCCGTCTTTTAATAATAATGATTTTGTCAAATCAAATAAAGATCAAAGGCTTGCTCTGTAAAAAAATAAAAATAAAAATTAAAGTTGAAAAATAAAAGAAATTGCTCAACAGCCTGTTTCTAAGTCCAGAGGTAATTGATCCTGGGATCTGAGAGCTCAATCAATTCATGTGCACACCTGCTGACAAAGTGTGTCCACCTAGAGCCATAGGTCACTGCTCCAACCTGCCTGGAGAACCTGCCTTTCTTCCTCTGGGAGAGAAGGAGAGAAGATGATTTCATGAGTAAAAGGTCTGCTGGGCTCTTCACTAGGGACACACCACACTGCCCACGCAGATAGATCCAGTGCATCCCATGCCTGATCCAGTGTTCACTCCCACAGTCTCCATGGGCTCAGGTGTGTAGAAATCTCTCCTGCACATCCTGCTTCCTTGTTCCCTGTCCCTTTTTCTGCCCCTCAGAGAGTCAGAGCACTTCCAACACGGATAACCTTCCTTTATTAATTCCACCAAGAATTAGCCTGTCATCTCATTTCCTTCACTTCCAAGCAATTGGAACATGTGCTGTCTTTCCCCTCCTCAGCCCCTGATTTCCCCTGGCCCTCTGCTGTGGTGCCTCCATCCAAGACCACTGGAAGCAGCAATAAAGTCAGCACACAGGGGACTTCCCTGGCGGTAAAGAATCCATCTTCCACTGCAGGGGCCACTGGTTGATTCCCTGGTCCAAGAAGATCCCACATGCCCTGGAGCAACTAAGGCCATCCACCACAACTACTGAGCCTGTGCTCTGCAACAAGAGAAACCACCGCAGTGAGAAGCCCACCCACCACAACCAGAGAGAGCCCTCACTCTCCGCAACTAGAGAAAAGCCTGTGATGCAATAAAGATCAGCCAAACATAAAATAAACAAATACTTTATTTTTTTAATTGGCAGTAGTAATTGATGGCCTTGGACTTCCCAAGTGGTGCTAGTGGTATAAAGAACCCACCCACCAGTGCAGGACATGTAAGAGACAAGGGTTCGATCCCTGGGTCAGGAAGATGCCCTGGAGAATGAAATGGCAACCCACTCCAGCCTTCTTGCCTGGGAAAGCCCATGGACAGAGGCGCCTGGGGGCCATAGCACATGGGGTCACAGAGAGTCAGACAGGACTGCAGCGACGCGGAAGCAGCAGCACCATGAGCCTGGTGCGCTCCGTCATGTCCGGTTCTCTGTGACCCGGTGGCTGGAGCCCACCATGGAATTTCCCAGGCGTGGACACAGAATGATTTGGGGAAGAGAGTAACCACCATCCTTAGACAAAACGATGGACGTGCCTTTGCTTTAAAATGATCCTGGGCTTCCCTGGTGGCTCAGTAGTGAAGAATCCACCTGCCATCGCAGGAGACATGGGTTTGATCCCTGATCAGGAAAGACCCCACATGGCGCGGGGCAACCAGGCATGCGCTCCACAGCTATCGAGCCTGTGCTCTGGAGCCCAGAAGTCACAACTACTGAGCCCACGTGCCCCAGAGCCCATGGTCTGCAACAAGAGGAGCCACTGCAATGAGAACCCGAGCACCGCAACTGGGGAAAGACCTGAGCAACACAGACCCAGCACAGCCAAAACTGAACAGACAGATAAAGCATTCTTGGTTTAAAACACACACACACACACAAGAACTCATGGCTAGGCTATTCCTGAGGAAAACAGACACCTCAGAGTGGACCCTCCAGACTGACTCTGTCAGGCCCGACCAGAGGTCCCAGAGCATCTCCTGACCTGGCTTATTCCCTTCAGTTACTCCAGGAGCACCTGGGACTCTGTGTGAGGTATTCTCTGCCCCCTCTGGGGCTCCTCTGGGGCTTCTGAGTTGAGCCCATGAAGGCCTTCTCAGAGACAAATGCCTCTGAGTTTTTCCCACTCAGCTCACTAGGTTACAGCTAAGTTTCCCACCTATCTATGTTTATCCTGATGGAAACACAAGGAGGTCTCTGCACCAGAGAAGAGACCATTTACTCAGAGACAGGGATCCAAAGACTTAGATTGGAATGCTGTATGGGTTTATCATTTGAGACCTTCTCACCAATACCCTGGGAGAGTTCAGAGCACCCAGCATTCACCACAACAGTGAGATACAGCTTTCTAAGGAAGCCCCAGAAGCCTTGAAGAGCTAGCTCTGTGATGGCTCTTCTCTGGAGCTCAGAAATTACAGTGGGAACCGCTGCCACAGAAGTGGGAAACCTCAATGCAATGGAGGAAACTGGCTCGAGAGGCAGCAGGTCTAAGAGGCGTTTGTTGTTCAGTTGCTAAGTCGTGTCCAAGTCTTTGTGACCCCATGGACTGAAGCACACCTGGCTCCTCTGTCCTCCACTATTTCCCAGAGTTCGCTCAAATTCATGTCTACTGAGCCAGTACTTAATCACCAAAGGCAAGGTGGGCCATGCTCACCATAATGGACAGTAGAGTCAATGCTGCAATCAGAGGAGTCTGACTCAACAGAGAACAAAGGCACTGGCCAACTGAAATGAAAGAAACAGGAAGTCTAACCAATTCTTACTTGACCCGTACACATGAAAGAGCTCTAAATCGAGTGAACAAAAGGCGAATAAAATCAAGAAAACAAAGAGTCAGTATCCCTCAGTCAATTTCTAGCTTAAAGACCCAGAATCCTTGGGGTGGATGTATCTTTTTCAGCACTACTTACAATAGCCAGGACATGGAGGCCACCTCAGTGGGCATCAACAGCAGAACGGATAAAGAATATGTAGTACATATGTACGATGGAATATTCTTGTTGTTTAGTCACTAAGTCATGTCAGACTCTTTCCCTCATACCTTGTCTTCTTGTCCCCATACCTCTTTCCATCTGGCTGTTCCCGAGTTATGCGTGCGTGCATCCAAAATCCCTTCAGTCGGGTCTGACTCTGTGACCCTATGGACTGTGGCCCGCTGGGCTCCTCTGTCCTTGGGATTCTCCAGGCAAGAATACTGGGATGGGTTGCCATGCCCTCCTCCAGGGGATCTTCCTGACCCAGGGATCAAACCTGTGTCTCTGAATGTCTGCTGCATTGGCAGGTGGGTTCTTTACCACTAGTGCCACCTGGAAAGCCTGTTCCTGACTTATATCTTTGAATAATAATCCCAGGACTTCCCTGGTGGTCCAGTGGTTAAGAATCCACCTGCCAGGGCAGGGGACATGAGTTCAGTCCCTGGTATGAGAACATCCCGCATGCCTCAGAGCAATTAGACCTGTGTGCCTCAAGGACTGAAGGCCGAGGGCCTGGAGCCTGTACTCTGCAACAAGAGAAGCCACCACAAGGAGAAGCCCGCGCACCACAGCTAGAGGAAAGCCGTGCACAGCAACAGAGACCCAGCGCAGCCAAAACTTAATTAACAAAGAAGTAGTAGCCCAACTACCATGGATCCCTCTCCTGTTACATGGCCTCTCTCTCTGAACCACACCTGTGGCCCCCTGGAGAAGTCCCGCTGATCAATCAATGGCAAAAGAGAAAACTTGGGGCTAGTTTACAGAGAGTTCTGCTTGATGTGCAGACACCACGTGAAAGGGAAAAACTGCAGCACGACAGACCCTTTCTGAAACTTCCCTGAAAGCCAGAGTGAAGAGAAATCCTCTGGGGGGGCGGGGCAGGGGAAGGAACTTCAGGCAGGGCACCTGACTGTCCATTTCACTTGGAAGGAGGAATGGCCAGAGGTGTGATTATACACTGATTCACGGGCTGTGGCCAATGGCTTGGCTGGGCCGCCAGGGATTTGGTTAAGAATATGAATGGAAAATTGGTGTCAAGGAGATCTGCGGCAGAAATATATGGATAACCCTCTCTGAATGCTCATTGTTCAGCTCAGCAGGAGATTTCAATAATCAAGTGGATAGAATGACCTGTTCTGTGGACACCTGTCAGCCTCCTTTTTTTTTTTTTTTAACATTTATTTACTTATTTTTGGCTGCGCTGGGTCTTCATTGCTGTGCTTGGGCTTTCCCTAGTTGCAGTGAGTGGGGGCTCCTCTTCACTGCAGTGGCTTCTCTTGTTGCAGAGCACAAGCTCTAGGGTGCTCGGTCCTCAGTATTTGCAGCCCGTGGGCTCTGGGCCCAGGGTCAGTAGTTGTGGCACACGGGCTTAGCTGACCCAGACCAAGGATTGAACCCACATCCCCTGCGCTGCCAGGCAGATTTTCAACAGCAGGACCACCAGGGAAGCCCCAGTCAGCCTCTTTCTCCAGCTACCCCTGCCTTCGACTGGTGGGCTCACGAATGTAGTGGCCACGGCGGTGAGGATGCAAGTCATACGTGGACTCAGCAACACAGACTTCCACTCACCAAGGCTGACCTGGCTACAGCCACCGCTGGGGGCCCAGTCTGTCAGCCCGCCGGGCCTCAGTCAGGGCACTGCTCCCCAGGGCGATCAGCCAGTTACCTGGTCGCAGGCTGATTCCAGTGAACCTTCTCCGTGATAAAAGGGCAGCCTTCTGTTCTTACTGGGACCGGCAGGTACTCTGGATACCAATCTGCCTTCTCTGCAAGCAAATGTCTCTGCCCAAACTACCATCCATGGCTGCCTTGGTGGTCCAGAGGTTGGGAATCCACCCACCAATGCAGGAGACACGGGTTTGATCCCTGGGCTGGGAGGATCCCACCCGTCTCAGAGCAACTAAGCTCAGTGTTACAGCTACTGAGCCCGAGAGCCACAGCTACAGAAGCCCGCGTGCCCTAGAGCCTCTACTCCGCAACCAGAGAAGCCACCGCAATGTGCCCCGCACCGAAGGGTAGCCCCTGCTCACCGCAACGAGAGAAGACCTGAGTGCAGCCACAAAGACCCAGCGCGACCAAAAGTAGAAAAAACATTATCATTTTTAATAATAATAAGGAAATTCAGGCAGGGAACTCCGCAACAAGAGAAGCTACCACAATGAGAAGCCCACGCTCCTCAACTACAGAAAGGCCGTACACAGCAACAAATACTGCTGCTCCTGTTGCTGCTAAGTCACTTCAGTCGTGTCCGACTCTAGCGACCCCATGCACTGCAGCCCACCAGGCTCCCCCATCCCTGGGATTCTCCAGGCAAGAATACTGGAGTGGGGTGCCATTTCCTTCATTCCTCTCCAATCCATGAAACTGAGAAATGAAAGTGAAGTCACTCAGTCGTGTCCGACTCTAGCGATCCCATGGACTGCAGCCTACCAGGCTCCTCCGTCCAGGGGATTTTCCAGGCAAGAGTACTGGAGGGGGGTGCCATTGCCTTCTCCGACACAGCAACAAAGACCCTGGATAATCCATGATGTTAGGCAGAACCGCGTGGTGTGGGGACTGCTGCATTTCCTCCCCTGTCCACCAGATGGCAGCAGAGCTCCTCCACGGCCTCGAGCCTCCCCAAGGGTCTCAGACCTTCCTCAGCCCAGCAGTCAGACCCTCACCGGTGTCACCTCAGTCCACGATCCTCCTCGCTCTCCACGCCCCCCACACTGGACTCCGGCACCTCCTCCATACAGCCAGGCGTGGGCCCACTTCACGCCATTAGGAACTACTATTCCTTCAGGTCTTCGGTGTGTGTCCCCTGGAAGCTGTGGCCCCGCTGGACCGCCAAGGAGGAAGAAGGAGGATCCCTCTCCCCCGGCGTTACTCACGCCCCCTTTCCAGCCCCTCAGTCCTTTTCTGGAGGCTTCCGATGGCAATAGAACACAGCTTTCTCACAGTCTCTGAGAACCCTGGGAAGACCCTCAACGTGACAGTCGCCTCTGACTCTTTGCGCCCCCATGGCTGTAGCTCGCCAGGCTCCTCTGTCCATCTGATTCTCCAGGCAAGAATACTGGAGTGGGTTGCCATGCCCTCCTCCAGAGGATCTCCCCCACCCAGGGATTGAACCCTGGTCTCCTGCATTACAGGCGGATTCTTTACCAGCTGAGCCACCAGGGAAGCCCCCAGTGTTAGAAAGGGAAATAATACCCTGCTTCGGAGATCCTGGGGTCTCTGTGTCATGCTGGCAGACCCCAGACCAGAACACGGCAGAGGCCGAACTGGGGGGGAGGGCGGCGGCCTCTCGGTTGACTTGTCACCATCAGCCTTGCTATAGAAAGTGTGCTCCAGAGTCCAGTATGGTCAGCATCACCTGAGAGCTTGTTAGATGCAGATTGTCAGGTCTACCCCACCCCTGCTGAGTCAGGCCCTGCATTTTAACAGGATCTGCAGACCCTTCCTGTGCAACGATCGACCTTGGGGAGTGGCTGCCCCGCCCCACAGTCTGGAGTCTCAGCCAGGCTGGGCAAGCACGTGGCCTGTGTGGCTGCTGAAGCAGCTTTCCTAAGGTCCCTCTGGGGGGTTCAAAGTCTTCATGAAGCGCCACAGGTGGTTCCCATGCACCGTGGGGACACTGTCCCTCTGACCAGAGTTCCCGATGCACCTCCTCCCCACCCCCCAGGCTACTGCTCTGCAGGGGAAAGCCAGAAGGAGAACATGAGGCTGGAGACTGTGGAAGCAGGGAGGCTGACTGCACCCCCCAAGTGAGACCTACGGGGGACGCCCAGGACAGGAGCCCCAGGGAGGTGCTCTCCCCAGCAGGGGGGGAACTGCATACGTGTGTGTGTGTAGGGTGAGAAGTCAAGCTGCCAAAGGCAGAAACAGCAGGCTTCCCAGGCAAATGAAATGTAACAGAAAGGGAAGAGGAGAGAAGGCAGGCGGAATGAGAGGGGAGGGAGAGGGTGGGGCCTGGGCAGAGACCCCGCCCCCGGGCCTCTTGAACTAGCCATTGCTCCTGCCCCGGGAGGAGGCCCCGCACAGAGGGGGAAGCAGAGCTCACACAGCGACTGCAGGGCTTGTGAGCGATTCTGGAGCAGAAGCTCTCCTCACAGAGAGGGACACAGCAGACAGCAGGCACCATGGAGCCCCCTTCAGGCCCTTCCCGCAGACGGTGCGTCCCCTGGAAGAGGCTCCTGCTTGCAGGTGAGTGGGGACAATTTTCAGGGAGTGGGCAGAGACAGTTTTCAGGGAGAACAAGAGACTGGGTGGGAACTGGGGGAGACGGGGCTCTGAGAGGGGACAGAGTGCTTCTGTTCAGACCTGAGGGCAGAGGACAGGGGAGCAGGGAGCGTAGGGCCGGGGACTCAGCCACAGGAGACTCTCCATGAACTAGAACTGGTGAGGGGCAGGAAAACTTCAACTAGTGTAGCTTTTACAAGTTATTCTTCACTGAGCAGTAACTGTTGAAAACTGATGACGATAATAATAACTTATGTCTGGGTGTCACTAAAGAAAAACACTTAACCGCGAAGCTACACATTGTCCTTACCCCGCACCCTCAGAAACTGACAAAACCAGACTGTGGAATTCCTGGGACCCCTCATTCCTTCATCCCCAGGTACAATGTCTGGAGCCTGGTCCTGACACTGCATATCAAGCAGGATCAGACAAAGCCCCTGCCCTCACGGAGCTTACACTCTGTGGGGAGGAAGACAGACAAGCAGAGAGATCTAGAATGTGCTGTCAGGCGCTGACAGGCGTCATGCAGGAAATGGAGCAGGGAAGGATCAGCAAATGAACACGGAGGGTCTTTACAGCAGGTGGTCGGGGGGGAAGGACATCTCCCAAGAGGCCCCTGAGTGTGAGCAGTTGTGTGAGGGCAGTGAGGGAGTGAGCCGGGGGACAGCTGGGGAAACAGAGGAAATACAGAGCCCAGAGGGGCTGAAGTGATGGGGGTCATGCTGCTGACCTTGAACCAGGAGGACACACACACATATACACACACACACACACACACACCGACGCTGAGGGATGAAGAGAGCTACTTAGGACCCAGGGCACCATTTCCCCGTCCCCCACACAGGTCAGAATATTAACTGATTTCTCTCTCTTCCCTCCTAGTCTCACTCTTAACTTTCTGGCCCCTGCTCACCACTGCCCAGCTCACTATTGAAGTGGTGCCCCCACTTGCTGCAGAAGGATCGGATGTTCTTCTACTTGCCCACAACATGACAGAGAATCTTCTAGGCTATACCTGGTACACAGGAGAAAGGGTAGAAAACAGCCAGCTAATTGCATCATATAGAGTAGACATTAATGTAACTACCACAGGGCCTGCACACAGCGGTCGGGAGACACTTTACCCCAATGGAACCCTGCTGATCCAGCACGTCACCCAGAAAGACACAGGATCCTACACCCTGCTCATTACAAAGGATGATTTACAGACAGAAAGACAGACTGGACACCTCCACGTACACCGTGAGTGCTTCCTCTTACCTTGGGGTGTTGGGGTGGGAAGCAGTTGAATTCTGCTCTGACAGACCCGGATGGTGCCTCCATCTCCCTCTCCATTATGTGCCGTGTTGGGGTTTGAACATTTAGTGCAGGACACACACAGTGGAGACGAACTCCAAAGGGTCAGAATTCCACTGAGGGGCTCTGGACCCGGCAGACACTGCAGAAAGAAGGAGGGTCTGATGGGAGGGACTCAGCAGAGGGAGAGAACTCTCAGTCCAGGCCCCTGGGTCCCTCCCTGCGACCATGACCCTGAGGAAGACCCTGCAGGACTCAGCAGGGGCCTGGCCTGAGGGGTCCTCACAGAGAAGCTCAGGCCCACGGGGAAGCCCCTCCCCAGACCCTGTCCCAGGGTCCCGGCTCCAGTGACCACGGAGAACCTGGGCCGCTGGTGGGTGTTGGCCTCCCAGGCGGGGCTGACGGGCGGGTGATCCCAGCTCCCTGAGGCCAGGGTTTCTCAGCAGGTCACTGGCCAGGGCTCAGCCCCAAGAGCCGTGTCTGGGCAGGGGTGGAGTCCAGTCCGTCCCCTGAGACTCAGCATGGAGAGCAGGCTAGGCTGGGTCCCCACGCCATTAGCCGACCCTCTGGGCCCCAGTGGAGGCTCCAGAGGAAGGTCAGCGTCCCCAAGAAGGACCAGAGGAAGAGAAGATGCTCCCGGCAGCTCCTCACCCCGCAGTGGGCAGCCCAGGGAGCCCTCTCCTGTGGACACAAATAATAGTAGAGGCAGGGTTTTCTTTTCAAAAATATTTATTTATGTATTTATTAGGCTGCATCGGGTCTTCATTACGTCACACAGGATCTTTCGTGGGGGTTCGTGGGCTTTGTTGGTCCACTTAGTTACTCCGAGGCCTGTGGGATCTTAGTTCCAAAACCAGCGGAACCTGCATCTCTAGCATAGCAGGGCAGATTCTTAACCACTGGACTACCAGGAAGTCCCTAGACACAGTGTCCATGTCCAGCTTTAGACCAGCTAATTATTCATGATTTAAGGTTAATACACAGACAACATGGCACTCCTGATGCCATTTACCATTTATTCTGTTTTACTGAAGACAAGCTCAGTAAAATACAGGGAGATACAGTCAGTGAATCAGAGTCACACAGACCATGAGTGGCCAGTCAGGGGAAATATGTGTGGAAGGGTCAGGCCAACATCACAGCCCCACCCTCTCCTCCCTCCCAGGGGCCTTATCTAGGATCCCGGAAACCAAGTGTTGGTTCAGATCCTTTCTTCTTAGGCCTCCTCAACCAGAGGGAGATTCTAGTGTGAAAAGTCAAGGGAAATGGACAATTAATCCCGTTTACTCTGGAGCTAGAGCTTCCCAGTTGACCTCTAGTGGTAAAGAACCCACCTGCCAATGCAGGAGATGTAAGAGACACGGGTTCGATCACTGGGGCAGGAAAATGCCCTGGAGGAGGGCATGGCAACCTAGTCCAGGATTCTTACAAATTACCTGCATCAACAATCAAATCAGTGACAGGAATGTCCAGGCCTCCCCTCCTTAGGTAGCCAATATACAAGCTCCTCGCACTGAGTGAACCAGAGATCATTTATTTGCAGGTTACTGGAGGTGTTGGGTGTCACTCCCACTGGAGTAAAATGGAAAGGACTCAGTCTACTTCCTCACTCCCCATCTACACCTGCACCCAGCACAGGGCCTGACAGGCTCTCAGTGTTTCTTTGGGGAAGGAAGAATGGAAGGGAAAAGGACAGATGAATGATCTGTGATCTCTTCAGACCCTGGAATCTGGATGCAGAGTCCTAGGAGGCTCTGGCCACGCCTGCCGCCTGTCTCTCCGGGGAGGGGACCAGTGTTTTATCCTCTGACCACCTGTCCCTAAAGCGCACTGGGAGCCGAGTCTCACCTCGGCTGTGGGGCTGCTCCGCCGTGGGAGGGTTTCCAGGGGTGAGGGGCAGGGGGCCTGCTTCTGGGCCGCGGTGAGGCTCTTGGACCTCTGAATGTTTGAAGTCACTTGAAACTCCCACTTTGAAGTCGCTTGTAAATGGACATTTCTCACTCTCTGCTCTTTCCATGTCTCTCACCTTCCTCCTTCATTTCAGCCGGGACTGGCCCTGCTCTGCACAGCAACCCGCCTTGAGATTCTTGGGTGCACTTTCAGTTATGTTTGACTGTTTGCTCCTCTGTCCATGGAATTTTCCAGACAAGTATACTGGAGCCAGTTGCCATTTCCTTCTCCAGGGAATCTTCCCAACTCAGGGATCAAACTCACGTCTCTTGCATCTCCTGCATTGGCAGGCAGGTTCTTTCCCAGCTGAGCCACTAAGGAAGCCCTCGAACCCTACCCTTGTTAATTCACTTAGTCATGTCTGACTCTTTGCAATCTTATGGACTGTAGGAGCTCGCCAGGTTCTTCTGTCCATAGAATTTTTTCAGGCAAGAATACTGGCAAGTGAAAGTGAAAGTGTTAGTTGCTCAGTCATATCCGACTCTTTGTGACCCAGTGGACTGTAGCCTGCCAGGCTCTTCTGTCCATGGAACTCTCCAGGCAAGAATACTGGAGCAGGTTGCCATTTCCTTCTCCAGGGAATCTTCCCAAACTCATGTTTCTCATGTTTCCTGCATTGGCAGACGGGTTCTTTACCAGCTGAGCCAGTGAGGAAGCACCGCCTCCCCACCAGACCCGCAAATCCTTAAGCCTTCCACAGATACTTCCCCAAATAACTGACTGCCCTGTTCCCAGCCTGGCTTCTGGCCAGGTACACCCTCCCAGGCTATAGTAAAGGACTCAGAAATCTGGGAGCAGCAGCCTCTGTGGGGCTCCAGCACAAGCCACTTTCCCCAGGTCACCAGGAGAATGAACTTCAGCTTTGCCTTGGTCCAGAGGTCTTTCCCTCCATGGTGCCAGCCAGTGGAATCATGCCATGTGACAAGGATATGTAGCCCCCCCCTCACTGACCTATTCCTGAATGTGACTCAAGCAGGAAGTCAAAGGCAGCAAGACAGGTCTGCAGTCCCCAGGGGCTCATGGGCTCACTTCACCTCTTTGATTTGTGACCCACAGCCTTGTCCTGGTGTGACCCTCCTGTTCCTTTCAGGGATTCCCGAGACCTTCCCAGGATGGGACTGACAGACCTGTGCCATCTGATTGCTTTATTGCCTACTTTATCACCCGTGTGTCCTCAGGATGTCACCTTTATCACAAGGTGGGATGCTCCCCGACGATGAGGGGCCCGAGCCACTGTCTTTTCACTTAGCCTTGGTTCGACGCAGACAAAGTTGATCAAACACTTAGTTGTGTTTTCTGAGGCAGAAAGAAAAAAAAAAAGCATGCCACACACCTGTGGTGGGCCCCCTTCCCATTTGCCTGATTTGCCATGGAAACTGGTGAGAGGGGCCTCTTCCTCTAACTTTATTAATAGAATACATATCATTTCTGGGCTTCCTTGCTGGCTCAGACAGTAAAGAATCTGCCTACAGTAAGGGAGACCTGGGTTCATTCCCTTGGTTGGGAAGGTCCCCTGGAGGAGGGCATGGCAACCCACTCCAGTGTTTTTGCCTAGAGAATCCCAGGGACAGAGGAGACTGGAGGGCTGCAGTCCATGGGGTCGCAAAGAGTCAGACACGACTGAACGACTGAGCACATATCATTTCTGCTCTTTGAGATCATTCCTCCCTTTTTTAAAACAGAGACTCTGACTTGCCCTCTGATTCATTCTGTCCTCTTTTTCTTTAAACTTTAATGTCCATTTATTTATTTATTTGTGGCTCTGCTGGGTCCTCACTGCTGCACACGCGCTCTCTCTAGCTGCAGGGAGTGGGGGCTATGCATCGTTGCGGTGCACAGGCTCCTCACTGTGGTGTCTTCTCTTGTTTCAGGTCACGGGCTTCAGTAGTTGCAGCACTCAGGTACTGGAGTCCAGGCTCAGTAGTTGTGGAGCAGGGGCTTAGCTGCCCCATGGCATGTGGGATCTTCCCGTATCAGGGATCAAACCCACGTCCCCTGCATTGGCAGGCGGATTCTTTACCACTGAGCCGCCAGGGACGTCCCCGTGTGTTATTTCTGCTCAAACACCCAGTTCTAGGCTGTGCTGCCCAGTCTTCTTGGGGTTTAAGGACTAGGGGAACGCCCATCGTTACCCATCTCTGGGAAACCTTGGGAATTGAGGAGACGGTGAAGACATGTCTCCATCAGGCAATGTAGGTCTGTGCAGCTTGAAGGGACTCAGGACCTGCCCAGTCCAGGTGAGCACCCCAGGGCCAGGGCCAGAGGAAGCAAGTGGTCTCTGACTCACAGGCCTGGGATTATGCTATCAAACTCTGACACCTGACTGACACTTGAGGAAGTCTGTGCTTCTTCCAGACATAAGAGCAGATGGCCTCACACTCTCTGAGCTCAGATATTCATGCATTTGTCTCGTGATACACAGACCTGCCTTATTCTTTAAGGGCTCAGTCTGGCTGAGAGGAGAAAGATGGCAACCCTGATTAAAAATGCTTTTAGAGGAACCCAAGATATAAAAGGGGCAATGTTCTCTCTGTTATCTGCACAGCGGTGCTACCCACACCCGTCATCACCAGCAACAACTCCAGCCCCTGGGAGCACGAGGACACTGTGGTGTTAACATGTGGACCTGAGACCCAGAACACCTCCTACATCTGGTGGATCAACAATCAGAGCCTCCCCAACAGCACGAGGCTGGAACTGTCTGAGGACAAGAGGACTCTCACTGTGTTCAATGTGACAAGGAATGACACAGGACCCTATGTGTGTGAAGCCCGGAACCCAGTGAGTGTCCGCCGCAGTGACCCATTCACCCTGAATGTTCTCTGTGAGTAACCTCTGTTCCTATGTGGTCCAGGCCACCTGGCTGAATCTACAGTGCCGGAGGCCAGGCCATACCCATCCCTCTCAGGTCCCAATGCATGGAGCCTCACCTTTGGACACCCAGGTTGGCCATGACTTCCTGTCCCACGCAAGCCCAGGCAGACCTAGCCTTGAGCCAAGACTCGGAGGGGATGGACTGCTCTGTCTTGAGAGGCTCAGGGTCATCAGCCTGTGATGGGAGAAACAGGTTAATGTCTCAGACGCAGGATGAGTGAACATGAAGGGGTAGTTATTGTTGGGAAACTGTAAAACAAGACTGTCCCTGACTCAGAGAGATATTTAACTCTTCTACACAGTCCAGGAAGACTGAGTCGGGCCATAAGAAATTATGTAACAGAAAGTGAATGCCTCCCCCACGTTATGGAAGTCCCCTTGGCCCCAGAGATACACAGAGCTGCCAGGCCTGCCTTCACGGAAGTGTAAATCAGGAATGGGACTTGAATTTTTTTTAAACTGGAGGATAATTGCTTTACAATGTTGTGTTGGTTTCCGCGGTACAACAGCGTGAATTGGCCATTAGTATACATAAGGTCCCCTTTTCCTTCAGTCTCCCTACCAACCCCCATCCCCCGCCCAGGTTGTCACAGAGCACCAGGCTGAGCTCCCTGTGTTATACACAACTTCCCACTAGCTAGCTATTTTACATATTGGGAACGAAATTTTTTTCAATTTATGTATTTTTATTTACTTATTTGGCTGCACTGGGTCTTAGTTGTGGCATGGGAGATCTGGTTGTGGCACGAAAACTCTTAGTTTCAGGATGTGGGATCTAGTTCCTGGACCAAGGATCAAACCCGAGCCCCTTGCGTTGGGAATGTGATGTCTTAGCCACTGGACCATCAGGGAAGTCCCTGGTGGGGACTTTTTATATTTTTTTATAGTCAAAGAAAATTGTGGGAAAAGTCCAGGAAAGTTAATTAAAAAAAAAAAAAAAACTGCACTTGATGATGAAGATGTTAGACATATGGGCTAAGAAGAGGGTCCCGGTGCTGATACTACGGAGATGTCCAGGGAGACTGGTCAGGGGTCATGCCAGGGTACCTGGGGGTCAGAGAGGAGGTACAGTCCTCTCCTTACAGATCATCAATGAAGAGAGACTCCATACCTTGATCACAGACTCGGGCCCATCCTCTGGGTCACCTTTGCAGAGGTCACCGGGGCCCGGGGCTGGCTGAGATCTCTAGAGACAGCATGGCTCAGGCCCCTGACCCACTCTCAGCAGTCACCCCTCTGTCTCTCCACAGACCCAGTGGCACGGCCCTCCCTCCAAGCCAGCAACACCACAGTCACAGAACATGAAGGTCCCGTGGTCCTGACCTGCCTCACAAATGAGACTGGGGTCTCCATACGCTGGTTCTTCGAAGGCCAGAGTCTCCTCCTCACAAGGGGGATGACACTGTCCCTGGACAATAGCACCCTCACCATAGACCCCGTCAGCAGAAAGGACGCTGGGGATTATCAGTGTGAGGTCTCCAACAGGGGCAACTCCAGCAAAAGTGACCCCCTCAGGCTGCATGTGAAATGTAAGTGACCATTTGCCTTATGCTATATCTTTCTCTGCGGATTATTCTAACAATCGTGTGGAAAATGGAGAGAGTTGACGGTGGGCAGAATATTCAATGAGACCACTACAGGGCTTCCGAAGTGGCTCAATGGTAAAGAATCCTGCAATGCAGGAGACGAAGGTTTGATCCCTGGGTTGGGAAGCTCCCCTGGAGGAGGAAATGGCAAGCCACTCCAGTATTCTTGCTTGGGAAATCCCATGGACAGAGGAGCCTGGCGGACTACATTCCATAGGGTTGCAAAGGGTCAGACACAACTGAGCAACTGAATACACGCACATAGTAAACAGGTGGCAGAATGAGTAACAGCTCAATCTCTGAATCAAATACAGTTTCTTCTCCTGGGTTTAGCATTTTAGTGTAACTTTCACAAGATTTGGGGGTTTTTTTTCTGTTACCTTTTTTTTAACGTGAAGAATACATAAAATATATAATTTTAGCCATTTTTAAGACTGCAGGTCAGTAGCATTAAGTACATTGACATTGCCACTATCCATTTAGAACTTTTTCATCTTATTAGAAACTCTGTACCCCTTAAACAATAACTTCTAGAAGTCCCCCACCTCAAACCCTGGCAAACACCATTCTACTTTCTTTGTCTCTATGAATTTGATTATGATAGTCATTTTGTATAAGTGGAATCGTGTTATAGTTCAGTCGCTCAGTCATGTCCAGCTCTTAGCAACCCCGTGGACTGTAGCACACCAGGCCTCCCTGTCCTTCATCATCTCCCAGAGATTGCTTAAACTCATGTCCATTGAGTTCGATGATGCAATCCAACCATTTCATCCTCTGTCATCCCCTTCTTCTCCTGCTCTCCTCCCAGCATCAGGGTCTTTTCCAATGAGTTGGCTCTTTGCATCAGATGGCCAAAGTAGTGGAATCATATAACATTATAATTATCCCTTTGGGTCTGATTTATTTCACTTACTAGCATTATGTCTTCAAGGCCCCATCCATATTATAGCATATATCTGAATCCTTGTATGTATACACAATATTTCATCATTCATAAGTTGATTGTCTTTTAAATTGCTTCCATCTTTTGGCTGTTGTGAATATGCTACCATGAACACGGGTGTATAAGTATCTGTTCAATCAGTGCTTTCAATCTTTTTTATTGTGGCTGCGCTGGGTCTTAACTGCAGCGTGCGGGCTCTTCATTCTGGTGTGCGGGCTTTCTTTAGTTGCAGTGTGATGGCTTTTCTGGCTGTGGCACATGGATTCTCCTGTTCTCGGGCTTAGTTGCTCCAAGGCATCTGGGACCTTAGTTCCCTGACCAAGGATTGAACCCATGTCCTCTGCATTAGAAGGTGGATTCTTAACCACTGGACCACTAGGGAAATTCCTGCTTTCAGTCTTTTGGGCACACAACCAGCAGTGGAATCACTGGATCAAATGGCAATTGTTTGTCCAACTGTTTGATGGACGGCCATGTAGTTTTCCATGGTGGTTGTACCATTTTGCATTCTCACCCGCAATGCACAAAAGTTTCAATTTTTACACATCCTTGCAAATACTTCTTGTTTTCTGTTTCCTTTTTTTTTTTTCATAACCATTCTAAAGGGTAAGAAGTGATCTCTCACTGTGGTTTTGATTTGCATTCCCCTAATTACTGGTGATGTTGAGCATCTTTTCATGTGTCTATTGGCCATTTGTCTGTTGTTTTTTTTTTAATTTAAAGGAATATATTTTACAATGTTGTGTCAGTTTCAGGTGTATAGTAAAGTGATTCAGTTATATGTATACATATATACATTCTTTTTCAGACTCTTTAGCCATATAGATTATTACAGAATATTGAGTAGGGCTCCCCATGCTATACAGTAGGTCCTTGTTGGTTATCTATTTTATATATAGTAGTATGTATATGTTGACCCCATGCTCCTCATTTATTCCCACACACACACATTTCCCCTTTGGTAACCATAGGTTTGTCTTCTAAATATGTTGAGTCTGTTTGAGTTTTGTAAATAAGTTCATTTGTATCACTTTTTAAAATTAGATTCCACTTATGAGTGATAGCATATGATATTTGTCTTTCTCTGTCCAACTTGGTTCACTTAGTATGAGACTCTAGGTCCATCCATGTTTTTGCAAATGGGATTATTTCATTCTCCTAATATCTGAGTAATATTCCATGGTACATGTATGTACCACATCTTCTTTATCCATTCCTCTTGTTTACATCTTCTTTAATTTCTTTCAGTAGTGTTTATTTATAATTCCTAAATGTATAAATCTTTCCCCCTCCTAGTTAATTTCTAAGTATTTTGTTCTTTTGATATTATTTTTATTATCAAAATAGAATAAAATTTTCTTAACTTCCTTTTTGAATATATTTTATATAAAAGCAACTGATCTTTTTTGGTTTGTTTGTTTGTTTGCAACTGATCATTACATGTTGTTTTAGTATCCTTCAACTTTGATGAATTGTTTATTAGTTCTAACAGTTTTCTGGGAAATCTTTATCATTTTCTACATATAAGTTCATGTCATCTGCAAACAGAAATAATTTTATTCTTCTTCTGCAATTTGGATATCTTTTATTTCTTTTTCTTGCCTAATCCCTCTGGCTAGTATGTCCAATACTATTTTGAATAGAATTGGAAAAAGCAGGCATTGTTATCATGCTCCGTCTCAGAAAATAAATGTTCACTCTTTCACCATTTAGGATGATGTTAGCTATGGGGTTTTTATATATGGCCTTTATTATGTTGAGGTGGTTTCCTTTTTTTCCCAGTTTTGAGTGTTTTATCATAAAAGGTTAGTGGGTTTTTGTCAAAGGATTTTATTTATTTAACCTCCTTACTTTATAGTCTGTTCATATATTCTATTTCTTTATGATTACATCTTGGGAGCTCTCATGTTTCTAGGAATTTGTCCATTTCACAGCAGTTATCCAATTTGTTGGCATAGGATTATTCCTAGTACTCTTATACTTTGTATTATTTTTGTAGAATTAGTAGTAATGATTCCACATTCATTTCTGATTTTTATGATTTGAATCTTCCCTTTTATTTTTCTTAGTCAATCTACTTAAAGATTTGTCAATTTTGTTAATCTTTTCGAAGAACAAAATACTGGTTTTATTGATTCTATCTACTGTTTCTTCATTCTCTAGTTTATTTATCTCCATTCTAATTATTATTATTTCCTTCCTTCTGCTAGCTTTGGGTTTAGCTTTTATTCTTGTCCCTCAAGTTGTAAATTTACGCTGTTGATTTGAGATCTTTTTTTTAATATAAGCATTTATAATTATAAATTCTTGCACAAGAGTCTTAACTTCTCTGAGCCTCAGAGTCCTCAAGGGAGAACTGCAATAAAAGAACCTTCTTTATGGCATTTTTTCACAGCTTTAATGTAATATTCAACTAAACCCTTAGCAAAATACCCACACGGGGAACATTTTCCAAACAATTTAGCTGCTATAATTATTACTATTGCTGCTGTTTAGTTACTAAGTCCTATCCAACTCTTTGAGGCCCCATGGACTATAGCTCGCCAGGCTCTACTGTCCATGGGATTTCCCAAGCAAGAATACTGGAGTGGGTTGCCATTTCCTTTTCCAGGGTATTTTCTCGACTTCATTAGGCTATATAAAGTCAGGTATTCCTAGGACTACTTGACTCTCGATCCACATCTCATTAGCCATATGGCTTTAGGTTTTCCACCATTGTAAACCTCAGATTTTCCATCTATAAAATAGAAATAATGTCTATCTGACTGGGTTATTATATGAATTAAATGAGATATTTGGCAAATATATAGCACAGAGCCTGGCACAGATTATGTATGTCATAACAATAGCTAACATTAGCACTGATTTTCAGTCTTGAGCTGAACGGTAAGGACCACTGAAGTAAAAAAGAAGAAACAGACAAAAGGTGTTATATATTTGGGGAAGGAAAGCACAAAGATCCACAGGAACATGTTACTTATAAATATGGAAGAGAGGAAACAGGGGGGTTGAGTACAAAGTTTCATGTCTAGTATGATAGTTTTCATTCCATGAGATGCAGCCAAGATGGGATTAGACATCTAAGACATTCCTTGCAGAAAATGCCTGTGAAGGAAAGTGAGGCAGGAGTGGGACGAGCCTGGGAGGGTCCTCAGAGCAGGATGCACATTGGATCCCTAGGAAGGAGGAAGTTTCAGGCTGCAATGCAGTTCTAAGAGATATCTGCAAAGCTGGCAAGGAGTCCTTGAATTAAAAGTCACCCATCACACAAAAAATTTATTTCTCACAGAATTGGGATTGATTTCATATTCCTGCTGGACATCTGTGTGAAGGATGGTCTCTGTGCAAAGGGGTAGTGAATTCAGAGGGCCTTCCATCAATTAAGTCCCCACCATAATACACCTCCTTTGGCCCAGACAGTAAAGAATCTGCCTGCAATGCAGAAGACATGGGTTCAATCCCTGGGTCGGGAAGATCCCCAGGTCGGGAAGATCCCCGGGTCAGGAAGATCGCCAGGAGAAAGAAATGGCAACCCACTCCAGTATTCTTGCCTGGGAAATCCCATGGACAGAGGAGCCTGGTGGGCTACAGTCCATGGGGTCACAAAGAGTCAGACATGACTCAGGAACTCACACTTTCGTAAGACACCTAACAGGTGCATATTCATGGCAGCCATACCTGGTACCCAGGTAAAGATGTAACCATGAAAAGATGGGAAATGATAACATACAAAAATAACCATCATCAGTCCTTCTTACATTTCTAAAGACTTCAAACATATGAGTGCAGAAAAGCCAGGTTGGAATTGAGGAATGTGGTCACCAACCTAGAAATACAATCACAGAGGAAAAAATCGCAAGGATATAGGCGGTTACTCACCTCACAGCAACCTTCCACAGAAAGTTTATACCTTGGAGGAACAAGCAGAGACTATTTCATATTGAGTTATTTCCCAGAGCCCCTCTCATTCATTCTTCTCTTTTCTTTCCACAACAGATAAACCGACACCAGAAAGTTCCTCTGACCTCTCAGCTGGTGCCATTGTCGGCATCGTGATTGGAGCTGTGGCTGGGGTGGGTCTGATAGCAGCCCTGGTGTATTTTCTGTACATCAGAGAAACTAGACGGTATGCCACCTTTCCTCTTGTTCCGCTTTCTTTGAGGCTGACTGCCCTGCTTGGGAGAGGGAAGGAGACTTTGTCTCTGTCTCTGGCCTAGATCTGCTCCTCAGTCTTCCTGCTTCTTGGCACTGATTCTTATGGGTCTCCTCTTCCCTGGTCTTCATGTTTCCTGTAACCCCCTGTCTCTTGGACATGGCTATTCCCACCTCCATCTGGTTTAGAGAGGGCAGAGCCAATTGTGTTCCTCTGTCCCAGGCAGGGAAACCAAGGTCCAAGAAAGAAAACCAATGAGGACATGAAAGGAGGAGCAGGAGGAAGGGAGACCTGTGCTCTGTTGACCACAAGAGCAGGAGGAGGGAGGGACATGACTGGAAGAGAACCTAAGAAAAGCAGGAACAACCCAAGGCCTCCTGGGCAATAAATAAAGTGAGAAATAACCAGCATCTACCTACAAAAGTGGAAAGATGTCCGGGTAGAAATAGAAGCAGTTGAGATGAATGGCCGTAAATGTTCTGAAGAGTCAGTAAACCAGAGAGGAGTAAACATGAGAGGGGGTAATGGGTAGATTGAAGACAGAGGTCCTAGGAAGAAAGAGGACCAACCAAGGTAAAAATGAACATGGAGGAACCCCATGGAATCATGCCAACACTGTGCTTCCTAATTCAAGGAGCAGAGACCCTGTGCCTGGGAATAGTAGTCACTGTGTCTGATATTTATTTAGGGCAACTGACCAGCGCGATCTCACAGAGCACAAATCCTCAGATCACAACCACAGTAAGTAGATCTACTCACTCAGTGAGAGCTGGTTTGTTCCACCACGTGCCCTGACTGACCAGGGAACCCCTACCTTCTGAAATATGAGAGGTGATCTCAGTCCCCAGCCTCAGTTTGGTACAGGTCCTCACACTCTTCCTAGTCATGGAAGAGCCCCCGGAGACATGGCCCCTCTGAGGCCACACAAACCAGGCAGCCGTGAGATGGCCGAGCTTCCAGGAGCCCTTTCCTCATCCTACCTCCTTCCCCCTCCTGCCTCTGTTATGGATACGGACTTCTCCTATGGTGAGACTTTCCCTGCCTCTGGTGCTCTGGGTGCTGTGGGCCTCAGCCCGTCCTGCCTCTGGAGCCTGCCGCCTAGACACACACCTGTGAGACACACGTGGGCAAAACTCAGGCCTTGTGAACTGCCAGAAATCTTCAGAAGTGCACTGAGGCCTCCCCTCAACACCCCCACCCTGCCCCACCACCACCTTAGTCTAATGCACTGGGGTCTGGACCACAGACTGAGGGAAGAGAAATCCTTAAGTCTTAATCATGGGCCCCAACCCTCCCACCACCTGCCACCTCCTTCAGCTAGAAGTCACATCAGCTTTAGGAACAGTCCTTTCTGAGGCCATAAGGCAACTCTGCATTTTCATGGGTTGATGACTCTCCTTTGTTTCCCAGGTCAAGGACACTCTGACAGTTCACCTGAAAAGGTAAGCACAGCCAGCTTCACTGGCTCCTTTTCTCATGGAAATATCTCTGTGTAGAATGGGTTAGTCTTGTAGACACAAATGGGAAATCAGTTTGGGTCAGAGTTCTTCACTGCAGCAACAAAGAAGCATTACTCCCACGAGCTCACCTCACTGGACTTGATCACAGCTGGGACCATGGACAAGTAACTTAACCTCATAGAGCCTCAGCTGAGTCCTCTGAAAAATGGGTGTGCTGCCTACTTCACAGAGGAGGTCAAGGAATTAAATGACATAACAAAGGTAAAGCACTCAGCACAGTGGCCAGAGCAAGAAAGGCACTAGATCATTCTCCCTCTTCTGCCTCCAGGCTGACTCTGCTGTTACTGATAAATGATAATTTCCAATGTTATAGACCTGAGGTCTTGATTCCTTTACCTTCTAATACTTTTACTGAATTTTTCTCATCTTAATCTTCAACAGAATACACATATAAACTGAAAAATGTTTCAATCATAAGTATTGGGTTGACCCAAGTTTCTTCAAGTTTTTCCATGAAATCTTATGGAAAAACCTGAATGAGCTTTCTGACCAACCTAATAATTTTAACAGTGTGTAAGTTTCCACAAGTTGTTCATATCTATGTAAACAGTACCAATCATTTTTAAAAAATCACCCCCCCTCAACACACACACACACACACACACACACACACACACACACACACACACACACACAATGCTCCAGTTACTTCCCTCTGAAGAGTAAGGACTATCTTCACTTCCAATGCATTAGATTACTTTTACCTGATTGTGGGCTTATAGAACTGAAAAACACACTGTGTACATGAGTCTGGCTTCTTTCATTCAAAATTGTTTTGCAAGATTCATTCATATGGTTGTGTGCCTTTATTGTCTACTTATTTTTATTGCTATGCCATCGTATTCCATTGTAGAATTCCATAACCATCCATAATGTTTAATGATTATTCAATAGGATGCTACTAATCAGAGAAAATAGGTAATAAAAGCCCTTCTCTGAAGTTAAAAGTTTCAAAGTGGTAAGAGCATAGGATGCTGAGTGACCCTGGACAAGGTGAGGTTCTGGCCTATGATGCTGATTTAACTGACTGCTGCTCATGCCTTTCAGGTTAATGAAATTGAATATTCCTCCCTGAACTTCAATGCCCAGGAATTAAAAAAGAAAGCAACTTCAGCCTCCCCATCTCCAACACACACAGAAACAATTTATTCAGAAGTCAAAAAACAGTAATGGAACCTGTCCTGCTTGTTGCACTGTTGACTTATTCTAAGCTTCCCACCTCCATCCCCAGGAGATTCCTCTGCCCTCAGGGAAAATGAGGACAGAGTCTTCCCCCCCCGCCCCCCCCATCCCTAATGAGGCTCCTCCAGGCTGCCTGGTCACAGCCCCCTCCTTCAGTGTCAGTGGATGAAAAGGCACATCCACGAGGAGGTCTGTAGGAAACCAAAACTTCCTCGTCATTGAAATCTAGCAAAGCGGACCTTGGGAGAAAGTTGCCAGAACCTCTGCCCCTAGACCAGGTGTAAACTTGTGTATTCCTTCCCACCTCAGTCCTATTGGAGTCTAACATGAATTTGCCATAACCTGGAGAATTATTTCTTATCCACTGAAATGCCTGTGCCAGAAAAAAAGAGCAAGGAGAAGGAAAATGAAGAGCTTCTGCACTCTGAAGCCCGATGTGAACCCACCATTCACAGGAAGACACATACATGACCAGCTCTGAGCTGGGAAGTTCTATACCTTTGTCCACTTTCAGTGTTGTCTACCTGCAGGATCAGGGACTAAGCAACTTACTACTTAGCTGGAATAACATCTAAACCTTTGAAAGAGTGCATTCAGAGAACCCGATAGAAGCAACTAGAAAACAACTTCTCAGCAATCGTTAAGTGTATCTTGATGGAAACTGTAAAAACAAACAAACAAACAAAAACAATACACACTGTTTTAGTAATGCTACGGGCTTTATTCAAGGCAATGCCCGGAGATTCAGGGGTCATCAGTTTATGGGGCAGTCAGCTCGTACCAGATGCAATCTGCTGGGATTGGGGAAAGGACTCAGAAAGTCACCCTGCAGAGATTATTTAAATAATGGTCAAAGAATGTACAATTTGGGGGTATTGGTTGTTTTTTCCCTTCCTTCTGAGACATTCTGCCATTTTAATTTTTGTAACTGCTTGTTTATGTGAAAGGGGTTCTGTTTAATTTGCTGCATAAGCCAATCTGACCACTTCAGGGGGAAGAACCTACCAAAGCCCCTCATGTCCCTCTGGCCATGAGCTCCCTAAGCCTTTTGTGTCAGGGGCTCCACACAGAAAATAAGAAGTAGCAGTTGTCTACCTTCACGGCCAGAAATGGGTCTCACTCTGTTTCTAGGCATCTCAGGCCAGTCATCAACCCCCTTCTCTTGCGTGTTCCCGCCTGTGCCTGTTCTGTCCGTCTGCCCCGCTTACCTTCTCAGGACGCCTTCTTGAGAAGCAGGAGCGCCCTGCAGGGAACACGGCCCCTCGCGCTGTTAGCATTGCTTACAGCCCAGGAGGCCGCACTGGTGCGCACGCTCCTTAGGACACAAGGATTATGACTCAGCCCTGGGTTTCTTGAAGAGCCTCTGGAGTTCTTCTCCCACGGGGTGCACGGGACCCAATGTGTCGGCACAGAAAGGGAGGACGGGAGGAGGAGAGGCGCCCCTGCTTGCCACCAGCCTTCTGCACAGACGGGGCCTCCTTGGGCTGCTGAGAGAAAGGCTTTATTCCACCTTCTTGACGGACCTCCTGCCGTGTGGACTGGCCCCCGAGAGGGGTGGCTGGGAGCGCTCTGTACTCAGGTACCTCTTTCAGGGTTTTCTCACCCTGATACAGACTGTGTCCACCTCCCCTCATGCAAGGACTTCTGCATAATTTAATTTTGCCTGGCTGAGGTCACTTCTGAATGATTTGTAAAATTTGCTCTATATTTATAATAAATATTGTGTATCAGATATCAACATGCTGCCTCACAGTTGGTACTGCTTTCTACATTGCCTTCCTTACAGGCAGAAATAGAAATTGCTGGGGAGAGAAGCTGAGAGGGTGCTGGGGGAGAGACGCGCGGGTCGTGGCTGGTCGCGCACCCCAGTTCTAGCGCACAGAATTTACTTTCTCCTTGCGTTGGGCGGGGGTACCTATGACGGAGTTATCCGAGCGGAAGAGAGTCTGCTCCGGGTGAGCCCGAGCCGCCCCAGAAATGCGATGGCCGAGGAGCGGGCCCTGAGGACCGGACCGAGATTAAGTTTCAAACCAAGGTACTGGATTCTCCTAGATAAAAAGTGTCTAACAGTGAAAATGGCGTAATCTGCATTAACATCCCACAACGTGAAGACATGACAGTTAAGGAACACACACGGACTTGTGGCACAAGGAAATGTGTGCACAGAAGAAGGAAATCTGTAATCCTTTAAACACTGAAAGACGTTTTTCCTCACCAAAATGGGTACATTCTGCTCAGTTGTCAAGTTTGAAAATCTCCAAGAATTAAAGAGACTTTGTCACTGGGGTCCCATTATAGCCCTTGGTGTTAGAGCAACATGTTCCACCATGGCCATGATGGGCTCTGTGTTGTGGTACTGGCCCTTACATACCACTGGAGGAAGTGTGAGTTTCATCCTGTTGATGAACTGGACTGTCATGATTCTTTATAATTTCTTCAGTGCCATGTTTGTTGGTCCTGGCTTCGTCCCTCTGGGGTGGAAACCAGAGAATTCTCAGGATAGCGTGTACCTCCAGTACTGTAAAGTCTGCCAAGCATACAAGGCACCACGGTTACATCACTGCAGAAAGTGTAACAGATGTGTAATGAAGATGGACCATCACTGTCCTTGGATCAACAACTGCTGCGGCCACCAGAATCATGCTTCCTTCACACTGTTCCTCCTTTTAGCACCACTGGGTTATATTCACGCTGCCTTTATTTTTGTTATGACGATGTATACGCAACTTTATAATTGGCTCTCCTTTGGGTGGAACACCGTCAAGATTGATATGAGTGCAGCCCGGAGAGACCCTCTTCCAATTATTCCTTTTGGATTAGCTGCATTTGCTGCCACCTTGTTTGCCTTGGGATTAGCTTTAGGAACAACCAGAGCTGTTGGGATGTTGTTTTTTATCCAGATGAAAATAATTCTCAGAAACAAAACTTCTATTGAATCATGGATTGAAGAGAAGGCTAAAGATCGAATTCAGTATTATCAACTAGATGAAGTCTTTGTTTTTCCTTATGATATGGGAAGTAGATGGAAGAACTTCAAACAAGTGTTCACATGGTCAGGGGTCCCTGAAGGAGATGGACTGGATTGGCCAATAAGAGAAGGCTGTCACCAGTACAGCTTAACAATAGAACAGTTGAAACAAAAAGCAGATAAAAGAGTCAGAAGTGTCCGGTATAAAGTGATAGAAGATTATAGTGGTACCTGCTGTCCTTTGAATAGAGGAGTTAAAACATTCTTCACGAGCCCCTGCACTGAAGAGCCTCGGATAAGGCTACAGAAAGGGGAATTCATCTTAGCCACAAGAGGGTTACGATACTGGTTGTATGGAGACAAAATTCTTGATGATTCCGTTTTAGAAGGTGTTTCAAGAATAAGAGGATGGTTCCCTAGAAACTGTGTAGAAAAGTGCCCCTGTGACGCCGAAACAGGTCAAGCCCCAGAGGGCGAGAAGAAAAATAGATAGCCACTTTTGAAGTAAAATTCCTCTCAGTCTGCTCCATTACTTGAAAACTGTACATATTACTAAAGAATTATGCAATGAGCCTACCCTGGTTAAGGTGTTCTTTTCCTCAAAGGTGCCCTAGTGCCATGATCTAAATGTTTTTATTACCACTTTGAAATGGAGAAGCCATTCTGCACATGCCTTTGAATTCCTGCACCTCTCTGCCACCTTTCCTCTCCCCAAAAGGAAAAACACTTCACCCAAGTGAGTCGATTGCATTTTCTCTAGGATTTTGTGTGCGCTGCACATAGTGGACCTGACCTGCAGATAGAGATCCCCCCCTACCAGGAGCATCTGCATGCGATGCTTTTATCCTCTGTCCCCCTTGGCTGAATTTCTGATATTCTAGATACTATAGAAATTAATTTGTCAGATTCAATATAAGCTCAGATTTTATTACCCGTCTTTTAATAATAATGATTTTGTCAAATCAAATAAAGATCAATGGCTTGCTCTGTAAAAAATAAAAATAAAAAAATAAAAGAAATTGCTCAACAGCCTGTTTCTAAGTCCAGAGGTAATTGATCCTGGGATCTGAGAGCTCAATCAATTCATGTGCACACCTGCTGACAAAGTGCGTCCACCTAGAGCCATAGGTCACTGCTCCAACCTGCCTGGAAGGACCTGCCTTTCTTCCTCTGGGAGAGAAGGAGAGAAGATTATTTCATGAGTGAAAGGTCTGCTGGGCTCTTCACTAGGGACACACCACACTGCCCACGCAGATAGATCCAGTGCATCCCATGCCTGATCCAGTGTTCACTCCCACAGTCTCCATGGGCTCAGGTGTGTAGAAATCTCTCCTGCACATCCTGCTTCCTTGTTCCCTGTCCCTTTTTCTGCCCCTCAGAGAGTCAGAGCACTTCCAACACGGATAACCTTCCTTTATTAATTCCACCAAGAATTAGCCTGTCATCTCATTTCCTTCACTTCCAAGCAATTGGAACATGTGCTGTCTTTCCCCTCCTCAGCCCCTGATTTCCCCTGGCCCTCTGCTGTGGTGCCTCCATCCAAGACCACTGGAAGCAGCAATAAAGTCAGCACACAGGGTACTTCCCTGGCGGTAAAGAATCCATCTTCCACTGCAGGGGCCACTGGTTGATTCCCTGGTCCAAGAATATCCCACATGCCGTGAAGCAACTAAGGCCATCCGCCACAACTACTGAGCCTGTGCTCTGCAACAAGAGAAACCACCGCAGTGAGAAGCCCACCCACCACAACCAGAGAGAGCCCACACTCTCCGCAACTAGAGAAAAGCCTGTGATGCAATAAAGATCAGCCAAACATAAAATAAACAAATACTTTATTTTTTTAATTGGCAGTAGTAATTGATGGCCTTGAACTTCCCAAGTGGTGCTAGTGGTATAAAGAACCCACCCACCAGTGCAGGACATGTAAGAGACAAGGGTTCGATCCGTGGGTCAGGAAGATCCTCTGGAGAATGAAATGGCAACCCACTCCAGCCTTCTTGCCTGGGAAAGCCCATGGACAGAGGCGCCTGGGGGCCATAGCACATTGGGTCACAGAGTCAGACCGGACTGAAGCGACGAGGAAGCAGCAGAACCATGAGCCTGGTGCGCTCCGTCATGTCCGGTTCTCTGTGACCCCGTGGCTGGAGCCCACCATGGAATTTCCCAGGCGTGGACACAGAATGATTTGGGGAAGAGAGTAACCACCATCCTTAGACAAAACGGTGGACGTGCCTTTGCTTTAAAATGATCCTGGGCTTCCGTGGTGGCTCAGTAGTGAAGAATCCACCTGCCATCGCAGGAGACATGGGTTTGATCCCTGATCAGGAAAGACCCCACATGGCGCGGGGCAACCAGGCATGCGCTCCACAGCTATCGAGCCTCTGCTCTGGAGCCCGGACGTCACAACTACTGAGCCCACGTGCCCCAGAGCCCATGGTCTGCAACAAGAGGAGCCACTGCAGTGAGAAACCCGAGGACCGCAACTGGGGAAAGACCTGAGCAACACAGACCCAGCACAGCCAAAACTGAACAGGCAAATAAAACATTCTTGGTTTAAAACACACACACACACACAAGAACTCATGGCTAGGCTATTCCTGAGGAAAACAGACACCTCAGAGGGGAACCCTCCAGACTGACTGTGTCAGGCCCGACCAGAGGTCCCAGAGCATCTCCTGACCTGGCTTAGTCCCTTCAGTTACTCCAGGAGCACCTGGGATTCTGTGTGAGGTATTCTCTGCCCCCTCTAGGGCTCCTCTGGGACTTCTGGGTTGAGCCCCTGAAGGCCTTCTCAGAGACAAATGCCTCTGAGTTTTTCCCACTCAGCTCACTAGGTTACAGCTAAGTTTCCCACCTATCTATGTTTATCTTGATGGAAACACAAGGAGGTCTCTGCACCAGAGAAGAGACCATTTACTCAGAGACAGGGATCCAAAGACTTAGACAGGAATGCTGTATGGATTTATCATTTCAGACCTTCTCACCAATACCCTGGGAGAGTTCAGAGCACCCAGCGTTCACCACAACAGTGAGATACGGCTTTCTAAGGAAGCCCCAGAAGCCTTGAAGAGCTAGCTCTGCGAAGGTTCTTCTCTGGAGCTCAGAAATTACAGTGGGAACCGCTGCCACAGAAGTGGGAAACCTCAATGCAATGGAGGAAACTGGCTCGAGAGGCAGCAGGTCTAAGAGGCGTTTGTTGTTCAGTTGCTAAGTCGTGTCCAAGTCTTTGTGACCCCGTGGAGTGCAGCACACCTGGCTCCTCTGTCCTCCACTATTTCCCAGAGTTTGCTCAAATTCATGTCTACTGAGCCAGTACTTAATCACCAAAGGCAAGGTGGGCCATGCTCACCATAAAGGACAGTAGAGTCAATGCTGCAATCAGAGGAGTCTGACTCAACAGAGAACAAAGGCACTGGCCAACTGAAATGAAAGAAACAGGAAGTCTAACCAATTCTTACTTGACCCGTATACATGAAAGAGCTCTAAATCGAGTGAACAAAAGGCGAATAAAATCAAGAAAACAAAGAGTTATATCCCTCAGTCAATTCCTAGCTTAAAGACCCAGAATCCTTGGGGTGGATGTATCTTTTTCAGCACTGCTTACAATAGCCAGGACATGGAAGCCACCTCAGTGGGCATCAACAGCAGAACGGATAAAGAATATGTAGTACATATATACGATGGAATATTCTTGTTTAGTCACTAAGTCATGTCTGACTCTTTCCCTCATACCTTGTCTTCTTGTCCCCATACCTCTTTCCATCTGGTTGTTCCCGAGTTATGCGTGCGTGCAGGAAAATTCCCTTCAGTCGGGTCTGACTCTGTGACCCTATGGACTGTGGCCCGCCGGGCTCCTCTGTCCTTGGGATTCTCCAGGCAAGAATACTGGGATGGGTTGCCATGCCCTCCTCCAGGGGATCTTCCTGACCCAGGGATCAAACCTGTGTCTCTGAATGTCTGCTGCATTGGCAGGTGGGTTCTTTACCACTAGTGCCACCTGGAAAGCCTGTTCCTGACTTGTATCTTTGAATAATAATCCCAGGACTTCCCTGGTGGTCCAGTGGTTAAGAATCCACCTGCCAAGGCAGGGGACATGAGTTCAGTCCCTGGTATGAGAAGATCCCGCATGCCTCAGAGCAATTAGACCTGTGTGCCTCAAGGACCAAAGGTGGAGGGCCTGGAGCCTGTACTCTGCAACAAGAGAAGCCACCACAACAAGAAGCCCGCGCACCACAGCTAGAGGAAGGCCGTGCACAGCCACAGAGACCCAGCGCAGCCAAAACTTAATTAACAAAGAAGTAGTAGCCCAACTACCATGGATCCCTCTCCTGTTACATGGCCTCTCTCTCTGAGCCACACCTGTGGCCCCCTGGAGAAGTCCCGCTGATCAATGAATGGCAAAAGAGAAAACCTGAGGCTAGTTTACAGAGAGTTCTGCTTGATGTGCAGACACCACGTGAAAGGGAAAAACTGCAGCACGACAGACCCTTTCTGAAACTTCCCTGAAAGCCAGAGTGAAGAGAAATCCTCTGGGGGGGTGGGGGGGGGTAGGGGAAGGAACTTCAGGCAGGGCACCTGACTGTCCATTTCACTTGGAAGGAGGAATGGCCAGAGGTGTGATTATACACTGATTCACGGGCTGTGGCCAATGGCTTGGCTGGGCCGTCAGGGATTTGGTTAAGAACATGATTGGAAAATTGGTGTCAAGGAGATCTAGGACAGAAATATATGGATAACCCACTCTGAATGCTCACCGTTCACCTCAGCAGGAGATTTCAATAATCAAGTGGACAGAATGACCTGTTCTGTGGACACCTGTCAACCTCTTTTTCTTTTTTTTAACATTTATTTCCTTATTTTTGGCTGCGCTGGGTCTTCATTGCTGTGCGCGGGCTTTTTCAACTTGCAGTGAGTGGGGGCTCCTCTTCACTGCAGTGGCTTCGTTGTTGCAGAGCACAAGGTCTAGGGTGCTCAGTCCTCAGTAGTTGCAGCCCGTGGGCTCTGGGCCCAGGGTCAGTAGTTGTGGCACATGGGCTTAGTTGCCCCAGACCAGGGGTCGAACCCACATCCCCTGCGCTGCCAGGCAGATTTTCAATGGCAGGACCACCAGGGAAGCCCCAGTCAGCCTCTTTCCTCAGCTACCCCTGCCTTCGACTGGTGGGCTCACGAATGTAGTGGCCACGGCGATGAGGATGCAAGTCATACGTGGACTCAGCAACACAGACTTCCACTCACCAAGGCTGACCTGGCTACGGCCACCGCTGGGGGCCCAGTCTGTCAGCCCGCCGGGCCTCAGTCAGGGCACTGCTCCCCAGGGTGATCAGCCACTTACCTGGTCGCAGGCTGATTCCAGTGAACCTTCTCCGCGATAAAAGGGCAGCCTTCTGTTCTTACTGGGACCCGCAGGTACTCTGGATACTGATCTGCCTTCTCTGCAAGCAAATGTCTCTGCCCAAACTCCCATCCATGGCTGCCTTGGTGGTCCAGAGGTTGGGAATCCACCCACCAGTGCAGAAGACACGGGTTTGATCCCTGGGCTGGGAGGATCCCACCCGCCTCAGAGCAACTAAGCTCAGTGTTACAGCTACTGAGCCCGAGAGCCACAGCTACGGAAGCCCGCGTGCCCTAGAGCCTCTGCTCCGCAGCCAGAGAAGCCACCGCAATGTGCCCCGCACCGAAGGGTAGCCCCTGCTCACCGCAACGAGAGAAGACCTGAGTGCAGCCACAAAGACCCAGCGAGACCAAAATTAGAAAAAACATTATCATTTTTAATAATAATAAGGAAATTCAGGCAGGGAACTCAGCAACAAGAGAAACTACCACAATGAGAAGCCGACGCTCCTCAACTAGAGAAAGGCCGTACACAGCAACAAATACTGCTGCTCCTGTTGCTGCTAAGTCACTTCAGTCGTGTCCGACTCTAGCGACCCCATGGACTGCAGCCCACCAGGCTCCCGCATCCCTGGGATTCTCCAGGCAAGAATACTGGAGTGGGGTGCCATTGCCTTCTCCGACACAGCAACAAAGACCCTCGAAAATCCATGTTAGGCAGAACCGCGTGGTGTGGGGACTGCTGCATTTCCTCACCGGTCCACCAAAGGGCAGCAGAGCTCCTCCACGGCCTCGAGCCTCCCCAAGGGTCTCAGACCTTCCTCAGCCCAGCGTCAGACCCTCACCGGTGTCACCTCAGTCCACAGTCCTCCTCGCTCTCCACGCCCCCCACACTGGACTCCGGCACCTCTTCCATACAGCCAGGCGTGGGCCCAGTTCACGCCATTAGGAACTACTATTCCTTCAGGTCTTCGGTGTGTGTCCTCTGGAAGCTGTGGCCCCACTGGACCCCCGAGGAGGAAGAAGGAGGATCCCTCTCACCCGGCGTTACTCACGCCCCCTTTCCAGCCCCTCAGTCCTTTTCTGGAGGCTTCCGATGGGAACAGAACACAAGCTTCTCACAGCCTCTAAGAACCCTGGGAAGACCCTCAACGTGACAGTCGCCTCTGACTCTTTGCGCCCCCATGGCTGTAGCTCGCCAGGCTCCTCTGTCCATCTGATTCTCCAGGCCAGAATACTGGAGTGGGTTGCCATGCCCTCCTCCAGAGGATCTCCCCCACCCAGGGATTGAACCCTGGTCTCCTGCATTACAGGCGGATTCTTTACCAGCTGAGCCACCAGGGAAGCCCCCAGTGTTAGAAAGGGAAATAATATCCTGCTTCGGAGATCCTGGGGTCTCTGTGTCATGCTGGCAGACCCCAGACCAGAACACGGCAGAGGCCGAACTGGGGGGAGGGCGGCGGTCTCTCAGTTGACTTGTCACCATCAGCCTTGCTATAGAAAGTGTGCTCCACAGTCCAGTATGGTCAGCATCACCTGAGAGCTTGTTAGATGCAGACTCTCAGGTCCACCCCACCCCTGCTGAGTCAGGCCCTGCATTTTAACAGGATCTGCAGACCCTCCCTGTGCATCGACGTTGGGGAGAGGCTGCTCCCACCCCACATTCTGGAGTCTCAGCCAGGCTGGGCAAGCACGTGGCCTGTGTGGCTGCTGAAGCAGCTTTCCTAAGGTCCCTCTGGGGGGTTCAAAGTCTTCATGAAGCGCCACAGGAGGTTCCCATGCACCGTGGGAACACTGTTCCCGATGCACCTCCTCCCCACCCCCCAGGTTCCTGCTCTGCAGGGGAAAGCCAGAAGGAGAACATGAGGCTGGAGACTGTGGAAGCGGGGAGGCTGACTGCACCCCCAACTGAGACCTACGGGGGACGCCCAGGACAGGAGCCCCAGGGAGGTGCTCTCCCCAACAGGGGGGGAACTGCATACGTGTGTCTGTTTGTGTGTCTAGGGTGAGAAGTCAAGCTGCCAAAGGCAGAAACAGCAGGCTTCCCAGGCAAATGAAATGTAACAGAAAGGGAAGAGGAGAGAAGGCAGGCGGGAATGAGAGGGGAGGGAGAGGGTGGGGCCTGGGCAGAGACCCCGCCCCCGGGCCTCTTGAACTAGCCAGTGCTCCTGCCCCGGGAGGAGGCCCCGCACAGAGGGGGAAGCAGAGCTCACACAGCCACTGCAGGGCTTGTGAGCGTTTCTGGAGCAGAAGTTCTCCTCACAGAGAGGGACGCAGCAGACAGCAGGCACCATGGAGCCCCCTTCAGGCCCTTCCCGCAGACGGTGCGTCCCCTGGAAGAGGCTCCTGCTTGCAGGTGAGAGGGGACAATTTTCAGGGAGTGGGCAGAGACAGTTTTCAGGGAGAACAGGAGACTGGGTGGGAACTGGGGGAGACGGGGCTCTGAGAGGGGACAGAGTGCTTCTGTTCAGACCTGAGGGCAGAGGACAGGGGAGCAGAGAGGGTAGGTCTGGGGGCTCAGCCACAGGAGACTCTCCATGAACTAGAACTGGTGAGGGGCAGGAAAACTTCAACTAGTGTAGCTTTTACAAGTTATTCTTCACTGAGCAGTAACTGTTGAAAACTGATGACGATAATAATAACTTATGTCTGGGTGTCACTACAGAAAAACACTTAACCGTGACGCTAAACATTGTCCTTACCCCGCACCCTTAGAAACTGACAAAACCAGGCTGTGGAATTCCTGGGACCCCTCATTCCTTCATCCCCAGGTATTAATACCTGGAGCCTGGTCCAGGCCCTGGGGTGTAACCAGGATCAGACAAGCCCCTGCCCTCACAGAGCCCTCACTCTGTGGGGAGGAAGACAGACAAGCAGAGAGATCTAGACTGTGCTGTCAGGCGCTGACAGGCGTCATGCAGGACCCAGACAGGGAAGGGTCAGCAAGTGAACACGGAGGGTCTTTACAGCAGCTGGTCATTGTCGGGGGACAGCTCCCAAGAGGCCCCTGAGTGTGAGCATGTGTGTGAGGGCAGCGAGGGAGTGAGCCGGGGGACAGCTGGGGAAACAGAGGAAATACAGAGCCCAGAGGGGCTGAAGTGATGGGGGTCATGCTGCTGACCTTGAACCAGGAGTACACACACACACACACACACACACACACGCACACATGCACACACACACATGTACACACACACCCACACACACGGAGAGACACACACATATACACACACATACACACACAAACACACACTAAGGCTGAGGGATGAAGAGAGCTGCTCAGGACCCAGGGCACCATTTTTCCATTCCCCACACAGGTCAGAATATTACCTGATTTCTCTCTCTTCCCTCCTAGCCTCACTCTTCACTTTCTGGACCCCGCCCACCACTGCCCGGCTCACTATTGAAACGGTGCCCCCCCTCGCTGCAGAAGGATCGGATGTTCTTCTACTTGCCCACACCGTGACAGAGAATCTTCTAGGCTATGCCTGGCACACAGGAGAAAGGGTAGAAAACAGCCGGCTAATTGCATCGTATAGAATAGCCACTAATGTAACTACCAAAGGGCCTGCACACAGCGGTCGGGAGACAATTTACCCCAATGGAACCCTGCTGATCCAGCACGTCACCCAGAAAGACACAGGATCCTACACCCTGCTCATCACAAGGGATGATTTACAGACAGAAAGACAGACTGGACACCTCCACGTACACCGTGAGTGCTTCCTCTCTGACCTCAGGGTTTTGGGGTAGAGAGCGGTTGAATTCTTCTCTGACAGACCCGGATGGTGCCTCCATCTCCCTCTACATTATGTGCCGTGTTGGGGTTTGAACATTTAGTGCAGGACACACACAGTGGAGACGAATTCCAAAGGGTCAAAATTCCACACAGGGGCTCTGGACCCTGCAGACACTGCAGAAAGAAGGACAGTCTGATGGGAGGGACTCAGCAGAGGGAGAGAACTCTCAGTCCAGGCCCCTGGGTCCGTCCCTGCGACCATGACCCTGAGGAAGACCCTGCAGGACTCAGCAGGGGCCTGGCCTGAGGGGTCCTCACAGAGAAGCTCAGGCCCACGGGGAAGCCCCTCCCCAGACCCTGTCCCAGGGTCCCGGCTCCAGTGACCACGGAGAACCTGGGCCGCTGGTGGGTGTTGGCCTCCCAGGCGGGGCTGACGGGCGGGTGATCCCAGCTCCCTGAGGCCAGGGTTTCTCAGCAGGTCACTGGCCAGGGCTCAGCCCCAAGAGCCGCGTCTGAGCAGGGGTGGAGTCCAGTCCTTCCCCTGAGACTCAGCATGGAGAGCAGGCTAGGCTGGGTCCCCACGCCATTAGCCGACCCTCTGGGCTCCAGTGGAGGCTCCAGAGGAAGGTCAGCGTCCCCAAGAAGGACTAGAGGAAGAGAAGATGCTCCCGGCAGCTCCTCACCCCGCAGTGGGCAGCCCAGGGAGCCCTCTCCTGTGGACACAAATAATAGTAGAGGCAGGGTTTTCTTTTCAAAAATATTTATTTATGTATTTATTAGGCTGCATCGGGTCTTCATTACGTCACACAGGATCTTTCATTGTGGTTCGTGGGCTTTGTTGGTCCACTTAGTTACTCCAAGCCCTGTGGGATCTTAGTTCCAAAACCAGCGGAACCTGCATCTCTAGCATAGCAGGGCAGATTCTTAACCACTGGACTACCAGGAAGTCCCTAGACACAGTGTCCATGTCCAGCTTTAGACCAGCTAATTATTCATGATTTAAGGTTAATACACAGACAACATGGCACTCCTGATGCCATTTACCATTTATTCTGTTTTACTGAAGACAAGCTCAGTAAAATACAGGGAGATACAGTCAGTGAATCAGAGTCACACAGACCATGAGTGGCCAGTCAGGGGAAATATGTGTGGAAGGGTCAGGCCAACATCATAGCCCCACCCTCTCCTCCCTCCCAGGGGCCTTATCTAGGAACCCAGAAACCAAGTGTTGGTTCAGATCCTTTCTTCTTGGGCCTCCTCAACCAGAGGGAGATTCTAGTGTGAAAAGTCAAGGGAAATGGACAATTAATCCCGTTTACTCTGGAGCTAGATCTTCCCAGGTGACCTCTAGTGGTAAAGAACCCACCTGCCAATGCAGGAGATGTAAGAGACACGGGTTCGATCACTGGGGCAGGAAAATGCCCTGGAGGAGGGCATGGCAACCCAGTTCAGAATTCTTGCAAATTACCTGCATCAACAATCAAATCAGTGATAGGAATGTCCAGGCCTCCCCTCCTTAGGTAGCCAATGTACAAGCTCCTCGCACTGAGTGAACCAGAGATCATTTATTTGCTGGTTACTGGAGGTGTTGGGTGTCACTCCCACTGGAGTAAAATGGAAAGGACTCAGTCTACTTCCTCTCTCCCCATCTACACCTGCACCCAGCACAGGGCCTGACAGGCTCTCAGTGTTTCTTTGGGGAAGGAAGAATGGAAGGGAAAAGGACAGATGAATGATCTGTGATCTCTTCAGACCCTGGAATCTGGATGCAGAGTCCTAGGAGGCTCTGGCCATGCCTGCCGCCTGTCTCTCCGGGGAGGGGACCAGTGTTTTATCCTCTGACCACCTGCCCCTAAAGCGCACTGGGAGCCGAGTCTCACCTCGGCTGTGGGGCTGCTCCGCCGTGGGAGGGTTTCCAGGGGTGGGGGCTGGGGGCCTGCTTCTGGGCCGCAGTGGGGCTCTTAGATCTCTGGATGTTTGAAGTCACTTGAAACCCCCACTTTGAGGTCGCTTGTAAATGGACATTTCTCGCTCTCTGCTCTTTCCATGTCTCTCACCTTCCTCCTTCATATCAGCCGGGACTGGCCTTGCTCTACACAGCAACCCGCCCTGAGATTCGTGGGTGCAACTCTCAGTCATGTCTGACTGTTTGCTCCTCTGTCCATGGAATTTTCCAGACAAGTATACTGGAGCCAGTTGCCATTTCCTTCTCCAGGGAATCTTCCCAACTCAGGGATCAAACTCACATCTCTTGCATCTCCTGCATTGGCAGACAGGTTCTTTCCCAGCTGAGCCACTAAGGAAGCCCCCGAACCCTACCCTTGTTAATTCACTTAGTCATGTCTGATTCTTTGCAATCTTATGGACTGTAGGAGCTCGCTAGGCTCTTCTGTCCATAGAAATTTTTCAGGCAAGAATACTGGCAAGTGAAAGTGAAAGTGTTAGTTGCTCAGTCATATCCGACTCTTTGTGACCCAGTGGACTGTAGCCTGCCAGGCTCTTCTGTCCATGGAACTCTCCAGGCAAGAATACTGGAGCAGGTTGCCATTTCCTTCTCCAGGGAATCTTCCCAAACTCATGTTTCTCATGTTTCCTGCATTGGCAGACGGGTTCTTTACCAGCTGAGCCAGTGGGGAAGCACCGCCTCCCCACCCCACCCGAAAATCCTTAAGCCTTCCACAGATACTTCCCCAAATAACTGACTGCCCTGTTCCCAGCCTGGCTTCTGGCCAGGTACACCCTCCCAGGCTATAGTAAAGGACTCAGAAATCTGGGAGCAGCAGCCTCTGTGGGGCTCCAGCACAAGCCACTTTCCCCAGGTCACCAGGAGAATGAACTTCAGCTTTGCCTTGGTCCAGAGGTCTTTCCCTCCATGGTGCCAGCCAGTGGAATCATGCCATGTGACAAGGATATGTAGCCCCCCCCCATTGACCTATTCCCGAATGTGACTCAAGCAGGAAGCCAAAGGCAGCAAGACAGGTCTGCAGTCCCCAGGGGCTCATGGGCTCACTTCACCTCTTTGACTTGTGACCCACAGCCTTGTCCTGGTGTGACCCTCCCATTCCTCTCAGGGATTCCCGAAACCTTCCCAGGATGGGACTGACAGACCTGTGCCATCTGATTGCTTTATTGCCTACTTTATCACCCGTGTGTCCTCAGGATGTCACCTTTACCACAGGGTGGGATACTCTCCGACGATGAGGGGCCCGAGCCACTGTCTTTTCACTTAGCCTTGGCCCGACTCAGACAAATTTAATCAAACACTTAGTTGTGTTTTCTGAGGCAGAAAGAAAACAAAAAAGCATGCCACACGCCTGTGATGGGCCCCCTTCCCATTTGCCTGATTTGCCATGGAAACTGGTGAGAGGGGCCTCTTCCTCTAACTTTATTAATAGAATACATATCATTTCTGGGCTTCCTTGCTGGCTCAGACAGTAAAGAATCTGCCTACAGTAAGGGAGACCTGGGTTCATTCCCTTGGTTGGGAAGGTCCCCTGGAGGAGGGCATGGCAACCCACTCCAGTGTTTTTGCCTAGAGAATCCCAGGGACAGAGGAGACTGGAGGGCTGCAGTCCATGGGGTCGCAAAGAGTCAGACACGACTGAACGACTGAGCACATATCATTTCTGCTCTTTGAGATCATTCCTCCCTTTTTTAAAACAGAGACTCTGACTTGCCCTCTGATTCATTCTGTCCTCTTTTTCTTTAAACTTTAATGTCCATTTATTTATTTATTTGTGGCTCTGCTGGGTCCTCACTGCTGCACATGCGCTCTCTCTAGCTGCAGGGAGTGGGGGCTATGCATCGTTGCGGTGCACAGGCTCCTCACTGTGGTGTCTTCTCTTGTTTCAGGTCACGGGCTTCAGTAGTTGCAGCACTCAGGTACTGGAGTCCAGGCTCAGTAGTTGTGGAGCAGGGGCTTAGCTGCCCCATGGCATGTGGGATCTTCCCGTATCAGGGATCAAACCCACGTCCCCTGCATTGGCAGGCGGATTCTTTACCACTGAGCCGCCAGGGACGTCCCCGTGTGTTATTTCTGCTCAAACACCCAGTTCTAGGCTGTGCTGCCCAGTCTTCTTGGGGTTTAAGGACTAGGGGAACGCCCATCGTTACCCATCTCTGGGAAACCTTGGGAATTGAGGAGACGGTGAAGACATGTCTCCATCAGGCAATGTAGGTCTGTGCAGCTTGAAGGGACTCAGGACCTGCCCAGTCCAGGTGAGCACCCCAGGGCCAGGGCCAGAGGAAGCAAGTGGTCTCTGACTCACAGGCCTGGGATTATGTTATCAAACTCTGACACCTGACTGACACTTGAGGAAGTCTGTGCTTCTTCCAGACATAAGAGCAGATGGCCTCACACTCTCTGAGCTCAGATATTCATGCATTTGTCTCGTGATACACAGACCTGCCTTATTCTTTAAGGGCTCAGTCTGGCTGAGAGGAGAAAGATGGCAACCCTGATTAAAAATGCTTTTAGAGGAACCCAAGATATAAAAGGGGCAATGTTCTCTCTGTTATCTGCACAGCGGTGCTACCCACACCCGTCATCACCAGCAACAACTCCAGCCCCTGGGAGCACAAGGACACTGTGGTGTTAACATGTGGACCTGAGACCCAGAACACCTCCTACATGTGGTGGATCAACAGTCAGAGCCTCCCCAACAGCACGAGGCTGGAGCTGTCTGAGGACAAGAGGACTCTCACTGTGTTCAATGTGACAAGGAATGACACAGGACCCTATGTGTGTGAAGCCCGGAACCCAGTGAGTGTCCGCCGCAGTGACCCATTCACCCTGAATGTTCTCTGTGAGTAACCTCTGTTCCTACGTGGTCCAGGCCACCTGGCTGAATCTACAGTGCCGGAGGCCAGGCCATACCCATCCCTCTCAGGTCCCAATGCATGGAGCCTCACCTTTGGACACCCAGGCTGGCCATGACTTCCTGTCCCACGCAAGCCCAGGCAGACCTAGCCTTGAGCCAAGACTGGGAGTGGATGGACTGCTCTGTCTTGAGAGGCTCAGGGTCATCGGCCTGTGATGGGAGAAACAGGTTAATGTCTCAGAAGCAGGATGAGTGAACATGAAGGGGTAGTTATTGTTGGGAAACTGTAAAACAAGACTGTCCCTGACTCAGAGAGATATTTAACTCTTCTACACAGTCCAGGAAGACTGAGTCGGGCCATAAGAAATTATGTAACAGAAAGTGAATGCCTCCCCCACTTTATGGAAGTCCCCTTGGCCCCAGAGATACACAGAGCTGCCAGGCCTGCCTTCACGGAAGTGTAAATAAGGAATGGGACTTGAATTTTTTTTAAACTGGAGGATAATTGCTTTATAATGTTGTGTTGGTTTCCGCTGTACAACAGCGTGAATTGGCCATTATTATACATAAGGTCCCCTTTTTCTTCAGTCTCCCTACCAACCCCCATCCCCCACCCAGGTTGTCACAGAGCACCAGGCTGAGCTCCCTGTGTTATACACAACTTCCCACTAGCTAGCTATTTTACATATTGGGAACAAAATTTTTTTCAATTTATGTATTTTTATTTACTTATTTGGCTGCACTGGGTCTTAGTTGTGGCATGGGAGATCTGGTTGTGGCACGAAAACTCTTAGTTTCAGGATGTGGGATCTAGTTCCCGGACCAAGGATCAAACCCGAGCCCCTTGCGTTGGGAATGTGATGTCTTAGCCACTGGACCACCAGGGAAGTCCCTGGTGGGGACTTTTTATATTTTTTTATAGCCAAAGAAAATTGTGGGAAAAGGTCCAGGAAAGTTAATTTAAAAAAACAAACAAACAAACTCCACTTGATGATGAAGATGTTAGACATATGGGCTGAGAAGAGGGTCCCGGTGCTGATACTACGGAGATGTCCAGGGAGACTGGTCAGGGGTCATGCCAGGGTACCTGGGGGTCAGAGAGGAGGTACAGTCCTCTCCTTACAGACCATCAATGAAGAGAGACTCCATACCTTGATCGCAGACTCGGGGCCATCCTCTGGGTCACCTTTGCAGAGGTCACCGGGGCCCGGGGCTGGCTGAGATCTCTAGAGACAGCATGGCTCAGGCCCCTGACCCACTCTCAGCAGTCACCCCTCTGTCTCTCCACAGACCCAGTGGCACGGCCCTCCCTCCAAGCCAGCAACACCACAGTCACAGAACATGAAGGTCCCGTGGTCCTGACCTGCCTCACAAATGAGACTGGGGTCTCCATACGCTGGTTCTTCCAAGGCCAGAGTCTCCTCCTCACAAGGGGGATGACACTGTCCCTGGACAATAGCACCCTCACCATAGACCCCGTCAGCAGAAAGGACGCTGGGGATTATCAGTGTGAGGTCTCCAACAGGGGCAACTCCAGCAAAAGTGACCCCCTCAGGCTGCATGTGAAATGTAAGTGACCATTTGCCTTATGCTATATCTTTCTCTGTGGATTATTCTAACAATCGTGTGGAAAATGGAGAGAGTTGACGGTGGGCAGAATATTCAATGAGACCACTACAGGGCTTCCGAAGTGGCTCAATGGTAAAGAATCCTGCAATGCAGGAGACGAAGGTTTGATCCCTGGGTTGGGAAGCTCCCCTGGAGGAGGAAATGGCAAGCCACTCCAGTATTCTTGCTTGGGAAATCCCATGGACAGAGGAGCCTGGCGGACTACATTCCATAGGGTTGCAAAGGCTCAGACACAACTGAGCAACTGAATACACACACATAGTAAACAGGTGGCAGAATGAGTAACAGCTCAATCTCTGAATCAAATACAGTTTCTTCTCCTGGGTTTAGCATTTTAGTGTAACTTTCACAAGATTTGGGGTTTTTTTTTCTGTTACCTTTTTTTTAATGTGAAGAATACATAAAATATATAATTTTAGCCATTTTTAAGACTGCAGGTCAGTAGCATTAAGTACATTGACATTGCCACTATCCATTTAGAACTTTTTCATCTTACTAGAAACTCTGTACCCCTTAAACAATAACTTCTAGAAGTCCCCCACCTCAAACCCTGGCAAACACCATTCTACTTTCTTTGTCTCTATGAATTTGATTATGATAGTCATTTTGTATAAGTGGAATCATGTTATAGTTCAGTCGCTCAGTCATGTCCAGCTCTTAGCACCCCCGTGGACTGTAGCACACCGGGCTTCCCTGTCCTTCATCATCTCCCAGAGATTGCTTAAACTCATGTCCATTGAGTTCGATGATGCAATCCAACCATTTCATCCTCTGTCATCCCCTTCTCCTCCTGCTCTCCTCCCAGCATCAGGGTCTTTTCCAATGAGTTGGCTCTTTGCATCAGATGGCCAAAGTAGTGGAATCATATAACATTATAATTATCCCTTTGGGTCTGATTTATTTCACTTACTAGCATTATGTCTTCAAGGCCCCATCCATATTATAGCATATATCTGAATCCTTGTATGTATACACAATATTTGATCATTCATAAGTTGATTGTCTTTTAAATTACTTCCATCTTTTGGCTGTTGTGAATATGCTACCATGAACACGGGTGTATAAGTATCTGTTCAATCAGTGCTTTCAATCTTTTTTATTGTGGCTGCGCTGGGTCTTAACTGCAGCGTGCGGGCTCTTCATTCTGGTGTGCGGGCTTTCTTTAGTTGCAGTGTGATGGTTTTTCTGGCTGTGGCACATGGATTCTCCTGTTCTCGGGCTTAGTTGCTCCAAGGCATCTGGGACCTTAGTTCCCTGACCAAGGATTGAACCCATGTCCTCTGCATTAGAAGGTGGATTCTTAACCACTGGACCACTAGGGAAATTCCTGCTTTCAGTCTTTTGGGCACACAACCAGCAGTGGAATCACTGGATCAAATGGCAATTGTTTGTCCAACTGTTTGATGGACGGCCATGTAGTTTTCCATGGTGGTTGTACCATTTTGCATTCTCACCCGCAATGCACAAAAGTTTCAATTTTTACACATCCTTGCAAATACTTCTTGTTTTCTGTTTCCTTTTTTTTTTTTCATAACCATTCTAAAGGGTAAGAAGTGATCTCTCACTGTGGTTTTGATTTGCATTCCCCTAATTACTGGTGATGTTGAGCATCTTTTCATGTGTCTATTGGCCATTTGTCTGTTTTTTTTTTTTTAATTTAAAGGAATATATTTTACAATGTTGTGTCAGTTTCAGGTGTATAGTAAAGTGATTCAGTTATATGTATACATATATACATTCTTTTTCAGACTCTTTAGCCATATAGATTATTACAGAATATTGAGTAGGGCTCCCCATGCTATACAGTAGGTCCTTGTTGGTTATCTATTTTATATATAGTAGTATGTATATGTTGACCCCATGCTCCTCATTTATTCCCACACACACACATTTCCCCTTTGGTAACCATAGGTTTGTCTTCTAAATATGTTGAGTCTGTTTGAGTTTTGTAAATAAGTTCATTTGTATCACTTTTTAAAATTAGATTCCACTTATGAGTGATAGCATATGATATTTGTCTTTCTCTGTCCAACTTGGTTCACTTAGTATGAGACTCTAGGTCCATCCATGTTTTTGCAAATGGGATTATTTCATTCTCCTAATATCTGAGTAATATTCCATGGTACATGTATGTACCACATCTTCTTTATCCATTCCTCTTGTTTACATCTTCTTTAATTTCTTTCAGTAGTGTTTATTTATAATTCCTAAATGTATAAATCTTTCACCCTCCTAGTTAATTTCTAAGTATTTTGTTCTTTTGATATTATTTTTATTATCAAAATAGAATAAAATTTTCTTAACTTCCTTTTTGAATATATTTTATATAAAAGCAACTGATCTTTTTTGGTTTGTTTGTTTGTTTGCAACTGATCATTACATGTTGTTTTAGTATCCTTCAACTTTGATGAATTGTTTATTAGTTCTAACAGTTTTCTGGGAAATCTTTATCATTTTCTACATATAAGTTCATGTCATCTGCAAACAGAAATAATTTTATTCTTCTTCTGCAATTTGGATATCTTTTATTTCTTTTTCTTGCCTAATCCCTCTGGCTAGTATGTCCAATACTATTTTGAATAGAATTGGAAAAAGCAGGCATTGTTATCATGCTCTGTCTCAGAAAATAAATGTTCACTCTTTCACCATTTAGGATGATGTTAGCTATGGGGTTTTTATATATGGCCTTTATTATGTTGAGGTGGTTTCCTTTTTTTCCCAGTTTTGAGTGTTTTATCATAAAAGGTTAGTGGGTTTTTGTCAAAGGATTTTATTTATTTAACCTCCTTACTTTATAGTCTGTTCATATATTCTATTTCTTTATGATTACATCTTGGGAGCTCTCATGTTTCTAGGAATTTGTCCATTTCACAGCAGTTATCCAATTTGTTGGCATAGGATTATTCCTAGTACTCTTATACTTTGTATTATTTTTGTAGAATTAGTAGTAATGATTCCACATTCATTTCTGATTTTTATGATTTGAATCTTCCCTTTTTTTTTTCTTAGTCAATCTACTTAAAGATTTGTCAATTTTGTTAATCTTTTCGAAGAACAAAATACTGGTTTTATTGATTCTATCTACTGTTTCTTCATTCTCTAGTTTATTTATCTCCATTCTAATTATTATTATTTCCTTCCTTCTGCTAGCTTTGGGTTTAGCTTTTATTCTTGTCCCTCAAGTTGTAAATTTACGTTGTTGATTTGAGATCTTTTTTTTAATATAAGCATTTATAATTATAAATTCTTGCACAAGAGTCTTAACTTCTCTGAGCCTCAGAGTCCTCAAGGGAGAACTGCAATAAAAGAACCTTCTTTATGGCATTTTTTCACAGCTTTAATGTAATATTCAACTAAACCCTTAGCAAAATATCCACACGGGGAACATTTTCCAAACAATTTAGCTGCTATAATTATTACTATTGCTGCTGTTTAGTTACTAAGTCCTATCCAACTCTTTGAGGCCCCATGGACTATAGCTCGCCAGGCTCTACTGTCCATGGGATTTCCCAAGCAAGAATACTGGAGTGGGTTGCCATTTCCTTTTCCAGGGTATTTTCTCGACTTCATTAGGCTATATAAAGTCAGGTATTCCTAGGACTACTTGACTCTCGATCCACATCTCATTAGCCATATGGCTTTAGGTTTTCCACCATTGTAAACCTCAGATTTTCCATCTATAAAATAGAAATAATGTCTATCTGACTGGGTTATTATATGAATTAAATGAGATATTTGGCAAATATATAGCACAGAGCCTGGCACAGATTATGTATGTCATAACAATAGCTAACATTAGCACTGATTTTCAGTCTTGAGCTGAACGGTAAGGACCACTGAAGTAAAAAAGAAGAAACAGACAAAAGGTGTTATATATTTGGGGAAGGAAAGCACAAAGATCCACAGGAACATGTTACTTATAAATATGGAAGAGAGGAAACAGGGGGGTTGAGTACAAAGTTTCATGTCTAGTATGATAGTTTTCATTCCATGAGATGCAGCCAAGATGGGATTAGACATCTAAGACATTCCTTGCAGAAAATGCCTGTGAAGGAAAGTGAGGCAGGAGTGGGAAGAGCCTGGGAGGGTCCTCAGAGCAGGATGCACATTGGATCCCTAGGAAGGAGGAAGTTTCAGGCTGCAATGCAGTTCTAAGAGATATCTGCAAAGCTGGCAAGGAGTCCTTGAATTAAAAGTCACCCATCACACAAAAAATTTATTTCTCACAGAATTGGGATTGATTTCATATTCTTGCTGGACATCTGTGTGAAGGATGGTCTCTGTGCAAAGGGGTAGTGAATTCAGAGGGCCTTCCATCAATTAAGTCCCCACCATAATACACCTCCTATGGCTCAGACAGTAAAGAATCTGCCTGCAATGCAAGAGACATGGGTTCAATCCCTGGGTCAGGAAGATCCCCAGGTCAGGAAGATCCCGGGGTCAGGAAGATCGCCAGGAGAAAGAAATGGCAACCCACTCCAGTATTCTTGCCTGGGAAATCCCATGGACAGAGGAGCCTGGTGGGCTACAGTCCATGGGGTCACAAAGAGTCAGACATGACTCAGGAACTCACACTTTCGTAAGACACCTAACAGGTCCATATTCATGGCAGCCATACCTGGTACCCAGGTAAAGATGTAACCATGAAAAGATGGGAAATGATAACATACAAAAATACCCATCATCAATCCTTCTTACATTTCCAAAGACTTCAAACATATGAGTGCAGAAAAGCCAGGTTGGAATTGAGGAATGTGGTCACCAACCTAGAAATACAATCACAGAGGAAAAAATCGCAAGGATATAGGCGGTTACTCACCTCACAGCAACCTTCCACAGAAAGTTTATACCTTGGAGGAACAAGCAGAGACTATTTCATATTGAGTTATTTCCCAGAGCCCCTCTCATTCATTCTTCTCTTTTCTTTCCACAACAGATAAACCGACACCAGAAAGTTCCTCTGACCTCTCAGCTGGTGACATTGTCGGCATCGTGATTGGAGCTGTGGCTGGGGTGGTTCTGATAGCAGCCCTGGTGTATTTTCTGTACATCAGAGAAACTAGACGGTATGCCACCTTTCCTCTTGTTCCGCTTTCTTTGAGGCTGACTGCCCTGCTTGGGAGAGGGAAGGAGACTTTGTCTCTGTCTCTGGCCTAGATCTGCTCCTCAGTCTTCCTGCTTCTTGGCACTGATTCTTATGGGTCTCCTCTTCCCTGGTCTTCATGTTTCCTGTAACCCCCTGTCTCTTGGACATGGCTATTCCCACCTCCATCTGGTTTAGAGAGGGCAGAGCCAATTGTGTTCCTCTGTCCCAGGCAGGGAAACCAAGGTCCAAGAAAGAAAACCAATGAGGACATGAAAGGAGGAGCAGGAGGAAGGGAGACCTGTGCTCTGTTGACCACAAGAGCAGGAGGAGGGAGGGACACGACTGGAAGAGAACCTAAGAAAAGCAGGAACAACCCAAGGCCTCCTGGGCAATAAATAAAGTGAGAAATAACCAGCATCTACCTACAAAAGTGGAAAGATGTCCGGGTAGAAATAGAAGCAGCTGAGATGAATGGCCGTAAATGTTCTGAAGAGTCAGTAAACCAGAGAGGAGTAAACATGAGAGGGGGTAATGGGTAGATTGAAGACAGAGGTCCTAGGAAGAAAGAGGACCAACCAAGGTAAAAATGAACATGGAGGAGCCCCATGGAATCATGCCAACACTGTGCTTCCTAATTCAAGGAGCAGAGACCCTGTGCCTGGGAATAGTAGTCACTGTGTCTGATATTTATTTAGGGCAACTGACCAGCGCGATTTCACAGAGCACAAATCCTCAGATCACAACCACAGTAAGTAGATCTACTCACTCAGTGAGAGCTGGTTTGTTCCACCACGTGCCCTGACTGACCAGGGAATCCCTACCTTCTGAAATATGAGAGGTGATCTCAGTCCCCAGCCTCAGTTTGGTACAGGTCCTCACACTCTTCCTAGTCATGGAAGAGCCCCCGGAGACATGGCCCCTCTGAGGCCACACAAACCAGGCAGCCGTGAGATGGCCGAGCTTCCAGGAGCCCTTTCCTCATCCTACCTCCTTCCCCCTCCTGCCTCTGTTATGGATGCGGACTTCTCCTATGGTGAGACTTTCCCTGCCTCTGGTGCTCTGGGTGCTGTGGGCCTCAGCCCGTCCTGCCTCTGGAGCCTGCCGCCTAGACACACACCTGTGAGACACACGTGGGCAAAACTCAGGCCTTGTGAACTGCCAGAAATCTTCAGAAGTGCACTGAGGCCTCCCCTCAACACCCCCACCCTGCCCCACCACCACCTTAGTCTAATGCACTGGGGTCTGGACCACAGACTGAGGGAAGAGAAATCCTTAAGTCTTAATCATGGGCCCCAACCCTCCCACCACCTGCCACCTCCTTCAGCTAGAAGTCACATCAGCTTTAGGAACAGTCCTTTCTGAGGCCATAAGGCAACTCTGCATTTTCATGGGTTGATGACTCTCCTTTGTTTCCCAGGTCAAGGACACTCTGACAGTTCACCTGAAAAGGTAAGCACAGCCAGCTTCACTGGCTCCTTTTCTCATGGAAATATCTCTGTGTAGAATGGGTTAGTCTTGTAGACACAAATGGGAAATCAGTTTGGGTCAGAGTTCTTCACTGCAGCAACAAAGAAGCATTACTCCCACGAGCTCACCTCACTGGACTTGATCACAGCTGGGACCATGGACAAGTAACTTAACCTCATAGAGCCTCAGCTGAGTCCTCTGAAAAATGGGTGTGCTGCCTACTTCACAGAGGAGGTCAAGGAATTAAATGACATAACAAAGGTAAAGCACTCAGCACAGTGGCCAGAGCAAGAAAGGCACTAGATCATTCTCCCTCTTCTGCCTCCAGGCTGACTCTGCTGTTACTGATAAATGATAATTTCCAATGTTATAGACCTGAGGTCTTGATTCCTTTACCTTCTAATACTTTTACTGAATTTTCCTCATCTTAATCTTCAACAGAATACACATGTAAACTGAAAAATGTTTCAATCATAAGTATTGGGTTGACCCAAGTTTGTTCGAGTTTTTCCGTGAAATCTTATGGAAAAACCTGAATGAGCTTTCTGACCAACCTAATAATTTTAACAGTGTGTAAGTTTCCACAAGTTGTTCATATCTATGTAAACAGTACCAATCATTTTTTAAAAATCAACCCCCGTCAACACACACACACACACACACACACACACAATGCTCCAGTTACTTCCCTCTGAAGAGTAAGGACTATCTTCACTTCCAATGCATTAGATTACTTTTACCTGATTATGGGCTTATAGAACTGAAAAACACACTGTGTACATGGGTCTGGCTTCTTTCATTCAAAATTGTTTTGCAGGATTCATTCAAATGGTTGTGTGCCTTTATTGTCTACTTATTTTTATTGCTATGCCATCGTATTCCATTGTAGAATTCCATAACCATCCATAATGTTTAATGATTATTCAATAGGATGTTACTAATCAGAGAAAATAGGTAATAAAAGCCCTTCTCTGAAGCTAAAAGTTTCAAAGTGGTAAGAGCATGGGATGCTGAGTGACCCTGGACAAGGTGAGGGTCTGGCCTATGATGCTGATTTAACTGACTGCTGCTCATGCCTTTCAGGTTAATGAAGTTGAATATTCCTCCCTGAACTTCAATGCCCAGGAATTAAAAAGGAAAGCAACTTCAGCCTCCCCATCTCCAACACACACAGAAACAATTTATTCAGAAGTCAAAAAACCGTAATGGAACCTGTCCTGCTTGTTGCACTGTTGACTTATTCTAAGCTTCCCACCTCCATCCCCAGGAGATTCCTCTGCCCTCAGGGAAAATGAGGAGAGAGTCTTCCCCCCCCCCCCCCATCCCTAATGAGGCTCCTCCAGGCTGCCTGGTCACAGCCCCCTCCTTCAGTGTCAGTGGATGAAAAGGCACATCCACGAGGAGGTCTGTAGGAAACCAAAACTTCCTCGTCATTGAAATCTAGCAAAGCGGACCTTGGGAGAAAGTTGCCAGAACCTCTGCCCCTAGACCAGTTGTAAACTTGTATATTCAGAACACATTCATTCCTTCCCACCTCAGTCCTATTGGAGTCTAACATGAATTTGCCATAACCTGGAGAATTATTTCTTATCCACTGAAATGCCTGTGCCAGAAAAAAAGAGCAAGGAGAAGGAAAATGAAGAGCTTCTGCACTCTGAAGCCCGATGTGAACCCGCCATTCACAGGAAGACACATACATGACCAGCTCTGAGCTGGGAAGTTCTACACCTTTGTCCGCTTTCAGGGTTGTTTACCTGCAGGATCAGGGACTAAACAACTTACTACTTAGCTAGAATACCATCTAAAACTTTGAAAGCATGCCTTCAGAGAACCCACTAGAAGCAACTAGAAAACAACTTCTCAGCGTTCATAAGTGTATCTTGATGGAAACTGCAAAAACAAACAAACAAAAAAACCAAACATACTGTTTTAATAATACTGTGGGCTTTATTCAAGGCAATGCCCGGAGATTGAGGGGTCATCAGTTTATGGGGCAGTCAGCTCGTACCAGATACAATCTGCTGGGATTGGGGAAAGGACTCAGAAAGTTACCCTGCAGAGATTATTTAAATAATGGTCAAAGAATGTACAATTTGGGGGTATTGGTTGTTTTTTCCCTTCCTTCTGAGACATTCTGCCATTTTAATTTTTGTAACTGCTTGTTTATGTGAAAGGGGTTCTGTTTAATTTGCTGCATAAGCCAATCTGACCACTTCAGGGGGAAGAACCTACCTAAGCCCCTCATGTCCCTCTGGCCATGAGCTCCCTAAGCCTTTTGTGTCAGGGGCTCCGCACAGAAAATAAGAAGTAGCAGTTGTCTACCTTCACGGCCAGAAATGGGTCTCACTCTGTTTCTAGGCATCTCAGGCCAGTCATCAACCCCCTTCTCTTGCGTGTTCCCGCCTGTGCCTGTTCTGTCCGTCTGCCCCGCTTACCTTCTCAGGACGCCTTCTTGAGAAGCAGGAGCGCCCTGAAGGGAACACGGCCCCTCGCGCTGTTAGCATTGTTTACAGCCCAGGAGGCCACACTGGTGCGCACGCTCCTTAGGACACAAGGTGCAGATTATGACTCAGCCCTGGGCTTCTTGAAGAGCCTCTGGAGTTCTTCTCCCACGGGGTGCACAGGACCCAGTGTGTCAGCACAGAAAGGGAGGACGGGAGGAGGAGAGGCGCCCCTGCTTCCCACCAGCCTTCTGCACAGACGGGGCCTCCTTGGGCTGCTGAGAGAAAGGCTTTATTCCACCTTCTTGACGGACCTCCTGCCGTGTGGAACTGGCCCCCGAGAGGGGTGGCTGGAAGCGCTCTGTACTCAGGTACCTCTTTCAGGGTTTTCTCACCCTGATAGAGACTGTGTCCACCTCCCCTCATGCAAGGACTTCTGCATAATTTAATTTTGCCTGGCTGAGGCCACTTCTGAATGATTTGTAAAAATTGCTCTATATTTATAATAAATATTGTGTATCAGATATCAACATGCTGCCTCATAGTTGGTACTGCTTTCTACATTGCCTTCCTTACAGGCAGAAGAAATAGAAATTGCTCAACAGAGAGTCAGAGTGAGCCTTTTTCTAAGTCCAGGGGTATTTGATCCTGGGATCCGAGAGCTCAATCATTCATGTGCACACCTGCTGACAAAGTCCGTCCACCTAGAGCCATAGGTCACTGCTCCAACCTGCCTGGAAGGACCTGCCTTTCTTCCTCTGGGAGAGAAGGAGAGAAGATGATTTCATGAGTAAAAGGTCTGCTGGGCTCTTCACTAGATACACACCACACTGCCCAAGCAGATGGCTCCAGTGCATCCCATGCCTGATCCAGTGTTCACTCCCACAGTCTCCATGGGCTCAGGTGTGTAGAAATCTCTCCTGCACATCTTGCTTCCTTGTTCCCTGTCCCTTCTTTTGCCCCTCAGAGAATCAGAGCTCTTCCAACCAGGATAACCTTCTTTTATTAATTCCACCAAGAATTAGCCTGTCATCTCATTTCCTTCACTTCCAAGCAATTGGAACATGTGCTGTCTTTCCCCTCCTCAGTCCCTGATTTCCCCTGGCCCTCTGCTGGGGTGCCTCCGTGCCAAGACCACTGGAAGCAGCAATAAAATCAGCACACAGGGGACTTCCCTGGCAGTAAAGAATCCATCTTCCACTGCAGGGGCCACTGGTTGATTCCCTGGTCCAAGAAGATCCCACATGCCATGGAGCAACTAAGTCCATCCGCCACAACTACTGAACCTGTGCTCTGCAACAAGAGAAGCCACCGCAGTGAGAAGCCCACCCACCACAAGTAGAGAGAGAGCCCTCACTCTCCACAACTACAGAAAAGCCTATGAAGCAATGAAGATCAGCCAAACATAAAATAAATAAATACTTTATTTTTTTAATTGGCAGTAGAATTGATGGCCTTGGACTTCCCAGGTGGTGCTAGTGGTATAAAGAACCCAACCACCAATGCAGGACATGTAAGAGACAAGGGTTCGATCCCTGGGTCGGGAAGATCCCCTGGAGGAGGGCATGGCAACCCACTCCAGTGTTCTTGCCTGGAGAATCCCATGGACAGAGGAGCCTGGTGGGCTACAGTTCATAGGGTCCCAAAGAGTTGGACACTACTGAAGCAACTTAGCACACATACACACATGCAATCAATTGTGTGAGAATTCACCCTAGAGGGTAGAATCAACTACAAAGGTGCACATGAGGGCTCTTGGGGGTAATGGAAACATTCTAAATCTCAATTCAGGTGATGATCACATGGGTATGTACAGTTAGCAAAAATCAAATTATATACTTAAGATCTGTGTGGTTTCTCGTGGATTTTAATTTCATTTGAATTTTATAAAATAAACAAAGGAGCGGTTTATTCAACCTATCAGGCACAAAGCATCTGTATTCATTTTCTACTTTTGCCAAACTACGACAAAACAACGCTCATTCTTTAGCTCACAAAATTCAGGTCCTTGAAGTTATAAGGCTGAGGTCCCCATCGTTCTAGTACAAACACTCACAGCTCCTAGAGGACCTTCTCAGGTCCTAGGCATGAGGCTCCCTCTATCTCAGCAATGGAGAATAACCCTTAAATCCAATTCCTCTTTTTAAAAAATTTTTATTTATTTGGCTGCACTGGGTCTTCATTGCTGTGGAGACTTCTCTCTAATTGTGACAAGGGGGACTACTCTCTAGTTGCAGTGCAGCTTCTCTTTTTGCAGAGCACAGGCTCTAGAGCATTTGGGCCTCAGCAGTTGAGGTGCACAAGTTCAGTAGTTGCAGTTTCCCAGCTCTAGAGCCCAGGTTCAACACTTGTGGCACACGGGTTTAGCTGCCCCACATGTGGGCATGTGGGATTTTCCCAGACCAGGGGTCAAACACGTGTCTCCTGCATTGGCAGGCAGATTCTTTATCACTGAGTCACTAGGGAAGACCTTCTAATCCTTCTTGTATTTCCGATTCTGAGGCCAACTAGAAAAAAACAGTTGCTTTTCAAAGTACTCCTGTGATTACATTAAGCCCACTTAGATCACATCTCTTTTTGTTAAACTCAAAGTTAACTGATCAGTAACCATATTTACTGTACATCTGCAAAATCCCTTTGGCCACGTAACATAACACAATCACCCACATGATTACTCTTCACATATTCACAGTCCAGGGATTGGGAGGAAGTCTTGAGGTTCCATCCTAGAATCCTGCCTACAACAGCACCATACAGAAGCTGTTCTTGTTCTCAGGGAGCTCCTTCAGGCTCTCTTCTATAGAAACAACAAAAAAAGCCAAATGTGTTTGGTCCAAAGTCAAGTTGACATTATAAGGCACTAAAGACAAAAAAACAGAGATAAAGCAAGGGTCCCTTCCCTGCTCACCAGTAAATCTGAGTCACAGGTGCATACATTGCCCTCAGACCTTTAGTAACGTTCACAGGCACTGATAGTAGCTAGCCCCGAAGTTAACTCCCAGCTAAAGTCATCAGAAACCAAAAGCCATAGCCCCGAAGTTAACTCCCAGCTAAAGTCATCAGAAACCAAAAGCCATCCTGACCAACCAACCAAAAGCAACAGTAAGGCTGCACTAACTCAACCATGAGATGTTATAGACTTCTGATGATTCATTCATTCATCATCATTTACTAAGGATTTACTATATGACAAACACTAAGTCACTTGCTGAGAACAATGTGATGATTACGAAATAAAGCCCTCATTTGGATTGTTATTCAAAAAATTCTACTTAAAAAAAAAAAGGAAAATCAGGGGAGACACAAAAACAAATGCAGGAGTGACAAAAATGGGCAAGGAAGGAAAGGAGGAAATGAGGAGGTAACTGCAGAAATTTGAATATTGAAAACTTTATGGCACTGAAGAAGCATTACTTCTTACTGTAACACTGGTATTGTGATTGTGTCTTTTGAAGAGCCCTTACATTTTAGTAATATGACTGAAATATTTACAGATGCAATGATTTGATATCTAGGATCTGCTTCAAAACAATCCAGACCGGGAGGCTAGTGGGAAGCTTCTGTATAACACAGGGAGCTTAGTCTGGTGCTCTTTGATGACCAAGAGGGGTGGGTGGGATGGGGGAGAGTTGGGAGAGAGGCTCAGTAGGGAGGGGATATATGTATACTTAGGTGGCTCAGTGGTAAAGAATCCGACTGTCAATTCAGGAGCCACAAGAGATGCAGGTTCAAGTTCAATCCCTGGGTTGGGAAGATTCCCTGGAGAAGGAAATAGAAACCTGCTCCAGGATTCTTACTGGGATAATCCCATGGACAAAGGAGCCTGGTAGGCTGGCTACAGCAGATGGGGTCCCAAAAGAGTCAGACACGACCAAGTGACTAAGAGCACACATGCACACACGCATAGCTGATTCACGCTGTCATATGGCAGAAGCCAACATAACCATGTAAAGCAATTACCCTCCAATTAAAAATAAATTTAAAAAATAAAGCAATCCAGGTTGGAGAGGGGAGTATAGAAGTAACAAGATTGGCCATGAAATGACAATTGCTGAAGTTACGTGATGAGTACATGTAGACTCACTGTATTATTAGCTTTACTTTTGCAACTATTTGACATTTTTAGGACAAAAAAGCCCTTGCTCTCCAGAAGATTATAACACAAGAGGCGATATTCCAACAAATATATTGCTAAGTAATTTAACAATATATACAAATAGTGCTAGTCCAGTTCTGAGGATACCCAGAACATAAACTCTTCAAACATAGTCCCAACACCAAGGAGATCCTGGAGACATATTGGTACAATCAGCTCACATCTCACTGGGGTTTGGGGCGCTCAGAAACTGCTGGGGAGGACGGAGAGTCACAATGGGCAGGGAGCCCAGCTGTAGGTTGTTATTTGCTGTGCAAACTAGTTTCTTTTTCCTCCATTAGCAGACATCTTCATTTTCACCCCCAAAGAACAGTGAGGAAGAGAAGAAGAGAATGTGAAGAGCCAGAGCCTGAGGCCTGAGAAGATACAAGACCACAGAGGACACAGACTCGAAGGTGAAGTGTGAAGCTCAGATGCAGGTCTCTCTGGAATCAAAGCTGTCTGGACAAAGTGCCCTCTGCCCTGAGCAGTGATGTGGGGCTGGAGTATAGTCCTGGCCCCCGACAAGTGGGAAGTGCTGGTAGAACATTAACTAAACACCCAGGGGCAGAAGGAAAGGAAGCCTCAGAAGGGCCTCTCTCTATGGTTCTCCCCGTTACCCCTGAGAGTTAGGCAATTCAAGGTTATGACCCAACTCGAGGATTTGATGATTCTTTTCTGTTATAAAGGTGGGTGAGAAATCACAGAGCAGAAATGGGACACAGGAAAGGACAGGCTAAAAAGAGCTGTTTAAGCATGCTTTGTTTAAAGGTCAAGGTTTTTTGACCCAGGCCAACTTCCCTTCCCTGCTGGGCTCTCTATGCCCATAAGCCTTGCCCTGTACTTTGAGCCCCATTGAACCCAGAACTCCTCTTGCTTGGGGACTAGAGCAACACATTAAAAAGAGAACTGGAAACAGGAAGATAAATGAGAAAAGCAGAGTGGCAAGACTCCTGAAATACTCAGTGTGGTTATAAGGAAGTGAAACTGGTCTTTTCGTAGGGCTCAGACTAGTTTTGAGAGCAGCTCAACATAATAAGTGACTGAAATATTTGAGTAATGACAGAACTTCTGGAATAAATAGGTAGTCAGCTAGGAAAACTACTTTTTTTTTTTCTGCTTTTGTTTTCTTTGTTTCTAATTGGAGGATAATTGCTTAACAATGTTGTGTTGGTTTCTGCCATAACAACGTGAATCAGTCACAAGTACACATAAATTCCCTCCTTTTTTGAGCCTCCCTGCCGCCCACGCCGCATCATCCCACTTCTCTAGGTCATCACAGAGCTAAGTTCCCATGCTCTACAGCAGCTTCCCACCAGCTATCTATTTTATACCTAGTGTTAGTCGCTAAGTCGTGTCCAACTCTTTGCGACCCCATGGACTGTAGCCTGCCAGTCTCCTCTGTCCATGGGATTTTCCAGGCAAGAATACTGAAGTGGATTGCCATTCCCTTCTCCAGAGGATCTTCCTGACCCAGGAATCGAACCGTGGTCTCCTGCATTGCAGGAGAACCCTTAACCACTTGAGCTACAGGGAAGACCATACACATGGTGGTGTGTATATATCAATACTACTCTCTCAATTCATCCCATCCTCTCCTTCTCCCACCGTGCCCACAAGTCCATTCTCAACATCTGTGTCTCTATTCCTGCCCTGCAAATAGGTTTATCAGTACCTTTTTCTAGATTCCATACATATGACTTAATATACGATATTAGGACAACTACTTTTAAGGTGCCCATACTTATTTGGATTTTATATACTTGTAAAAGAATCCTAAAACTCATTTGAGTCTCATAACTTTGTCTTTAACTTATTATGCATAGGACTGAAAAAAACAGTGATGCAACCAGGAGTTTGAGGAGAAAAGAAAGACTGGGGTGGAGGGGGGAGGGAAGAAGTATAGATGGTGGCAGAGATGTGTGGATAAGGAAAAAGAAGCCCCAAAGGAAAGAGGAATACAAAGGGAACAGTAAATTTCAGAGATGGAAGCACTGTGCTAATTGCAACTAAAATCAGTGAATAGCCCCCTTTCCCAGTTGGAGCTTTTCTGGGTAATATTGTCCCCCAGCTTTGTCATCGTGGATCACAGTGAAGTCAAATGGGAGTGGAAATGGGCAGAAACAGACACAAAAGGCTCCCACTTCCATTTAAAGCCTAAGAAGGGCTTCATCACCCTACACTGAGATGTTCGACTTTTGCATTTGGGGGGACAGTTTACCTTAGTAAAGAAATTTGCTTACATCAGTTCTTCAATGGCTAAAGAATTCCCTATTGGTCCAGTGGTTAGGAATCTGCCTGCCAATGCAGGGGACATGGGTTCAATCCCTGGTCTGAGAAGATTCCACATGCTGAGGAGCAAGCAAGCCTGTGTGCCATAACTATTGAGCCTGCGCTCTAGAGTCTGTACCGCCCAACAAGAGAAGCCACCGCAATGAGAAGCCCACTCACTGCAACTAGAGACTGGCTCCCGCTCGCTGCAACTAGAAAAAGCCCATGCAGCAAAAAAGACCGAGCACAAAAGTAAATAAATCTCAAAAAAAAAAAAAAAAATCAGAAACAAAGACGTAGTTTTTATCCTTAAGCTGCTTTTAGAAGAGAGTGGGTAAATATGTACTCAGATAAAGAACAAGGCATAATGACAATGCAACAGGTGCCATTAAAATTTAAAAAAAACAAGGCTATGGGATGACCACAGGACCACCACCTGTTTTCTAGAGTTGCTGTTTCAACCACTCTAGTTATGGTGTTGGGTGACTCTGTGGTAAAAAACCCACCTACCAATGAGGAAGACACAGGTTCGACCCCTGGGTTGGAAAGATCCCCTGGAGGAGGGCGTGGCAGTATTCTTGCCTGGAGAATTCCATGGATGGAGGAGCCTAATGGGCTACAGTCCTTGGGGTTGCAAAGATTCAGACACAACTGAGGCAACTAAGCACGCATGCACAATTATTGTGTCTGGGCAAGAATGAACCATTTCTACTTAGTTCAGCCAAGTGTGGACTAACCTTTCAGTAGGAATTAACAACAGGAACAAGAAAAGTACAAGAGTTTTGTTTTTTTTTTAAGATAGAAGCAGTCAGCCAAGTATAACTGAAGCCTAGCCAGAGATTTCTCACTGAATGCCTCCGGCCTTGTCTGAACTTCCTTGGAAAACAGATCTGGCTCCTGACCAGTTCCGAGGGATTAGCCCAACTTACTTTGCCCTCCCTTTCATTAACCCTGGGCGATGCTGAACGTAAACTTGCAGGCCCTGATAGCTCTGGGAGGAGAGCCACCCTCTCTGACTCTGCACTCCTCTCCTAAACTTTAGCCTCACCTGAACCCACTTGGCAATCGACATGAATTTGAGCAAACTTCTGGAGATACTGGAGGACTGAGGAGCCTGACATGCTGCAGTCCACGGGGTTACCAAGAGTTGGCAGCAGCTTCCTTTGCTCTACCCCTAAATCGCTCTAATTTTGAGGCCCTGGAATGTCTTCTGCTGCCTGAAACACACCTTTCCTCTTTTTTAATAATAAAAAAAACAAAACTCAGTGGGACGTAAAGAGATTTTTGCACACAGTAGGAGAAGGGGAGGGTGGGATGATTGGAGAGAATAGGATTGAAACATACACGTTACCGTATGTAAAATAGATAGCCAGTGAGAGTTTGGTGTGTGACTCACGGAACCCAAAGCAGGTGCTCTGTGACAACCTGGAGGGACAGGGTAGGGAGGGAGATGGGAGAGGGGTTCAGGAGGGAGGGGTCCCATGTGTACCCATGACTGATTCATGTTGATGTATGGCAGAGGCCATCATAGTACTGTAAAGTAATTATCCTCCAATTAAATAAATAAATTTTAAAACCTCTGTGGAATATATGCCTTAGCCTGATCTTTGTCAAGGACACCCCTTTAGGGTGTTTTACTATTTTCACTAAGATCAGGGCCAGGCTCCAATGATAGGCTCAGCTTTCAGAGGTCTTCATCATGGCCACCCTTGCCAAAACAATAGAAAACAGCTTCTTTTCCTATTTCAGAACTCCTAAGCTGCACTCATACAATGCCCATGCGATGACAGATAATTCTCACAAGTTTTGGGAAATGATGTGGCAATGTCTGTCAAGAACCCAAGTAACTCTTTTGACCAAATTATCTGTTCACATTCAAAAACAAAGCCCAGGGAAATAACTAGAATGTAAAACAAACAATGAAATCACATTTGTGGTAGAAATATTTAAAACAGAAAAAAATTGGAAATAACCCAAATGTCCAACCATAGGGAGATTGTTAAGTATGTTGTGAATCATTCATTAATATAATATACACTCTTTTAACTGATTGTTAACATTTAAATAACATGAAAACATTCATATTGACGGAAAAAAGTCAGTATTCCAAGCTGTATACATAGTGTGATCTCAGTAAGTAGAAAAATGGGCAAAGGAAAGTCTAAACACAGCCATGTCTCTACAGGTGGTATGATGAGGAAAATTTTTTTATTTTTTTATTGGAGGATAATTCCTTTACAACGTCATGCTGGCTTCTGCCATACAACAAGGTGAATCAGCCGTAAGTAGTAAACATATATACCCTCCCTTTTGAACCTCCCTCCCACCCAACCATCACACTCCTCTAGGTCATCACAGTGTGCCTGGCTGGGCTTCCTATGCCATACAGTAGCTTCCTACTAGCTATCTACTTTACACACGGTAGTATATATATGTCAATTCTACTCTCTCAATTCCTCCCACCCTCTCCTTCCCCCACCGTGTCCAGAAGTCCGTTCTCTATGTCTGCATCTCTATTCCCACCCTGCAAATAGGTTCACCAGTACCATTTTTCTAGATTCCACATATACGCGTTAATATATGATATTTGTTTTTCTCTTTCTGACTCACTTCACTCTGTATAACAGGCTCTAGGTGTACCCACCTCAGTTCAACTAACTCACATTCAATCTTTTTTATGGCTGAGTAATATTCCATTGTATACATGTACTGCAACTTCTTTATCCATTCATCTGTTGATGGACATCTAGGTTGGTTTCATGTCTTGGATGTTGTAAATAGTGCTACAAAGAACATGAGGGTACATGTGTCTTTTTGAACTATGGTTTTCTCAGGGTATATGCCCAGTAGTGGGATTGCTGGGTCATATGATAGTTTTGGGCTTCCCAGGTGTCAAAATGGTAAAGAATCCACCTGCCAATGCAGGAGACATGGGTTTGATCCACAGGTGGGGAAGATCGCCTACAGAAGGCAATGGCAATCCACTTCAGTAGTCTTGCCTGGAAAATTCCATAAACAGAGGACCCTAGCAGGCTATAGTCCATGGGGTCACAAAGAGTTAGATACGACCGAGCGACTGAGCATGCAAGCATGGTAATTTTATTCCTAGTTTTTTAAGGAATTGTCATACAGTTCTCCATAGTGGCTGTATCAATTTACATTCATTCCCCCAAAGGAAAATCTTAAACTTTACAATGTTTCTGTAATAAACATGGTGTGTGTGTGTGTGTGTGTGTGTGTGTGTGTGTGTGTGCTCAATCTTGTCTGACTCTTTGCAACCCCATGGATTGCAGTCTGACAGGCTCCTCTGTCCATGGGATTCTTCAGACAAGAATACTTGTGGGTTACCATTTCCTCCTCCAGGGGATCTTCCCAACCCAGGGACTGAACCTGCATCTCCTGTGTCTCCTGCATTGCAGGTGGATTATTTACCACTGAGCTATCCAGGAAGCCCCAAACATGTGCATGCACAGTCATAAACCACATTGACCCCAACCCAGCTGGCGCCTTAAGAGGATGGGTGGGCCGGAACTGCTTGCTGCCAACAGAGCCGGTCCTGGGTCAGGCAGGAAGCCAAGATACACACACATGAAAAGAAACAGCGAGTGTGACACACCCCTCCGCTGAGCCCACAATCAGGTTTCCCAGGGTCCTTGCAGGGTCCCCTGAGCTTCCTGGCACTAACTGCTCACCTGGGGCCAAGCCAGGCAGCAGTTTCACAGGTGGCTCACCTAGGAGCTCTGACCAAATGGGTGAGATGGCCGGAAATGAAAAGCCACGTTCCTCTGAAGCAGAGTCAGAAAGGTGATTCTCCAGCAGCTGGTTCCCTGGGAGGGAGCCACACCAGGAGCCCCTCCCTATGGCCACCCAGTTTCAGCTCCTGTGTTTTCCTTTCGGGGCCCGTCAGAAAACTTTGGGATTTCTTTGCACAGGGACAAACTGTGCCCAAAAGCCGTAAGAGAGCAGGCTGGAAGAGGCCCTGGCACTATGCAAACCTCCAGTTGGCAGGAGGACCTGTGTCTCTGCCTGACCCAGGGCCGTGCCTGCCCAGGCGCAGGCAGACTTCCCCGCTCTGCTGGTAACAACTACCATCCACCCGGTATCTGCTGTGTGCCAACCGCTGGGCTGTTGTCCTTGTCTGACTCTTCCGTGGCCCCCATGGACTGTGGCCTGCCAGGCTCCTCTGTCCATGGGATTTTCCAGGCAAGAATCCTGGCGTGGGTTGCCATTTCCTCCTCCAGGGGATCTTCCTGACCCAGGGACTGAACCAGAGTCCCTTGTGTCTCCTGCATTGGCAGGTGGATTCTTTGAGCAACCAGTGGAGCCCTGCCAAGCACTATACCCAGGGCTTTATTTTTTTTTAATTAGAGGTAATTAAACTTTTAAAAAGTATTTATTTATTATTTTTGGCTGTGTCAGGTCTTAGTTGCAGAATGCCGGCTTCTCTCTAGTTGCAGCCCACGGGTTTAGTTGCCGTGTGGCATGTGGGATCTTTGTTCCCTGACCAGGAATCAAAACTGAGTCCCCTGCATTGGAAAGCAGATTCTTAACCACTTGACCAACCAGGGAAGTCCCTACCTGGGGCTTTAAATGTTCTTCTCAATTAATTCTTATTAACATTTTGTGAACTACACAGTCCACTGCAATAGTTAAACACAGGCCCTGGGGTCAGACAGTCCAAACTCAGAACCCCAGCTCCATTACTTATGTGTTACATTACCTTGGACCTGCTACTTAAATTTTTTGTACCTCAGTTTCTCATCTGACAAACGACGGCTACCCTACTAATTAGATCCTAGAAACATATAAAGATTAACTCAATAAGTATAAAGTGCTCAATACATGTTGCCTACAATAATAACTATTAAGTGGGCATCATCTGTGTTTGACGGATGTAGCAACTGAGTCTTGCAGAGTGTTTAAGTCACTTGCCAAGGTCACACAGTTAATGAAGGACAGTGTGTGTTAGCTGCTTAGTTGTGTCCGACAGTTGTATCTGATAGTCGTGCCTGACTCTTTGCAACCCCATGGACTATAGCCCACCAGGTTTCTCTGTCCATGGAATTCTCCAGGCAAGGATACTGGAGTGGGTAGCCATTCCCTTCTCCATGGGATCTTCCTGAGCCAGGGATCAAACCTGGGTCTCCTGCATTGCAGGGAGATTCTTTACCATCTGAGCCACCTGGGAAGACAAAGCATGGATTTAAATCCAGATCCGATCTACCTGATTCCAGAAGCACATGGACACCTGACACATCTTAGTGCCTGAAGCCTCTGTCTCTGTCTCTTAGTAAACTGTCCTAAGGGAGCAGCTGGGTGGTAAAAGAGATACAGTAGAACCCAGGTTTTGGTTAAGTTCCTAGAGTCATCCTAGAGAAGTAGAAATGTGCAAGGCCCAGAGCCAACCCTAGGAATGTGGGGTCTTGAAAATTTTCACACACCCTAACCCCAGTGATCTTACACAAATGCTTCAGGCTAACATCAAAGGCAGTGTTGAAGGGGAAGAGAAGTCACATGGGACACCACGAAGCCTTAGCAGAATGGAGTCCCACTGAGGTGACTTAGTATTTTGGTATGGTCAAGGGGATCCAAGCTTAGTATGGGAGCCTCAGGGAAAAAAACTGGCACAGTTGCTTTGAGCATTTTTGTGCATCTTTCTCTCTACTCTACCCTTAACTACTACCCAACTCCTGTTCAGAACAGGTAAAGAAACTGTAGTTCATGGGACTTTCGTGGTGGTCTAGTGGTTTTGGAGAAGGGATCAGGAGAGGATGAGATGGTTAGATAGCATCCCCGACTCAATGGACATGAATTTAAGCAAACTCTGAGAGATAGTGGAGGACAGTGGAGCCTGGAGTGCTGCAGTCCATGGAGTTACAAAGAATCATATACGACTTAGCCACTAAAAAACAACAACAACTATGCATATAAGATACATAAGTAGGGTGACAGTATAGAGCCTTGGCACACTCCCTTCCCAATTTTGAACCAGTCAGTTGTTCCAAGTTTGGCTCTAACTGTTGCTCAGAAGGTTTCTCAGAAGACAGGTAAGGTCGTCTGGTATTCCCATCTCTTTAAGTATTTTTCACAGCTTGTTGTGATCCACATAGTCAAGGCTTTAGCATAGTCAATGAAGCAGAAATAGATGTTTTTCTGGAACTCCCTTGCTTTCTCTATGATCCAATGAATGTTGGCAATTTGATTTCTGGTTCCTCAGCCTCTTCGAAACCCAATTTGTATTAATACACCTGGAATTGTCTCTAGGGAACTACAATTTCTTTTTTTTTTTAATTAATTTCTTTTAATTAGAGGCTAATTACTATACAATATTATGGTGGTCTTTTCTTTTTTTAAAAAAATTTCGGCCACATCATGCAGCATGCATGCATACTAAGTCACTTCAGTCCTGTTCTACTCTTTGAGGCCCTATGGACTGTGGCCCACCAGGCTCCTCTGTCCATGGGGGATTTTCCAGGCAAGAATACTGAAGTGGGCTTCTGTGCCCTTCTCCAGGGGATCTTCCTGATCCAGGGATTGAACTCAAGTCTCTTATGTCTCTAGCACTGACAAGTGTTCTTTACCACCAGCACAACCTGGGAAGCCCACAAATACATGGGTGGTGATGGCTAAATACTCAACATATAATTTCTGAGAGCTGACCTCAGGCTGTTCAAGATGGCCCGGCATTTCATCCTCTGCTCTCCACACCCTCACATCTTACACATCCAAGAATAAAACAAAGTGGGGTGGTCCAGCAGTTAAGATTTCACCTACCAATGCAGAGGGGTGCGGGTTTGACCCCTGGTTGGGGAACTAAGATTTTACATGCCATGTGGCATGGCCAAAAATAAATAAATAAAACAAAGTGAATTTCAGACCATATTAAGGAAATTTCGTACACCTTTTTAATTGGTCCTCTGACACACGAGTTACCAGTACTTTGCATAAAAAGCAGAAACATAAACAGAGCAAACCCAGCTCCTGAATCACTTCCTCTCCCTGTCAACTGCCATCGCCCCCCATCCCCTGACTCTGACCCACATGCGCAGCCCCAGGCATAGGTAATGTAATACAGTTCAGTTCAGTTCAGTCGCTCAGTTGTGTCTGACTCTTTGCGACCCCATGAATCACAGCACGCCAGGCCTCCCTGTCCATCACCAACTCCCGGAGCTTACTCAAACTCATGTCCACCGAAACAGTGATGCCATCCAGCCATCTCATCCTCTGTCATCCCCTTCTCCTCCTGCCCCCAATCCCTCCCAGCATCAGGGCCTTTTCCAATGAGTTAACTCTTCACATGAGGTGGCCAAAGTATTGGAGTTTCAGCTTCAGCATCAGTCTTTCCAATGAACACCCAGGACTGATCTCCTTTAGGATGGACTGGTTGGATCTCCTTGCAGTCCAAGGGACTCTCAAGAGTCTTCTCCAATACCACAGTTCAAAAGCATCAATTTTTCGGTGCTCAGCTTTCTTCATAGTCCAACTCTCACATCCATACGTGACCACTGGAAAAACCACGGCCTTGACTACACTCCTGCTCAAATACAGCATCCGCACTCCGCTCTTAAGTGGGAGCAACATAGAAGACATTAGGACTCCACACGGCTGCACATGTGTGTTATACAGGCCCCCAGACAACATTAAGAACATAACCCCACCCTCCAACATACAGGAATACAGAGAGCTGGAGCAGGCCACGTGCCTGTGCACCCCCTGAGTGTTCCTTCCCACTCTATGAGGGAAGAGGAAAACATGAAACAGAGAACCTGGGGACCATGAAACGAACTTCCTGCTATTTGTTACAGGAAACTGCAGGCAGGAAACAGCCAGGAAGGTTATCAAACAATCATAGCCCACTCTGGAAACTGAATGTGAGACTCTGGGGAGGCAGAGTGGAGGGGGGTAGGTTGGGGAGGAGGTGGGAGAACAGAAAAGTAAGTCGTATCACCCCCCTCAACAGGATAACTCTCCGAGAGGGCAGGGAACCTACCCTGCTTCCACAGGTGCCTCGGGGGCTCCAGGCGCCACAGACCCTCCTCACCACACCCACAGTGGGTGACGCCTTCAGGCCACCGAGACACAGGGCTGGGGAGGGAGAGGCACAAACAGAACTCACAACCTGCTCACTTGGGGGGCGAAGGGGGGAGGCAGGCATGTGAGACCCAAAGAAAGGAGAATGCAGGTCCCTTCCGCCCCTGCCCTGACTCCCCTGCCGCTGACCTGAGATCAAAGATCATCTCACTCAAACCCAGCAATTTCCACACAAGAAACTCACGTCCAGAGTGAGCATGTGACTTTCTCACGGTAACAAATGGAGCAGGCCCCTTAGCTGACTCAGAACTAGCTCTCCCGTAGGATGAATCGAGAAAGCAGCACTGACAAATGTACACTTGTCGTTCAGTCGCTAAGTCATGTCCCAGTCTTTGCACCCACAGGCACTTCAGCGCACACTGCCCTGTATAAAAGAACGAGTGGGAAGCTGCTGAGTAGCACAGGAAGCCCAGCTTGGCGCTCTGTGAGACGGGAGGGGGAGGGGAGGGGATATATATAATTATGACTGATTTGCATTGTCATATGGGAGAAACCAGCACAACCTTGTAGAGTAGTTGTTGTTCAGTCGCTAAGTTGTGGCCGACTCTGCGACCCCTTGGACTGTAGCCCGCCAGGCTTCTCTGACCATGGGATTTCCCAGGCAAGAATACTGGAGTGGGTTGCCATTTCCTTTCCCAGGGGATCTTCCCGACCCAGGGAATGAACCCACGTCTCCTGCATTGCAGGCAGATTCTTTACTGCTGAGCCACCAGGGAAGTCCAGTAAAGCAATTATCCTCCAATTAAAATTTTAAAATTACAAAAACAAAAGAACCAGCTCTCCTTTCTCCCAGCCCAGGGCCCTGCCCCACCTCTGGATGTCCCCAGGGACCCAGTGTGTGAGCATCCTCTCAACCGAACTCTAGAGTCCTCACTCAAGAGAGGGAGTGGAACTGGATCAGCCCTCTAAACGTGTAGTGGAAGGTTCATACCTCCTTCTGTCCATCTGCACTGGCTGGCTGGGACCCCAAAGAGAGATTAACCCTCCATTTCAGAAGAGATGGGGAGCACGCAGCCTTGTGTGTGGGTGACAGGATTTCCACTTCACATGCAGGCTGCAGCTCCACCATGCCTGCCACTGCTCTTAGATGTCCCCGCTCTTCGTGGAGTGAAACAGCTGCACTTCATGGAAAATGCCACCTCCACCTCCACCTCCAGTGGGGCTAGGCCTGATAGGACCACTGCTCCTGTCCCAGTGCTCATCCCCCTGAGCCCCAAACCACACGGACACTGCCGCACCCGCCCCCTGTCCTGTCCCACTCAGGTGGTGAGCCACCCAGGGACAGGCAGAGAAACGAAACCCACCCCGGAGAGGGAGTGGGTGGGGAGGGGCTGTCAGAGAGGACAGAAGCGAATGAAAGGTGAAAGGAAACGAGAATAAAAGCCACTGTCTGGAAGCGCCTCCTCCAGCATAGATGTTAGCACAATTTCCTCCACTCTCAAAACGAAACACACCCTCCTGCAGCCCAGAGAAGGACAGAGAGCAGAGCCTGCCCTGTCCACCTCAAAGAGGGGCAAGACCCCAGGTGCAGGCAGCCAGGGAAGGCAGGAGCCCATACTTTCCAGAGTCAGACATCCAACCGCAGCTCAGTTGCAAATATCCACATTTGAGATTCTGTTTCCGTTTGCTCCAAGATGAGACTTAAACATCTCAGTTTTTGACAAACACCCCAGGTAACTCTGACGCAGACGGTCTGAGGACCACCCTAGGAGAAGTCCCACCTCGTCACTTCCCCCACAGGATGGCTGAGAGGTGAAGAGCACAAGTAGAAAACCCCACCTGATGTGAAGAACCGACTCACTGGAAAAGACCCTGATGCTGGGAAAGACTGAGGGCAGGAGGAGAAGGGGGCGACAGAGGACGAGATGGTTGGATGGCATCACCGACTCAATGGACATGAGTTTGAGCAAACTCTGGGAGATAATGAAGGACAGGGAAGCCTGGTGTGCTGCAGTTCATGGGGTTGCAAAGAGCCAGATACAACTTAGTGATTGAACTACAACAGAAAGTTCCCCACACCCCCCGCCCCTGCCCGGTGACATGTCTTCAAGTTCTGGCTCAAATCAGGTACCCTACAGGTACCTATAGTACCCTGCGCAACAGACCACAGCTTAATCATTGTTTTAAAAAAAGGGCTAATAAAGTCCCCACTGCATGCACCTTGTGAGGATCAAGGGAGATCCTCTGATTATTAAAGTATTTAGCACGTGCCTGGCCTGCGTTAAGCACACAGTGTTTGTTGACTATTAGCTGTTCTCTTCAAACACGACCAGCAGTACTAGTTGTCAATTGTACTGTAATTATTAGCAAGCTCGCAGAGTTTATGGACTGATAGGAGTTCATGATGCAATTCGTGCATATAAAACTCATTACTCTCAAGGAACTGACAGGCCAAGGAATCTTTAAGCAAAAAGGAGCTTCCCGAGGAGGTTTATAGACCTTGTGGCCCAGTTACCAGCTTCATCCTTCTGAGGCACCTCTTCCCCCACCCCGCCCACCCCACCTAGTCTCACCCCTCTCTCTTCTGTCCCTGGACGTGGCGCTCTAACAAAACCTGGCGTCCACAGTGTGCTCTGTGCTTCATCACCAACGTTAAAGTGCTTCATAGTGTGTTCTGAGTGCTGCCCTCTCCTCCATCTTCTCCAGAAGGCCTTCCTTTCCCCCCTCCTCCCCGCCTCCCCCACCATCAATTAACAGCTTGAATTATCCAAAAGACTTTCAGGCGGTTAGTATGTGACCCCCAGGTTAAGAATACCTATCTAATTGCCATACATCCGTATGAGTCGGCCTAGGGAAAAAAAAGAATACCTATCTAAGCCAAACTCTGAAAAGTCACCCTGACCAGAGAAAAAAGGGTGATGAAGAGTAGAACGCAGCCCTGGAACTTGTGATGAGGAGACCAGGAGAGCTGTACTGCACAGGCCAGCCTCTGGGCTGGCTACCACTTCTCCAACCTGGCCTCGCCCACTCGCCCACCCTCTGCAGCCCCCGCCTCCCTGGGGAGCTTCTTCCCGCTGCCCATAGGGTCTCTCCACCTGCACGATCCACAGGCATCTCATCTAAACATACCTGAGTTGGGCTCTCCTGGGGCTCAGTGGTAAAGAATCCACCTGCCAGTGCAGGGGACACCGGTTTTATCCCTGGTCTGGGAAGATCCCACTCGCCGAAGAACAACTAAGCCCGCGCCCCACAACTATTGAGCCTCTGCCCTAGAGCCTGTGTGCACCAACTCCGGAAGGCCATGTGCTCTACAGCCGTGCTCCACAACAAGAGAAGCCACCGCAATTCGAGGCCCACGCACCACAGCTAGACAGTACCCCTGCTCACTAGAGAAAAGCCTAAGCAGCAACGAAGACCCAGCACAGCTAAAAATAAGTAAGGTGCGTTTAAAAATAAAAAATAAACACACCCAACTCGGTTACCGGCTCGGTCCCTAGGCAACCAGCCCTCATCCTTCTCTCGTGGCTCAGGACAGCTGATCACCCCAGAGCCCTCACAGGACGGGACGTGGCTCCCACTTGCCTTCAGGCCTCCCCCTCGCCACAGCCGGCCACTCTCCTGGCCCCTGCACTCTGTGCCCTCTGCTCCCCCAGTTCCGACTCTCACAGGGACCCTCCACGGCCACAGTTCTCCCAGCTTAACAGCTGCCAGAGAGCACATCCTGAAACACAGATCTGACCAGGTCACTTCTCACTTAAAGCCCCTGGTAGTTCCCCTCTCACAAGAGTCTAAACTCCTTAGGCTGCTAGTCAAGACGTCCACAGGTTCAAAGGACCCCACCCCTCCTGCCGTCAAAGAAGGCGCCAGATAAGACCAGGACCAGGTGATCCACCCCCTTCACTCTACTCTAAAAATCCAGCATCCAGCATAATAGCTGGGAGTGGGCCCCTCCCATACAGATATTATTAAGTCAGATTTATTTGGTCTCATAGTAGATCCTTGGACCCAGAGATAATTAGTAAGAAACAGGAAAGAAAGGGCCTGGCAATGTGTTCAGGCTATAGGCTTTGAGTTCACCTAGTCAGTCTCTCCATTTTGCAGCATGCATGCATGCTAGTCACTTCAGTCCTAGTCAACTCTTTTGAGACCCCATGGACTATAGCCTGGAGGGATTCTCCAGGCAAGAATACTGGAGTGGGTTGCCATTTCCTCCTCCAGGGGATCTTCCCGACCCAGAGACTGAATCCGCCTCCTGTGTCTCCTTCAATGGCAGGCAGATTCTTTACCACTGATGCACCTGGGAAGCCCCAGGCAAAGGTAAAGCCTAGAAAAGTTGAGCCACTAATTCAAGATAAGAGCTTAGTCACCAGCCCCAGGGCCCAGGTTTCCTGGCCCACAATTCTGCTTCTGCCAACAGGCCTAGAAAACTCTCCCAAGTGCAACTGACTGGGATTTCCACAACCCTCCCCTTCTCCTGTACACAACTCAGGACCCCCCTATACCACCCCACAAGCCTACAGATTCTAATATGATCTGGAAGAAACAGAACAGGGAAGCTCAAACCGTGGTACCAGTTTCAGGTGGAAACTCCTGAGGACAAACACGAGGGCCTTTGACTAGAGAAGAAAAAATAAAAAAGAAAAATAGACCCATTGTTCTTATGGGTGGAACCCAACCACAGCAGAATCAAGGAAAACAGTTCTATGCCCAGAGATCAGGACTTGACCAGAAAGTATCAGAGTGGAGAAGGGAGAAAAAGAGAAAGAAACACATACTTGAAGGAAATAAAGGCATGACAACAGTTCTTACTCACCCCTGGCTTTTGTTTTTTATTGGGGTTTTTTTGTTTTGTTTTTCTTTCCTCACATAGGCCTAAGTCCTCCAGGATCCAGGAGGACCAGGAAAAGGAGTGGCTCCCTGGAGGGTGGAGGACACAGGATGAGATTCGATGGCTCTGTTTTATGACTGTACTGTTAGTAGAAAAAGAAGTCACTCTATCAGTAATTTCCTCAAGTGCTGGTGAGAGAAAAAACAAAACAAAAAACACTCCACCCCTAGCAAAGGAAACAAATCCTCCTGCAAAATAAAAGGACCCTATTGGGGGCCAGGGCTCTGCCCGCTCAGTACTGCAAGAAACAGGAGGGAAAAGCAGAAAAGCCCAAGTTTTAAACAACTACTTAATAAGCACATCCTCCCAGTCACCAAGTCTGAAGCTACTTGATATGATTTCAAGTTGTTGGAATGCCTTGTCTCACCCCCATAAAATATCTCTGATCATATTCCTTGATGCCTACAGACCCATTCCTCTGGGTTTGATCCTTCAAGTGACTGGACTTTTTTTTTCTACCGCACTGTGCATCATACAGGATCTTAGTTCCCAGACCAGGGGTTGAACCTATACCCCCTGAAGTGGAAATGCAGAGTCCAAACCACTGGACCACTAGGGAAGTCCCTGATTAAACATTTAGACTGAAGAACAGAGTCTCATGCTTAGCCCAGACAAAGGCTACCATCCCTGCTTCCTGCCCTGGCACAAGCTGCTCCTCCACCATGAAGTCCTTCCTCCTCCGGCCCTTGCCCTCAGCACACTCGAGTGGCGAGCTCTCTCAGGGGCCCACATGCAGACGAGTAGTGGTCCCCAAACATGCTCCCACGGGTTGTTGATTATACCCCTATTTATAACATCATGAAGTAATGATATTTAAATTCTTATTTTTGAAAGCTGAGATACAGTATGAAAAGATGAAGTATCACCCATATTCCGTTTTCCGCCCAGGCATGCATGCGTGTTAAGTTGCTTCAGTCATGTCCAACTCTGTGCGACCCTATGAACTGTAGCCCACCAGGCTCCTCTGTCCAGGGGATTCTCCAGTCAAGAAAACTGGATTGGGCTGCCATTTCCTTCTCCAGAGGATCTTCCTGACCCAGGGATCAAACCCACATCGTTTAGGTCTCCTGCATTGGCAGGCAGGTTCTTTACCACTACTGCCACCTGGGAATCTAGACTTAATTGTTGTTTAACAATTTGGTATATTTCTTTCAGGCTCCTTTTCTGGGTGGCAAACTGTAACCTCCTGGAATGCAAAGATGGCATGTTTTTTGGAGGGGTGGTGAGCAACACCACGTGACACGTGGGGTCTTACTTTCTAGGCCAGGGATTGAACCCGTGTCCCCTGCACGGGAACACAGAGCCTTAACCACCAGATCGCCAGGGAATTCCCAATGACAATATACTTTGCCCCTGTTTGTAGAGTTCTGGAGGTTAGAAGTCCAACACAATGTCACTGGGCTCACATCAAGGTGTTGGCAGATGGTGTTCTTTCTGGAGATCCAAGGAGTGAATCCGCTCCCTCTCCTGATTCAGGCTCCAGAGACGTTCACACTCCTTGGTGCTCAGCCCCCTGCATCCACCAACCCAGCGATGGATGGTGGAGTCTCTCACACTGACCTTGACTCTCCTGCCTCCCTCTGTCACTTATGAGGACACCAGTGATGACATCGGACCCACCTGGATGATCCCAAAGACTCTTACCATCTCAAGACCCTGAACTTCATCATCACACCTGCAAAGTCCTTCATCCCAAGTAACGGGACATCCACAGGCTCCAGGGGTTAGAAGGTAGATGTGGGGGAGGACCACGATCTGCCTGAACGCTACCCACACCCACCCCTTGTTTGGCCTTCCTCCTCCACTTTGCTTCTGGTGCAGAGGCAGGAGCATGAACTTTCGGGTGAAATACACAGGCCGTGCCATTAGGGCTAGATGACCCTGGACCCATCCCTTCACCTCCCTCAGCCTCGTCCTCCTCACGTGTAACACAAGGGACACTCTGTCTGCATTAGGAAATGACAGAAAAGAGCAGGTGAGATATCTGAGGCGTTACCCACAGATTCTGATCCGTGATGAGCCCACAGTAAACTTTCCAGGATGGCCCGAGTCAGACAATGGGTCAAGCAAGATGATTAGCCAGAGACAACCTGGAAACTAAACCCACTGCCATGAAACTCGAGCCACAGGGCAAAGAAGTCCTCCTGAGTTTCCTGACCCTGCTGCTCTCCACCTGGGCACCCCTCCCAATAAAGTCTCTTGCTGTGTCAGCATGAGTGTCTCCTCGGACAGTTCATTTCTGCGTGTTAGACAAGAGCCCACTCTCGAGCCCTGAAAGGGGCCCCCCTTCCTGCAACACTGGCAGAGCCATTCTCTAGCCATAGAAGGGGTGCACAAGGGAAAGAAAGTGCAATGAGAAGGAAAAAGAAGATAGAGAGTCCCCAGGAAGATCACGACAGGGCGGTTGTTGCTGCTCAGTCGTGTCCGACTCTCTGCGACCCCACGGACTGTAGCCCGCCAGGCTCCTCTGTCCATGGGGATTCTCCAGGTAAGAATACTGGGGTGGGTTGCCATTTCCTTCTCCAGGGGATCTGGAGGAGATTCCAAATGCAGAAATGGTCATAAAACACACCCAGCTTGTGGCCTTTCCGCAATGGCAGCCCCACCCAACTCTTTCCATGACTGTTGGCCTCTGACTTCCTCCTCAGTCTCCCGTACTCCTGGCTTTGACATCTTAGACCAATACTAGGGGCTTGGGTTCTTGCTGTTGTTTAGTCGCTAAGTTGTGTCCAACTCTTTGCAACTCCATGGGGTGCAGTGCATCAGGCTTCTCTGTCCTTCACCATCTCTTGGAATTTGCTCAAACTCAAGGGGCTTGGCACCTGGGGCCAAACCAATGTACCCAACACAGCTGTGTGGGTGGAGGGAGCAGAAAGGGAGAAAGCACTCAACTCACAGAGAACCTGACACCTGTGTACCCATTACTCGGGCAAGGAATGGATTACTGAAGTTTGCTTTGCTTGACTCATGGTTCAAGAAGTCTTACTAAAGAGTCAACGTCCTTAGTGCTGTCCTGATGAGAGCAAAGATGGGCATGGAAGGTATCATAGATTCCTCCCAATGTCTCTAATCCATTCTCTACCCACCTCTACCCAACTGGGTTACATTCCTCTATCTACAGGTCACTTATTCACTGAGTTAACTTCCAGGGGGGGGAAAAATCTGTTGAAATCCTTGAAGACCCATGCACTCAGTTCAGTTCAAGTGTGCCTGTCATCTTAATGACTAGACACAGACATCTTTTACAGACTCTGAAGGAAATTTTGACAAGAGCCTTTGTACCACCCACCATCCCTGTGGGGACAACTGAGCTACAGACAAGAGGAGGAAGGTACCTCCTGTGTGCTGGGATCTTTAGGTCTGCATCTCATCTAATGCCTACAGTGACCCTTTGATGTAGGTACTACCATCCCTATTTGGCAGATGAGAAACCAGCTCTCCAACAAGATCAATTAATTTGTCCCTTATTCAAGCACTGGTGAAAGGTAAAACCGGGATTCAGAATCACATATTTCTGAATCTAAAGATCATATTTTCACTCCATGCCATCCTACTTACCAGAATTCAAGGACGGGAAAGATGACTGCTTCTAATAGAAATACTCATAAAAAACTTCAGTGAAAGGACAGGATCTGGAATGGGTAGGGATAGAAAAAATAATTCAGGAGCCTGAGCATGAAAGGAAGGGTATTATAGGAAGAAGGAAAAGAATTTTAATAAATGCAGACATAGGAATGTAAAATATGGGTTCAGATCTTACTACATAGACCAAGGGAGCAGACTAGTGTCATGCTTTGGGAATTTTGAATGACAGCTTACCTACTGTAATAGCGCAAGGAACCTCTGCTCAATGTTGTATGGCAGCCTGGATGGGAGTGGGGTTTGGGGGAGAATGGATACATGCAGATGGATGGCTGAGCCCCTTTGATGTTCACCTGAAACTATCACACTGATAATTGGCTACACTCCAATATAAAGTAAAAAGTTTAAAAAAAATTTGAACTTCCTGCTACAGACGATAGGAGTCACTGAAAACTTGTGAAAGTCATAAACACGACAAAAAGAATTTTCAGCAAGATTACTCTGACAGTATTGGGCAAGATGACTTAGGAAAGTGATACTCAACTCTGGTAACTCATTAATTATCTGGAAGCTTTCTTATTGTGCTTCTATTTTCTTAACTTTCCATTTTAACATAATTTTAGGCATTCAAAAACATTTCAAAATAGTCAGAATGCCCATAGACCCTTCACTCAACTTCCCCAAATATCACTGTGATAGGCAAAAACCACAGAGACGATCAAAATCAATAAATTATTGTTGATACAATCCATAAACAAATCTACAGAGTTTATCCAAATTTCACTGACTTTGCCACTAATGCCCTTTTTCTGAATTAGGATACAATCTAGGATCCCACATGATATTTAGTTGTCTTATCTCCTTTGTCCCCTTTAATCTGGACCAGTTCCTGAGAATTCCTTCCTGACCATCACCTTTTTTTTTTAATTGCAGGATAATTGTTTTACAATGTTGTATTGATTTTTGTCACACAACAAAGTGAATCAGCCATAAGTATACTTGTGTCTCCTCCCTCTTAAACCTCCCTCCCACATCCCACTCCATCCCCCGCTCAAAGCTGTCACAGAGCACCAGGCTGAGCTTCCAGTATTATACAGTAACTTCCCACTAGCTGTTTAACATATGTACGTGTTTCAGTGCTACTCTCTCAATTCATCCCACCCTCTCTTTCCCCCAGTGTGCCCACAAGTCTGTTCTCTTTGTCTGCGTCTCTATTACTGCCCTGCAAATAGGTTTGGCTTGCACATTTTTAAGAGTATTAGCCAGTTATTATGCAGAATGACCCTCAGTTTGAGATCATCTAACATTTCTTCATGATTACTTAGGTTATTCAGTTTTGGCAAGAATACCACAGAAGCAACACTAGGCCTTCTCAGCTTGTCATGCTGGGTCCACGATATCAATGTCTCATTACTGGTGATGTTAACTTTGAACGCTTGGCTAAGGTTCCTCCACTCTGAAATGACCACTATTTTGCTTGGAAGCTTTTTTAAACTACCAAGGCTGGGGCCACACCACAGATCAGTCAAAAAAAGCCTCTCTGGGAATAAGATACAGGCACTGCTAGCTTTAGGTGTCCTGCGGGTGACTCGAACTAGCATCCAGGGTCAGAAATCACCAGCTGAGATGAGAAAATTAGAATTCTGGAAATCAGCGAGGAAATGATTTCCTGGGCTCCTCTTTTTAAAAGAACAGCTGGTTCCAGGCACAGATAAACATATCTGAACTTTGGCACGAACCCATGGTAAGGGAAAAGAAAGGCCAAAAAAAATTCCCCTGATTGAGAAAGCGATGGGTGAGTAGACTGCTGTCCAATAAAAGAGAAGGCAGGATGCTAGGGAAAGTGTCTGGTCTTCCCGGTCTATTTTCTCTCCAGATTTCAAAGAAACCTTTGCTATGGTGAAAGAACACACCATATAATTATACAGTTGTGAGCCTGATGCAAGCTCCTAACTGCCACTGAGAGAGGGAATTAAGGATCATGGGATATCAATACATGACCATACATGCAAAGATGAACACTTTTGCGTACAGTCAAATGAACAATTCAGAGAATCTAGGTCAGAGGTACATGATCTCCCTTAAATGACCTTGGCCCTCCCCACCTGGTCTTTTGTCCTTAGTTTCTTCTGAAACAAGAGAGTAAGGACCTTGCTATAAATTTCATGAAATAGGAAAGTGTACACATCTCTTGCCACTGGGTTGTTGAAGCAATGATTCTGTGCTCAACTTCTTTATTGTTATCAGTGTTTCCAGAAAGACATTTCATCAACTGCTTCCTTGGAGGGGCCATTTCATAACACATAAAGGGGAACACCAGTTTACCCAAAATGCAGAGGCTAGAAGGTGCCTGACAAGAATTACCCCTAATGAGTTCGAAAATTACCAGGTCTGGGCTTCCTTGGTGGCTCAGTGGTAAAGAATCTGCCTGCCAATGCGGGAGATACGGGTTAGATCCATGATCCGAGAAGATCCCGCATGCCCCAGGGCAACCAAGCCCACATGCCACAACTGCTGAGCCTGTGCTCTAGAGCCTGAGAATCACTACTACTGTAGCCCATGCGCCCTAGATCCCACGCTCCACAAGGGAAGTCACAGCAATGAAAAGACCACGTATCGCCATTAGAGAGCAGCCCCTACTCTCCCCAACAGGAGAAAAGCCAGCACAGCAACGAAGATTCCTCACACCCAAAACTAAATAAGTAAAATTATATGCAGTAAAAAAAAAAAAAAAAACCGACTAGGTCTGGTGCTGCTGGTGTAGGAGGAACCTATGCTAAGGAATAAGTGACAATAGAAGAGGCAGGAAGTATTTTAAAACTCAGGGAATACCAAAACAAGAATTAATTTCATTATCCCTCAGTTGCATAGCCAGTTACCCCTGAAGCCTCTCCATGGTGTCTCACTGAAAGAACTGACAAATAATAAAATGTTAATAGAAATAACTTATAGAAGCACAGGATCAACTAGGTAAAAAATGGCTGGGGAAAGTTTCACAAAAGAGGCACACCTTTGACAGGTTAAGTCTTAGGAAAATAGAGACAAAGAGAACATAAACACAGAGAACCAAGCATCAGGCACCACTGTGGACACAAGTTTTAAAAAGGATTTCAAAAATGAGAGCGGGTTTGCATGTGTTATTTTTCTTTACTCAATCACCGTATGGGGTTATTTCAGGGGAGGATGCTGACACTCAGAAAGGTGAAGTAATCTGCCAAGGTCATTGGTGAATCTGAAATTAGAAAGCAGGTACATCTAACTCCAGGGCTTCTCAGGTGGTACCAGCGGTAAAGAGCCTGCCTGCCAATGCAGGAGACATAAGAGATGTGGGTTTGATCCCTGGGTCGGGAAGATCCCCTGTGAGAGGGGACAGCAACCCACTCCAGTATTCTTGCCTGGGAAATCCCATGGACAGAGGAGCTTGGCAGGCTGCAGTCCATGGGGTCGCACAGAGTCGGACATGACTGAAGCAGCTTAGCACACACGCATGCAGATCTAACTCCAAGCTCATAGCAATACCACTACCACTGAGAGAGGACTGAACACTGTATATTTAGGGAACAGGAAGGAACAGGGGTGGCTACAGAGCAAAGATAGGGTTAAGAAACAAGGAATTTAAGTAAGTTTGCAAGAGTGGAACTGAAACAGAGCAAAACTCTACAATTCTTGCCCCCACCATGTCCTCTTCCTGCCTTTTGTCTGTGGAAAAACTTTAGCCAATAAATAAGTTTAATCAGAGAAATGAGAAAGTGCAGAGAAAAAGAAACACAGTCAAAGGAGACCAAATAATAACAATGTACTCATCAAGCAGAGTCAAGGACATTTAGAATAAAGGTCTAAATAATATAGCTCCTTTTCAAGAGCTATAGATAATATTCTGAGCCATACCCTGTGAGCTGTCTTTTTTTTCTGCTTTTTTTATCTCTTTATTTTGTTTTTGTTTTTCCATTTATTTTATTAGTTGGAGGCTAATTACTTTACAATATTGTAGTGGTTTTTGCCATACATTGACATGAATCAGCCATGGATTTACATGTGTTCCCCATCCCGATCCCCCCTCCCTCTGTGAGCTGTCTTATAAGACACCTGTCTGATAGACAAGTGGAGAAGTTAACCACATGATGACCAGACCGTACCCACAACATAAGCTGCCACAACTGCGAGAACCAACCTCAAAGAAAGGGAAACAAATTGACCCTGGAACTAAAGATGAACTGTCCCTAGAACAACCAAGATGACGCTGGTCAGACCACGGATGACCAATTTCAAGATGACTGCCAGAGCTGACTGTGCTGTTTCTGCATGCAGCCCCCTCCCTCTGTCTATAAAATCTCTTGCCCCCTAATTGTCAGGGAGGGAGTCAGCCTCTAGACAGACTGCCCCCTACCCCAGTTGCACACATTTGAAACTTTCCTTTCCACCAACCTGGCCTGTTTATTGACTTCCAAGCAGCAAGCAGTCAGACCCCATCTTTCAGTAACAGGACCACATCTTATACAGCCATGAAAATGAGACAGACATTTGAGCTTGATCTGGTAGTTACAGAAGAACCACTGTAGGGTTTGAATAAGGGAGTAACCAAAGGGACGCCTCCAGCAAACACTAAATCAGGTGGTGGTAAAAATGGGAGTGCTAGGCTACAGAGATGCAACCACAAGAGTAAAGGGGGCCACATGATATAGTGGAGCAAGAAGTGAACTAAGAGTGAGAAGCTTGGGTTGAGATATAGAAAGCTAAGGGCTGAAGTCACCACTACAGCAGGTGAGAAATCTTCTCTCTCCAGACATCAATCTCTCGTCATCCATAAATCAGGGGAAGGGAGAACTAACCTAAATGACCTTTAGGGCTTTGCTATTCAGTTGTTGTCCAGTCGCTAAGTTGTGACCATCTCTGCAACCCCATGGACTGCAGCACGCTTGGCCTCCCTGTCCCTCACCATCTCCCAGAGTTCGCCCAGGTTCACTGAATCGGTGATGCAATCCAATCATCTCATCCTCTGCCACCCTCTTCTCCTTCTGCCTTCAATCTTTCCCAGTATCAGGGTCTTTTCCAGTGAGTCAGCTGTTTGCATCAGAGGCCAAACTATTAGAGTTTCAGATTCAGCATCAGTCCTTCCAATGAGTATTCAGGGTTGATTTCCCTTAGGATTGATTGATTTGATCTCCTTGCTGAGGGGCTCTAAAGAGTCTTCTCCAGCAATTTGCAAGCATCAGTGCTTTGGTGTTCAGAGTGTGGCCCAATAATCAGTAGCAACAGCATTACTCAAAAGCATATTAAAAATGCAGAATCTCAGGGCCCACCAGAAGAATCAGATTTGTATTTGAAAAAGCTACTTGGGAGATTTGTTAGCACATTAAAATTTGAGTCACTTCTCTAAAGTGTCTGCCACTTCTCAAATGCAGTGGGTTTGAGACTCACCTCAACGCTATCGTTTCTCACAGAGGAAAAAAAAAAAAAAAAAAAGAGCTTACCTAGTTCACTTCACTTGTGCCCTTTTCCTAACCCTAACTTCATCTCAGACTTGGACTTGATGTATTTTGGGTAGAAGCAGGGGGAAAAAAACAGCACTTTGGCAGTGCTGCCACCTTGCGGCAAAAACCGGTAAATGCCCTTCATATTACCTCTCTCACCAACAAAGGAGCTGGGAGGGCTGGCTCATCTTGCCCTAAACATCTGCACTTAATAAACATGACTCATTCAGAGACTTTAGGAAATGGGCTCAAAGACAGAGGCGAGGACAGGATTTAAGGGCTGGGTGATATTTGTGGAGCTGAGGGGAAGGTTAACAAGGAAGTCCTCCCTGTTCCTCCAGGCAGGATAAACTCCAGTCACAATAAAATGTGGAAAATTCTAAAAGAGATGGGCATACCAGACCATCTGATCTGCCTCTTGAGAAACCTGTATGCAGGTCAGGAAGCAACTGGACATGGAACAAAAGATTGGTTTCAAATAGGAAAAGGAGTACGTCAAGGCTGTATATGGTCACCCTGCTTATTTAACTTATATGCAGAGTACATCATGAGAAATGCTGGGCTGGATGAAGCACAAGCTGGAATCAAGATTGCTGGGAGAAATATCAATAATCTCAGATATGCAGATGACACCAGCCTTATGGCAGAAAATGAAGAGGAACTAAAAAACCTCTTGATGAAAGTGAAAGAGAGTGGAAAAAGTTGGCTTAAAGTTTAACATTCAGAAAACTAAGATCATGGCATCTGGTCCCATCACTTCATGGGAAATAGATGGGGAAACAGGGGAAACAGTATCAGACTTTATTTTTTTGGGCTCCAAAGTCACTGCAGATGGTGACTGTAGCCATGAAATTAAAAGATGCTTACTCCTTGGAAGGAAAGTTATGACCAACCTAGATAGCATATTAAAAAACAGAGACATAAAAAATAAATTAATTATTTAAAAAGCAGAGACATTACTTTGCCAACAAAGATCCATCTAGTCAAGGCTATAGTTTTTCCAGTGGTCATGTATGGATGGGAGAGTTGGACTGTGAAGAAAGCTGAGCACCGAAAAATTGATGCTTTTGAACTATGGTGTTGGAGAAGACTCTTGAGAGTCCCTTGGACTGCAAGGAGATCCAACCAGTCCATCCTAAAGGAGATCAATCCTGGGTGTTCATTGAAAGGATTGATGCTGAAGCTGAAACTCCAGTACTTTGGCCACCTCGTGTGAAGAGTTGACGCATTGGAAAAGACCCCGATGCTGGGAGGGATTGGGGGCAGGAGGAGAAGGGGGTGACAGAGGATGAAATGGCTGGATGGCATCACCAACTAGATGGACATGAGTTTGAGTAAACTCCAGGAGTTTGTGATGGACAGGGAGGCCTGGCATGCTGTGATTCATGGGGTCGCAAAGAGTCAGACACGACTGAGGGACTGAACTGAACTGAACTGACTTTGTTCCAGGCAAGAGGAGGGAACAGGCCAGGCTTGGTTTTTGTTTATTCACCCTTACCCTCTCAATTTCAGGTTATTTCTGCCTATGAACATGTTGGAGAGTTGATTGTAGATTTTGCTACAAAGTTTATAAAGCATCTGTAAGTGGCAGGCATTGTACTACACAGTGGAGATTGTCCTCAAGTTGAAGGCTTGAGTTGAAGATTTGGTCTGAGTTTGGTCTGATGTGTCTCCCCCCCTGGGAAATTCTAACAATGGTCTCTGTCCTCAGGAAGCTCAAGTCTAACCAGGAAGATGACACACACCATAAAACAGCATGTAATCAAATTTCAGCAGTGGTAGCAATTCACTGTGGACTGAGTAGCTCAAAGGATTCTGGACTCAGTGGAACTTGGGCTGGGTCTGGAGGGTGGGGTAGGATTTGTGTTGATGGAGGGGAGGGCGGAGAAGGAGCATGGAGCTAACTGGGTGGGGATTTCTGTGGCAGGGCCATTAATTGTTCATTTTTATGTTCCTGAACTTATGTAGGGCCTGGCACTTTGTGGGTACTCTCCAAATGTTTCTTGAGTTGAATGATATTTTTGTAAGCCTTTATCTATCTAGGCCTGCTATGTTAAAAAGTATCTGAGGGTGCAGTCCATTACCAGTAAAACATTTTTCTGATAAAAGGTCACACACACATGTGGAGCCTGAGGGGGTGCTTTATTTAGTTTCCCATTGAGTCCTCAGTAGTCAGGGTTAGCAAGTGCTGATGTTCTGCACCCTCGGTGTTTGTTCCAAGTAGTATTGTTACTGACCAGGGTTCTTGGCCTCCTTAATCAATGGAAATTGAGCAGAGGCTAGACAAGAAATTCAGGCAAGGTTTTATCGGGACCCCTGCTACAGCAGCAGGGAGCAAGAACAAACAAGAGGTTCCCTTGCTTGCTCATTGCCTGAGATGGGTGAGCTGGTTTCTTATATGAGGTAAGGGTAGAGGTGTGTCCAGGGGTCCAGCCTGAGGGATGGCTGAAGTGGTTTGCCCACCTTTTACGCAGTATTGTGTACAGGGGGTATTCACAGTACCCTGTTTAAGTTCCAGGGTCTTCAAAAACAGCAGTTGGGTTTTTTGGTCTTGTCATATCTTTTGTCCAGAATTTGCTCCAACTTCACATGCACACAGTTATTTTTCATCCCATATAGTTTCTTTGGGGCTTCCCTGATGGCTCAGATGGTAAAGAACCCACCTGCAAAAACACTCTCCGACATAAATCACAGCAGGATCCTCTATGACCCACCTCCCAGAATATTGGAAATAAAAGCAAAAATAAACAAATGGGACCTTATTAAACTTAAAAGCTTCTGCACAACAAAAGAAACTATACACAAGGTGAAAAGACAGCCTTCAGAATGGGAGAAAATACTAGCAAATGAAGCAACAGACAAAGGATTAATCTCAAAAATATACAAGCAACTCTGGCAGCTCAATTCCAGAAAAATAAATGACCCAATCAAAAAATGGGTCAAAGATCTAAACAGACATTCCTCCAAAGAAGACATACAGATGGCTAACAAACACATGAAAAGATGCTCGACATCACTCTTTATCAGAGAAATGCAAATCAAAACCACAATGAGGTACCATTACATGCCAGTCAGAATGGCTGCTATCCAAAAGTCTACAAGCAATAAAAGTTGGAGAGGGTGTGGAGAAAAGGGAACCCTCTTACACTGTTGGTGGGAATGCAAACTAGTACAGCCACTATGGAGAACAGTGTGGAGATTCCTTAAAAAACTGGAAATAGAACTGCCATATGACCCAGCAATACCACTCCTGGGCATACACACTGAGGAAACCAGATCTGAAAGAGACACGTGCACCCCAATGTTCATCGCAGCACTGTTTATAATTGCCAAGACATGGAAGCAACCTAGATGCCCATCAGTAGACGAATGGATAAGAAAGCTATGGTACATATACACAATGGAATATTACTCAGCCATTAAAAAGAATACATTTGAACCAGTTCTAATGAGATGGATGAAACTGGAGCCCATCATACACAGTGAAGTAAGCCAGAAAGATAAACACCAAAACAGTCTACTAACGCATATATATGGAATTTAGAAAGATGGTAATGATAACCCTATATACAAGACAGAAAAAGAGACACAGATGTATAGATCAGACTTTTGGACTCTATGGGAGAAGGCAAGGGTGGGATGGATCTGAGAGAATAGCATTGAAACATATATATTATCAACTGTGAAACAGATCGCCAGTCCAGGTTGCATGCATGAGACAAGTGCTCAGGGCTGGTACACTGGGATGACCCAGTGGGATGGGATGGGGAGGGAGGTGGGAGGGGGGTTCAGGATGGGGAACACATGTAAATTCATGGCTGATTCATGTCAATGTATGGCAAAAACCACTACAATATTGTAAAGTAATTAGCCTCCAACTAATAAAAATAAATGAAAAAAAAAAAAAAATCTGCCTGCAAAGCAGGAGACCTGGGTTCCATCCCTGGGTTGGTTAAGATCCCCTGGAGGAGGACATGACAACCCATTCCAGTATTCTTGCCTGGAGAATTTCATAGACAGAGGAGCCTAGTGGGCTATAGTCCATGGGGTCTCAAAGAGTCAAACGTGACTGAGTAACTAACACTTTCACTTTTCACTTCAGTTTCTTTGTATTTTGTTGCTCAAAGACAGGTGTATCCAGGTGCAAGCACTGCAGCAAAGGGTCCCAGGTCCCAGCCTCAGTATCACCTCCTTCTTTCATCTGAGACTGATTCCAAACAGGGTCTCATGCCAAGAGCCCCAGCAGCCTGGGCAAACACAGTCCCTGCTGTGGCTCTTGCTTCTCAAACCCCCTTGGACCAGCCTTGAGGGTCTTCCACCAACCCAGGTCCCTCTGCTTTAGGCAGGAACCAAGAGGCCACAGCCACTGCCTGACCAACAACAAGGAGGCCTGCTTAGACCCAGTGCCCCAGGGTAGGGTTCTGAGCAAGAGAGAAGAGCCTCTCCTCCATCCTCTCTGCTTCCCTCCTTATGCAGCCACAGACATGGAGGACGCTGTCCACAGTGGGGCACGGCAACATCTGATACTGTGCCAAGGCTGGGAGTGGGGAAGGCAGAGGGGAGACAAGCCGTGTCATCCTCTTTGCCAACCCTTAGCCCTCACTCTTCTCGCCAGACACTAAGCTAGAAAACGTCACTCAAATGTATAAGGAAATTCAAACAAGCCAAAAGAAGAAATCATAGCTCATTGCAGGGTGGAGAGGCGGGAGGGAGGAGGGAGGGGATAAGCATGGCTGCCAGGTTACCAGTCACCCTCTCGTGTTCCTAGGAAGGCTTCATTCTTTGTTTGGCCATTTTTGCCTCCCAGATTCCCATAAAACATATGGTCCGACCTGTTACCTAACAAGGCCAGCACCACTCGGCCCTTCCCGCCCTTTAGTGGAAACACTGGTCTGGGAGTAAAGTGCAGACCCCGCCCCACTCCCCCAGCCACGTACCATGCATGGCCTGAGCCGCCGGGAGAAGTGGGGACCCTCTCACTGGGAGCTGCTGAAGAGTCGCCACGCAGCAGCATCGACAGGTGAAATGAAGGTTCTAATCTCCTCCCTCCTCCTGTTGCTGCCACTAATGCTGATGTCCGCAGTCTCCAGCAGCTCACACACAGGTAAAAAAAAAAAAAAAAAAAAAAGTCCACTTTCTATGAAAGATTAAAAGGGGGGAGAAACGTGGCAAAACAGAAAAGAGCATGACCGCACATGTGGTAAAATGTAGCCCCTGCAGGCTACGGGGATTAGTGGTGAGTTAGCCTGTCTGGGTGCCTGTTTCTTCATTTACAAAAAGGAATGAACTGAACGTAAATCCTAAGAGTGTGGTGAAGTTAAAGGTGCCCATGTGTACGGAGTGTCTGCAAGGGTAGCTGGCGGGAGAGGACCTTACCTCTCCCGCAGTCCCTGTTTGGGGGTATTGAGTGTCCAGGAGGCCGGGCCTGGAGATTGTGCAGAGAGGGTGTTGAAGGCAAGTGTGCGTCCAGACAGCCAGTCATCCTCGATTATATTCTTTCTAGTACACTATACATGCCCCAACAATTCTTAATGCTTTCTCATGATAAGGTGACAAACTAGAAAAATCACACCACCAGGTAGAACCCGTGTTTGAAGCTGTGACCACACCGGCCCTGTTTGAACAGCTCACCTTTAGGAAGCAGATCCTGGGTTAGGAGCTCCAAATCGGCCCCACTGTTCCCTACAGCTGGAGTGGCCCAGCCCTGAGCAGAACAACTGTGCAGAAGGGACCCCCTCCCCACCTGTGTTCCCACTCTAAGTGACCATCTCCCCAAGTGCTACTTTGAGGTGAAATAGCTTTGTTACACACTCAGCATCGAGTGAGTCCTAAAATCAGGAGTCTACCCTCCTGCACCCATTTCCAGAATCTTCTCCCTTACAGAGTTTTCTGGAAGCCGCTGGGCATCATGGCCTGGCGGGGGTGGCCCTAGACCAGCTTCTGGGAGGGAAGTCTTTTCCACCGCTGTGACGGGCCCCCAGGCTGGAGACCTCAGCCTGGACTCCAAGCTCCAGTCATGGCTGCCTTTCCCAACCATCCCCCCTGCACCCCCGCACTAACAAGGGCCCGTGTTCCTCTCAGCCGGGATCTCGGAACTTCGGCTGCTCCCCAGCTGCTCTTGCGTCCTCCCACCAGCTCAGTTCTGCTCCCACAGCCACCCTGATGTGTCCCAGAGGCAGACATGAGCCCTCAACTCCCTGCACAAGCTTGGCTCCAACTGGACTCTCTCTGCACGGTCCACGTTCCACCTTGAGTTGAGTGTCCATGCGTCTCCTACCCCAACCCCTGCCCTTCTGAGCTGTAACCTCGCCACTGGCACCACCTGGTATCTTGTTTCTACATCACTCCCATGACTCGGCAAGGTGCTAGGTAAATTCATCTAAGTGGAAGAATAAATCCTCAGGTTTCTAAGTTCAAAATTTTGCTCTTTGGAGACTGGCCTCTCTTTACAAGACTTTGGTGGCTCAAACAGCAAAGAATCTGCTTCCAATGTGAGAGACCTGCATTTGATCCCTTGATCAGGAAGATCCCCTGGAGAACAGAATGGTAACCCACTCCAGTATTCTTGCCTGGGAAATCCCATGGACAGAGAATCCTGGTGGGCTACAGTCTGTAGGGTCGCAAGAGTCTTAACACTATTGATCGACTAACACTTTCACTTTCAGGAGACTGGACACCCTGGTTTCATAGCAGCTCTGCTGACATTAGAACTTAATAATTCTCAGTTGTCAGGTGGCGGGGTGCACTGTTCGGTGCTTTGTAACATGTTTAGCAACATCTGAGTGGCCTCTACCCTCTAGAAGTCAATTAGCAGCCTCTCCCTGCCCACCCCCCAGTTAATACAGCCAAAAATATCTCCAGACACGGCCAAATGTTCCCTGGAAGGGGGACCCACTCCCCAGTGGAGCCACTCTCTTACCAATAATTCTCAAACACGATGACACGTTTAGACTCACCTGGACCTTCAGACTCAGGCTTGAATTCAGGGGCACCGTGATCCAATTCCTGGCTCCATCGCTTACCCTGCTCCATCACTTACCTTGCAACCCTAGACAAAATGCTTAACATTTTTAAATTTTTTATTTATTTAGTTCATTTATCTTTGACTGCACTGGGTCTTCGTTGCTGCTCGTGGGCTTTCTCTTATTGCCGGGAGTGGGGGCTACTCTCCAGTTGCGGTGCGTGGGCTTCTCATCATGGTGGCTTCCCTTGTTGCAGAGCAGGGGCTCTAGGGCACGTGGGCTCAGCAGCTGTGGCTCACGGGCTTAGCTGCTCCGTAGCATGGTCTTTCACGACCAGGGATCAAAACAGCATCCCCTGCATTGGCAGGCGGGTTCTTAACCAGTGGACCACCAAGGAAGTCTGGATGCTTAACATTTTTAAGCCTCGGTTTTAGCATCTTAAAGTGAATAAAATACCACTTAGCTTATACAACTGTTGTGAGGGGTAAACACGCAATAATGTGAACTTACTAAGGGTTCGGTAAAACTGAGAAAAGTGCTAGTCACTCAGTCCTGTATGACTTTGCGGCTTGAGTAAAGTAGCTACTGAGGCACAAGAACAACGAGTTGGGGAAAGCTCACTGAGCCGCCCCAAGTCCTTGAGTCCAAACCAGTCAATCCTAAAGGAAACCAACCCTGAATGTTCACTGGAAGGGTTGATGCTGAAGCTGAAGCTCCAATACTTTGGCAATCTGAGAAGAGACGGTTCATTGCAAAAGACCCTGATTCTAGAAAAGATTGAAGGCAAGAGAAGGGGATGACAGAGGATGAGATGGTTAGATGGCATCACCGACTCAATGAACATGAGTTTGAGCAAACTCCAGACGGCAAAGGACAGGGAAACCTGGTGAGCTGTAGTCCATGGGGTCTCAAGGATTCGGATGTGACTGACAGACTGAACAACACTGAGCCGCCAGGTGGCGCAATTATAAACCACAGGAAACCGGGGTTGGCGGCGGGGCTCAACTGTTTCTCAGACAAGGGTGGTTTGCAATGCTGGACCAAGTCTGGCAAGAAGAAATAACAGTACACAATATTCCTGCTCAGAAATATTCCAAATAAAATCTGATCTTGCTTTATCTCTTAAATTAACCACGTGCGTGCGTGTGTGTTAAGTCCTTTCAGTCATGACCGACTCTTTGTGACGCTATGGACTGTAGCCCACCAGGCTCCTCTGTCCGTGGAATTCTCCAGGCAAGAATACTAGAGTGGGTAGCCATGCATTCCTCCAGGGGATCTTCCCAACCCAGGATCAAACCCTTGTCACCTGCAGCTCCTGCATTGCAGGCAGATTCTTTACTGCTGCGCCACCAGGGAAGCCCCAAAATAACCACACACATGCTTAATATGCTTTTCCCAGGGAAGAGGGGAAAAAAGAAATGGCTGAGACGCGATGACAATGTTAGGAAATAAATTACTTATAATAATAGAATAATTCTTTGTAAGATTACTTATTAATTATAATATTACATATAATAGTAGCTTCCATGTGTTAATCTTTGTGGCAGGCTTCTCCTAAGCACTTTACACATATTAACTCATTGTGCCCTCACAGAAATCTCATGTACTTTTTTATTTTTATCTTTTCACTTTTCAAACTTAAAAAAAAAATAAGTTGTAAAAATGATCAGAGTTCCAATAGATCCAAACTCCACCCAGTTGTTTTCAAATAACACCACACATAACCATAATACAATTATGGAAACTGAAAAATTAGCAGTGATACAATACTATTAGCTAATGGACACGTTTTCAGAATTTGCTAATCATCCACTGATGTCCCTTTCCTGGTCAGAATCCAACCCAGGATCCCACAGTGAAGAAAGTTATCATTTCTCCTGGTGTCCTCCTGTCTAGGGCACCTTCTCAGGCTCCCTTACCTTTCAAGACCTTGACACTTTTGAAGAGTACTGTCCGTTAGTTATTAGTAGAACGTGCCTCCATGTGGGCTTATGTGACGTTTCCTCATGACTACGTTCAGATTATGCATGTTGGGCACTGACACCGCAGAAAGGATGCTTGCCTTCTAAGTGCAGCACATCAGAAGGCCCAGGATAACCGAGGATAATACCTCGGGGGATGCTGGGTTTGAGCCTGGTTAAGGTGGTGTCCATAAAGGTACTGTTTCTCACTAGAGTTAATAAGTATCCTGTGGAGAGATAGTTTGAGACTGCCCAAATAACCGGTTTCTTCTCGTCATACTTATGCCCATTAATTTTTAAAATCCATGGGTGATTCTTGCCTACAACAGGTATTACTCTGGTTTTAGCAAATCAGTGATTTTCTGTTTCCATTATTCCTTCTATGTTTGTTAATTAACATGGGAATGTTAATCATAGGGGACTATGAGGAAGAGCTGTTCCTGCACCAAATATCCCTTCACAGCATCTATTTATCCAGTGTCTCCACATCCTGGAGGAAGTGATGTGTAGTCAGTGATGTAGTAGGCAGCCCCTTAGGTTATGGTCTTTTCAAAAGTCATTGCTTTAAAACCATGAGTTGAATACAAAAGAGAGAAAGAGAGCTATTGCTTCTCTCCCATTTATTTAGGTATTAAATTATGTACTTATATAAGTAAAGACTCAGGGGTATTTGTGGATTATAAACCATTACCATCCTTTATATACAACGCTGCTCCTATTGTCCCAAAGCTGACCACTGAGCCCCATCCAGGTGGCTTCGGTGTCTTTCAGGATATATCATTTCTTCAGCAGTTCCTGACTTTCTCACACTGAAATGGAGCAGGACTCTACAGTCCTTGCCCCCCAACCCCCACCATGTCCTCTGCCTGTCTTTTGTATGTGGAAAACTTTAGTCAAAGAATAGGTTTAATTAAAGAAGTGGGAAATGTAGAAACAAAAGAAAACAGTCAAAGGAGACCAAATAATAATAATGTAGTCATTAAGCATAGTCAAGGAACTTTAGTTCTTTCTCAAGGGCTATAGATAATATTCTGGGCCATATCCTGTGAGCTGTCTTATAGACAGCAAAACATTAGGTGGAGAAGTTAATTACATGATGACCAGACCATGACATGAGCTGCCACGATTCCGAGAACTAGCCTCAAAGAAATGGGAACAAACCAACCCTGGAACTGAAGATTAACTGTACCTAAAACAACCAAGATGATGTTGGTTAGGCCACTGATGACCAATTTGAAGACGACTGTCAGAGATGACTGTGCTCTTTCTATATGTAGTACCCCCCACCTTCTGTCTATAAAACCTCTTGTCCCACTGGTTCCCAGGGTGGGTGGTGGGGAGTCAGCCTTTGGACAGATATCTGCCACCCTCTCCCTCAGTTGCCAGCATCTGAAATAAAGCAAACTTTCCTTTCTACCAGCCTGGCCTGTTTATTGGCCTTTTGAGCAGCAAGTAGCCAGACCCCACACCTTTTGGTAACACCTCAAGATGTTCCAGGGTCATCTTGTACTTCCCTTCTGCAGCCCTGGAGTCAGCCATTTCTCCACAGAGCCCTGGTTCCTTTCATGGGAGAATGATATTCACAAATCTTGGGCACTAGGTATTGCCCATGGCTACCAGGGCTATTGGCTTCCCTGGTGGCTCAGATGGTAAAGAATCTGCCAGTGCAAGAGACATGGGTTCTATCACTGGGTCACAAAGATCTTCTGGAGAGGAAAATGGCAACCCACTCCAGTATTCTTGCCTGGGAAATCTCCTGGACAGAGGAGCCTGGCAGGCTACAGTCCATGGGATTACAGAGTCAAGACATGACTGAGCATGCACGCACTAGGGCTCTTATGAGGTCTAGGCCCTCTGGTGGACAGATGTGTGCATACACAAACCAGTGTACTTTTTAAGCCTGGTTTTAGAAATAATGTAAATAGATCACAGAAAAGTTAAGCAAACTTGTCCAAAATCACAATGCTAATAAGCAGAGGATATGAGAGGTAAAAGTAATAACAGATCTACTGCAAAACCTAACATGTGGAAGCAAGTTCTTTACACATACAAGTTAGCAAGAACAATAAGCCAGTATAAACACTCCTTTTGGGAAATAACTGGAAGTCTGCAATAATACCCACTATAATAACCACAGTGTACTGAACATCTACTTGGGCACTGGGCCCACAGAAGCTTCTTTATTCCTAACATCACTGCAAGGTGGATACTGATAAACACTCTACAAACCATAGAATCGATAATCAAAGAAGCTAAGTGACTTCTCCAAGACCATACAGCTAACTGACAGAGCAAGCAGTTGACCTCAGGAATGTCTGGATACAAGGTCCATGCTTATTCCATCATATCAATATTTTCCAAAACTGATTTTAGGTAAAACATAAAGCTTCTACTTTAATAGTCATATGCTTATTTTTAATGCATCTTAGAAAAAGATCTAAGCATGTATCAAACCTGGAATCTCACAGAAAATATTGCATAAAATGAAGATGTTATGTAAATTAAATTTAAAGAAAAAAATTTAATATGAAATAAATAACAGTAGAGGTGGTCTAAGCTGTAGCAAAAATTAAGGTGGTCCAAAAACGTCTGAACTTTGGGGGACATAATACTATAGTAACAGGTTCATTTTCAGTTATACCATGAAATTAGGGTCATACAGGGCTGCAGAAAAACAACAGATTAAGAGCCTTGGATCTAGATTTTAGCACCAGATGAGTCACCATTACCTTTATCAACTTGGGCACTTCATTTGCTCTCTCAGGGTCTCAGTTTCCTCACCTGAAAATAAAAGAGACAGTGGTTTAGTTAACGTAACTTTTTAAAAAGCAACTTGGTAAAGATATCTAGAAAAATAAAACTGTTCTTAACTTTGGACCCAGTAATTCCACTTGTGTTCCCTAAGACAGAAATCCAACATGTGGAAAACAGTTACAAAGAAATTTATCAATATCTAAAAATAAAACAATCTAAATATTTAGCAATGAGAGAGCAATTAGGTAATCTGAAGTGCATATACTTGCGAGTGTTATGTAGTCATTCAAAATGTCTGTTTTGAGACTTTTGAACTCTGTGGGAGAAGGTGAGGGTGGGATGTTTCGAAAGAACAGCATGTATATTGTCTATAGTGAAACAGATCACCAGCCCATGTGGGATGCATGAGATAAGTGCTCGGGCCTGGTGCACTGGGAAGACCCAGAGGAATCAAGTGGAGAGGGAGGTGGGAGGGGGGATCGGGATGGGGAATACATGTAACTCCATGGCTGATTCATGTCAATGTATGACAAAACCCACTGCAATGTTGTGAAGTAATTAGCCTCCAACTAATAAAAATAAATGAAAAAAAAAAAATGTCTGTTTTGGGGACTTCCCTGGTGGTTCAGTGGCTAACACTCCATAATCCCAATGCAGAGGGCCGGGATTCCATCCCTGGTCAGAGAACTAGATCCCACATGCTGCAACTAAGAGTTTTTAGCTAAAAAAATATCCCACATGCCACAACGAAGATCAAAGATCCCACTGTGCTGAAACTAACACCAACCAGTGAAGCCAAATGAAAAAAGAATTTTTTATTTTAAAAAGTCTGTTATCAATGTTGTAAGACAACACAGGGAGAAGCTTACAGAGTGAATAAAAAGGAAAATGTTCACAGAGTGTGGCTATCACTATATTTAAAAAATTATATGCACACTAAAATTCCAACAGTTGGCAAGAGTAAAGATTTTTATTTGAACTTTACAAATTTTCTCTAATATAGTTACGTTGCGTTAAAAATGAAAAAGAAAAACTCCTCAGTGAAAGGGTTCCACTCATGATCTTCAAGATAACCTCTGACTCTAATATTCTGAGGCTTGTCTCTGGAACCAGAAGTAGAGGTCAGGCGAGAGTAAAATATGAGAAAAGTTTAGATGGCAGGGGCCATGCCTGTTGAAATTAACACCACGCAAAACAGCATGTGAAAACACTTGGAAACCAGCACTTGGAGAAATGGTGTAACGCCCTCCATCTGTGTGGCAGAAAGGGCACGAGTCTGGGAAACAGGAGAGCTGGATTGAAGCAGGGGCTACTCTAAGGGCCCTCTCTGGACAACGTGTCCATCTGCTCATCAAACATTTACCACGCGCCTACCGTGTGTCAGCAGCCATGTAGCTGAGTCACTACTGAATCATTGGTTCAGCATCTAGTGAGGGAGAAAGTTTTTTAGTTTGCTAGACTTGCCCATAACAAAATACCACAGACTGTGAGGCTTAAAACAACAACTTATTTCTTCACAATTCTGAAGACTGGAAAGCTCAAGATCAAAGTGTCAGCAACTTTGGTTTCTTCCAAGGACGCTCTCCTTGGCTTACAGATAGCCATCTCCTTGCTGTTTCCTCACTGTTCATTCCTCTGTGCATGAACATGCCTGGTGTCTCTTTGTGTGCCCAAATCTCTTCTCCTTACAAGAACTCCAGTCAGATTGGAATAGAGCCCACGGTAAGGGTCTCATTTTAACTTAATCATCTCCTTAAAAGGCCCTATCCTCTTATTACGGGTTGTGGCTTCAATGAATTTTAGGGGGACAGAATTCAATACATAACACATTTCAAACAACAAACTATAAGTGTAATTGTACAATGATAGTTGTTTAGTTGTGAAGTGGAGTCCAACTCTTTATAACCCCATGGACTGCAGCATGCCAGGCTTCCCTGTCCTTCACTATTTCCCAGGGTTTGCTCAAATTTATGTCCACTGAGTTGGTGATGCTATCTAACCATCTCATCCTCTGCCGCCCCCTTCTCCTTTTGCCTTCAATCTTTCCCAGTATCAGGGTCTTATCCAGTGAGTTGGCTCTTTGCATCAGGTGGCCAAAGTACTGGAGCTTCAGCATCAGTTACCATATTCAAATATAGTAGGGAACCATGTGAAGGTATAATTCAGTCTGGCAGGAAATATGAACAACTTCTGTACAGATAAAGCATCATCTGGACCCAACTGCAGCTCCAGAATACCTATAAAACATCACCTTGGTTGTCATAAAAAATATTTTAGATCTTACAAGATGGGCATAAGAGAGCATCAGGTGATAAGACAGACTTGAATAGAGACAAAAAGAGGAATGAATTTGTTACAAAGGTAAATACCAACTTCTAACAGTTGAACTGGGACTATGGATTCAAATACAACAAAACATGGAGGTCAGGTGAAGTTCCTGACTGGTTAATGGAATAATCTACTCCTTGCTCTCATTCCTTAAGTCTTCAGGATTTTAACGTATGTAGGAGGGAATCTTAATAGGGGGAGAATGTAAGGTTTTGATTAACCTCTACTTTTTCATCCAGAAATCAGTCTTTCTCCACCTACTTCTAGGTAAGCTTTTCTCTAAGTCAGATTTTAAACTTGAATTCCTTATCCATTTAAAATATTCCTCTCAGGGGACTTCCCTGGCAGTCCAGTGGTTAAGACTCTGAGCTTCCAATGCAAAGGCCAAGGGTTCAATCCATGGTCAGGGAACTAAGATCCCACATGCTGCCCAGCCCAGCCAAAAAATTAAAAAAAAAAAATCTTCTCAAAAATAAATAAATAAAGTAAAATATTCCTCTCTTGGGTGTGGAGAAAATGGAACCCTCCTACACTGTTGGTGGGAATGTTAACTGGTACAGCCATAATGGAAAACAGTATGGAGGTTCTTCAAAAAACTAAAAATAGAGTTGCCATATGATCTAGCAATTCCACTCCTGGGCATATATCTGGACAAAACTATAATTTAAAAAGATATATGTGCTATTTACAATAGCCAGGACATGGAAGCAACCTAAATGACTTCCACAGACGAATGGATAAAGATGTCGTACGTATATACAAAGGAATATTATTCAGCTATTAAAAAGAATGAAATAATGCCATTTGCAGCAACATGGATAGACTTACAGATTGTCATTTACTAAGTGAAGTAAGTCAGAAAGAGAAAGACAAATACCATGATATCACTTATATGTGGAATCCAATGACACAAGTGAACTTACTTACAAAACAGAAACAGTCTCACAGACATAGAAAGCAAACTTACGGTTACCAAAGTGAAAAAGGGGTGGGGGAGGGATAGATTAGGAGTTGGGGATTAGAAGATATAAACCATTATATATAAAATAGACAAGCAAAAATGTCCTACAGTATAGCACAGGGACCTGTTAGATTCAATATCCTGCAATACATCATAATGGAAAAGAATACAAAAAAGAATATATATTTGTGTGTGTATGTATAAAGCTGTATCACTTTGCTGTAGGCCAGAAATTAATACAACATTGTAAATGAACCATAGAATTTAAAAACTAAAATAGAGAATTTCCTGGCAGTCCAGGGGCTAGGACTCTGCACTTTCATTGCCAAGGGCCTGGGTTCAACCCCAGACTGGGGAACTAAGATCCTACAAGCCACACGGTATGGCTTAAATAAATAAGATACATATAAAATACTCCTCTCTTGAAGTACCCTAGATCCCTGAGTAAAAAGGAAGCACAATGGAGCTGCACTGACCCAAAGGCACAGTGATAAGGGACCAAGTCTCTTGGCGCCTTCCCTTTCCAGTGCCTGGAAGTGACCAGTTTCCTTCCTACAGGGGTTGCCAGAGGCCAAAGGGACCAATGCCAGGCTTCTGGGAGGTGGCTCCAAGAAGGAGGCCAAGAATGTGAGTGCAAAAGTCAGTAACAAAATATTGACAAGAGTGCACCATCGATATCCCCACTTGCTCTCTTGAATCCCTCTGAGAGCAGAGCAGATGTTACTGGAGCTGCCCTCACCCCCTGCCCTCTCCCTAGCCCACCACTCATGTCTTCCTGAGTCTCATGTAAGAGCCAGACTCCTCCAGGGTCCAGGGTCCAGGCTGAAGGTCTGGCTGGCCCCCTCTCCCTTACCCTTTTCCCCAACAACTCAGGGCTGCCTTCCAAGAGGTTCCTGGACCCCATTCTCAGCCTTATTTTACTCACAGGCAAGACTGAAACAGAGAGGAAAAATGGCTTAGTTTGAAGTAAAGCAGCCACTAAAAGGCAGACACCTAGGTCTTTTCTTAATATTTATTTATTTTTTATTTATTTATTTGGCTGCATCAGGTCTTAGTTGCAGCACACAGGATCTTCATTGTGTCACGTGGGAACTTTCATTTTGGCAAATGAACTCTCTAGTTGTGGCACAAGGGCTCCAGAGCAGGCGGGCTTCAGTAGTTGCAGCATGGGTTGAGTTGCTCTGCAACATGTGGGGGTCTTAGTTCCCCAAGCAGGGATCAGACTGAGTCCCCTGCCTTGCAAGGAGGATTCTTATCCACTGGACCACAAGGGAAGTCCCAAACTATACACATGTTTTATGGATTTCTATAGATATATGGATTTATGGATATTTCTATAGTGTAATAAGATTGGTTAAAGGCACAGAGCAAAACAGGCTTCCCCAGTGGCTCCAGAAGTAGAGCCTGCCTGCCAGTGCAGGAGATAAGAGATGTGGGTTCGATCCCTGGTTCAGGAAGATCCCCTGGAGGAGGGCATGGCAACCCACTCCAGTATTCTTGCCTGGAGAATCCCATGAACAGGGAAGCCTGGCAGGGTTGCAAAGAACAATATGTATAGTACAAGCTCATTTTTTTAAAGTCAACTATTATGTTTACATACAAAAAAGTATGGAGAACAAACTAGTCTGTATAAAATAAATAAGCTTTTATTTTAATTTTTCCACTAGATGAGTCTTAGTTTTAACATTTTAAAAACTCTCATTAAAATTAAATTCTAAAAATGTTAACAGCAGTCTCTCCCTTTTCTTTTCACCCTAGGACACCAAAGACACCACAGGAAGCCAACCAAGCCCTCCAGAGCCTGACAGCAATTTCTCAGATAAATGGCAAGCTTTGCTCTGCCTTTAAAGGCGCTCTGAGGCTCCACCCTCCCAATGAAACATTCTCAGTCTACAAGGCCATGAGCACACCAAGAAGATGCTCTTCTTCCACCTCAGGCTCCCCATCACAGTCCCTAGTCCCTAAACCATTCTAGTATTCTCAAAAAAAAAACAAAAAACAAAACATTATCACCAGAATTACTGTGCCCTCTAATGCCTTCTCCTAACAGTCTTTTCCTGTGCCCTCTACAGACCCAGGCTTAAGTTTACTTATCTGAAAGAAACCAGGAAAGCCAAGTTTCCTAGCTGGCACCGCCTGACCTTAAACAGAACCAGACAAGTAGCCAATTAATATATTTAAATATAATTGACACAGTGGTAAAGAATCTGCCTACCATTGCAGGAGACACAAGAGATGTGGGTTTGATCCCTGAGTCAGGAAGATCCCCTGGAGGAAGAAATGGCAACACCACTCCAGTATTCTTGCCTAGAAAATTCCAAGGACTGAGGAGTCTGGAGGGTTACAATCCTTGGGGTCACAAAGAATCAGACATGACTGAGAACACACACAATAGATCAGAATTATTTCTTTCAAAGAGGCCTGGAAATCACATTCAATCCAGTGAACCCATTTTACTCTGTAAATTCCAAACTTAATCCAGATTCTACACACACCTCTCCCCAATATCATCCTCAATCTCTCTCCACTACCCAATCATTTATTTCTTTACTCATTTGAGAAGCCTTTCTGAGGTAAAAGCTAGGTAGAGCAAAGAAAGAAGTTAAAGTAATAAGTAAGTAATAAGTAAAGAAATAAGTAAGACATTGTCTCAGCAAATGTAGATAAAAAAAAAAAAAACTTGTCACAGTTTCCTAGCACATAAAATGCCTCCAGTACTTATGATTATCATCATCATCATTAATGGTCAAGTGACCCTATAAGTTTCCAATCTACTACAGAAGACGTATGTACAAAAGCGGAGTTGAAGGCTAGAGAGCTGGTGTGGAAAATCTCAAATGCCACTGTAAAGGGCTTCAAGTGAAAAAATGAGAGGGCATTATGTTTTTGTAACATGGGGATAAAATTGTCAGAATGAAAACATAAGGAAATAAAAATGGACTTGAAAGAACGAGTAAAGAGGAAAACATTAAAACAGTGTAGATCCTAGGAACTCCCTGGAAATCCAGAGGTTAGGACTTGGCACTTTCACTGCTGGGGTCCAGGCTCAATCCCTGGCTAGGGAACAAAGATCCTGCAAACCACTGTGGCCAAAAAGAAAAAAAAAAAGTGTGGATTCTGCTTCCCCCTGACCATTTCCTCAAATATCAGAAGGGGAGAAAAGAAACACTCAGCCAGAGGCTGGCTTCTGTCATTCACATGAAAGAGAAGACTAAATTGGGATGCTGATCTTATGAGAAGCAGCATTTTAATGGATTGGTGAGCTGGGTGGGGTCCTATTTATGACACAACAGGGCAAGCCCCTGCTGTCTGATAGGACAGTGTGCTGGGCACACAGCCTCCTCCTGTTCCCAGGCCCGCCTCTCAAAAGCAGGAGGCACAGAAGCACTGGGCTCAGGAGTAGAGGGGCCACTTGCCAACTGCCTTAAAAAGGAAGAGCAGAGATGCCAGGATGAAGGAGTGGAACCCAAAGGCAGGTGCCATCATGAGCAGTCGGTGAAGGAGGCCCAGATCTGTGACAAAGGAAAGCCCAGAAGGATGAAGCCTGGGAGATCAACAGTTCCCTTTAGGGAATTCACAACAGTGGAGCCAGGCTCTAAGTTAGTTTCTAGGCCTGACTGGGAACCTGAACCACCCCAGATACCTATCACTCAGCCAGAGTCTGAGCCAGAAAAGACACCCACAGCTCAGCCGGCATCTAAGGCTCAGCAGGCACCCGATATACCACAGAACCTCACTGCACAGCAAAGATCCCTTGCCCAACAGGAAACTGAAGCCCAGCAGGAACGTCCAGCACAACAAAACTCCGCTCTGTACCAGGAATTTCGTGCCCCACAGGAGTCTGCCCTGCAGCCATCACCTCCCATCCAAAGGGTGCCCTTTAGTAAACAGGAAGCTGCCTCACAGCACAGACCTGGGCCAGGAGAAAAATCTAGAACTCAACAGGACCCAGAACTGAGAGAGGGATCCAGAGCCCAGCAGCAACCTGAACCCCAAAATGAACCACCTGCCCAGACTGAACTGATGTCCCAAGAGAGACGGCAACAGTCAGACCTTGCAACTCAGGGAGTCAAATCCAGAGAGGAATCTTTGGCTGAGAAGCAATTTCTATCAAAACCAAATGAACCATCCAAACAGCCATCAACCTCAGAATTGAAGACATCTCTTGAGTGGGTCACAGACTCAGGCACAAAACCAGATGCGGGACTCACATTAGACATTGATTCACCAGCCACTCTGGGTAGGATGGCGGCCCCTGGAGTGAAGATGGCCTTCAAAGAGCAACCTGGTTACGAAATGATGTCAGGATTCGGTGGGATGTCAACACCAAGGAGGAAAATCAGCAGCCAGAATCCCAGACAATACCAGTACACAGGTGAGCTTGAAGGAAGGGAGAGGGGGAGAGGCTCCCAGGGATGGTCATTCATTCAGTCAAGAAGAACTAAGAACTGCCAGAATGTCAGGTGAGCTCAGGTGACCCCCCAGCAGTCCAGACACAGAGCCAGAGCCCCCTTTGATGGAGGAGGAAGCTGAGGCCTGAAGAAGAGAGGGAGCCTATAGGGGGCTGGGCAGGAGGGGTGGCTGGCGGCACCAGGATCCCCAGCCAGCCTCGGATTCCTTGCCCTGTTCCAGGCCATCTCCCTGCAGAGACCTGTGGGAATCAAACAGAAACTAAGAAAGGCTGTGGGCGAGGGTGGTGCTCATCCCCTGGGTGCAGAACTCTGAGCACCACTCCGGGCAAGCACCTCGCTGACCAGGGACACTTACCTGGGCGGGTTGCCACACAGGCAAGGCCGGACATCGGGCGGGGTCAGCCCTTCAGCTCTCCGGGGTGTCCAGTAGGCTGGAAGACACTCGTCCCCGGGGAGTCCCGGTCCCACCAGGCCCATGGCCTCGTAGGGTGTGATCGAAGCGGGAAGCTCAGGAGAGGCGCTTGGGATCCGCCAAATCCCAGGCCAGGTCTGGGCTGCGGGCAGGGAGGGAGACTCGGCGGGGAGGGGGGCGGGGGGGGTTCGTGGGCATGAGACTCCGCTGGAGACAGCACCCTGCCCCTTCTCCTCCTCCTCCAAAGCTAACGATGGTGGGTGCCCCCGGGGAGCAGGCTCGGCCCTGAACTCCTTCTCTGGGCTCAGAAGCCCTGCTCTGCATGAGAACAGCCGCAAGTTCTCTCCAGGGAACACGTGGTGACACAGCCAGAGGGGGAGAAAACAATGCAGCCCCAATCCAGGAGCTGAAGGCGTTAGGAAGCCGTTAGTCCGAAGGCTGGTGAATGGCGGGTCTCAGCCCAGGGGCCTGTATCCCCTGGAAGCGCTGAGTCGTCTCTCTCAGGACTGAGGAGAAGAGTGTCATGGTGTCTTTCAGTGCCAGGGCTCATTTTGTGTTTCGGAAGGGTGGGTAGGAGAGACGGGATGGTATTTCTGGTGTTTCTCTGGGCCTCCCGAATCCAGTCACAAGGGATGCCCTCATCACAGCTCTGCCACAACCAAAGCCTCTCCACTCCCTCCCCTCCCCCGCACCAGAGTGTGTGCGCATGCGCGAGCCTCGAGTTTCCTCTGTTTCCCGCCTTTTCCCAGGACAGCACGGTACTCGCGGCCTCCTCTCCACCCTGCGGCCGGGTGTGCGGCTTGGAGCTAGTGCGCAGGCGCCGAGCACCCTATACACACACACACACACACACACACACACACACAAACACACACACCACCCCCCCACACACACACACACACCCCACACCCCTACACACACACACACACACACACACACACCCCACCCCACCCACACACACCCCTACCCCCACCCCCCCGCCACACACACACACACACACACACACACACACACACACCCCTACCCCCACCCCCCGCCGCCCCCCGGCCTTCCATTCTCTCAGGGAAGAACAGGACAGGGAGAAGAAGAACCCCAAGAAACGGAGCAATAGGAGAACTAGAAGACAGAGGGCGGGGCGGGAGGGGGAGGGAAAGGAGGGGCTTCCTCCTCCGAAGCCTCTCAGGCAGAGTCACGCCTCCTGCGCTGGGCAGCCCCGCCTTGGCTTTGAATTGCCTGAGGAACTGGCTGGCTCCCCGCCCTCAGGCGGAGGCGAAGTGGCATCCTGCTCACTTCTAAGCGGGCAGGCACAGTGTGTTCTAGACGATCCCTACGTGGGCAGGTGAGTGGGACGACGAGGGTGACAGCCAACACGTGACTACATCGGGGCTTCCTTGCTGGAGTGACCGTTAGGGACTCCCCGCTAGTTCTGCGGGAATACGCTTTTAGCCGCCTCCAGGGCTGCATTTTTGTTGGTCGCGGGCCCTTTAAAGCACGCGAATGGGCGGGGCCAGACCTTAGGCCTTAGTGGAGAGGGGCGGGACCCGAGTGTGGAGGGCGGCCCACCTCGCTCAGGGGGCGGGACCCAGAGAGGAGCAAGTCCGGGATTGGGTGGTGTGGAGGCTCGGCGGTGGTGCGCGTGAGGATCGGCCCTCGGGGCGGAGACTGGCGAGTGGAATTGGCTCAGGCGGGTGTGGAATTGGCCGCGGGAACGGGACCGCGGAAAATTGATGGAATCGGCCTGGGAAACGAGGCCCTGGGTGGCCTCTGAGGCTCCGGCCTCGAAGAGGGTTCAAGAGGGGTCCAAAAGTCAAAGGCGCCGGTGGTGGCGAAAAGCCAGAGCCAAAGGTGAGTGGGCAGGGGCCGGCAGCAGCACGGAAGGAACCTTAGACATCCTGCAGGAAACTGGTGACCGAGTGGACTGACCTACTGCCACGAGAAGTGGGGGACGCTCGTGGACTGGCTCACTGCCGCCATGCAGGGCGGGGGTGTGGAGATAATCCATTGTGAGAAGCGGGTGACGTGAGAGGGAGGTATCATCTCCAGCAGAGACTCTCGGACGCCCCAGTACCGTGTTGGGGGAAAAGTCCAGAATGTTAGTGTCCCGAACTAGCGTTCCCACTCTGACTCAGTTCTCGCTCTGTGGCTGTGGCAGCTCTTGCCTTGTGATTCCATCGTGGGAAATGGTTCAAGCCCTGGTTTTCAGGTCTCTGACACTCTTAAGACAGTAACAGGGGAGAGATTTAGAAGTTGTTGCCCAAAGAGGAAGTTTTGGAGTGAAAGGTAGGAGGAAGTGGTGCCCCACAGTGGGGCATACTTGGAGGAGGGGGTGCAGTACTGCTCCCAACAGCCTTGTCCCACTATCTTTCATTCAATCTGCTCATTCATTTGTTGTCAGTCCACCATCCTCAGGCTGGCTACCGTAGTATCTAACTTCTTGACTCCTACTCCGAGGACTAAGAGGCCCTGGGTTGGCTTGGGACAGCCTGACCTTCACTTGGGAGAAAGGAGAGCTGCCACCTGGGTTCCCTAGGGTGTCACATTATTTACAAGTCTCAGCAGGCTGGAGAAACACTGACAGACAAGACATGCTGCCACCACATGAAGTCCTTGCTGGATTAGGAGTGTCAACCCAAGTGAAGACCTGTGGGAATTTCCTCTGCAGGAAAGAAGCTGACTTAGCCCTGACTTAGTCCAGAGACCCGAGACTCATCACCCTCCCTGCCATAGACATCATTAGTAGCCAAGGGTAGAAGTGGAGCTGGCTGCAGAAGCACACAGGAAGGCTCAGAGCTCACACCGGGGCCCGAGGGCATTCCTTGTCACTGCAGGACACAGCTTCACAGACAGGACAGAGTGCCCAGAGGCAAGACAGTGATCAGGAAATGGGCCTTGGAGACCTGGTGCCTCAGCTGTGAGGGGGTGGTACACTCGACAGAGGCTCCCTCCCTCCCTGCCTCAACTTTCTGAGCTATAAAATGGGCATAATGATAGGAGTCACCCCAGCTAGACTGTGAGTTCCCTGAGGGCGGGCTATCAGTCCTGTTTACCCCACAATTGCAGAGCCTGGTATGCCAGACACATGGGCACTCAAATGTTCACTTAATAAGTGAAGGCATGCATGAACTGTAACATGGGGATAATTATCATGCTGCCCTTAGGGAGTCGTGAGGAGTTAGAATCCTCTTGCATAGGGCCTCCCGCACAGGGCTGAGCCAGTCCTCCCCACAAACCCACAGGCCCACCTACTCACAAAGGCTCATTCCTCCAGGCCCCTGGATTTCCCTGTCATTTCCTGAGGCCCTGCCCTGGTGCAGGCCTCCCCTGAGTGAATCAGACCCCAAGGGCATCCAGGTGGGCTAGAGCACTCCTACTCATCCTTTGGATCTTGCCAGTAACAGATGACACTAATGTCATGATCACCCCATTTTTCAGATGACAACACTGAGGCTCTGAGGGAGTGAGGGCACCTGGTCTTCCTCACCTGGCCAGTAAAGGCAAGGAGATGGCCACCCCCAGGCTCCTAAGGACAGTGAGTGTGTACACTCAAAACTGCTCTGTGCCTCAACCTTGATTCTGGACCCAAAAGGCTCCAGGCGCACATTTTTGTTCAGCAAAGACATTCAATGAACCCTTCCCTGTGCCAGGCCTGGGTCCTCAGTGCGGAGGATAAGACACCATCTGAGCCGGGGACACAGACATTAACAAATAACCCTAGAAATCAGATATAATTATCTGATTATCCAATTATCTCAGTTTCCCCATCTGCCAAACTGATGAAGAGAGAACATATAAGAGGGAGGCTCCCCAAGCACGTGACATTGGACTCAAAGATGAGCGAGTATGGACTGCTGGGCAGGAGGGACTCAGGGTGGCGAGGACAGCACAGGCAGAACCCTAAGGCCCAAGGAAGAGGCAGCTCACAGCACAAAGGGAGCTCAGCGAGGGAAGGGCCAGGCACCCAGAGGGCCCACGTGGTACATGGTTTGGGATGCCATGTCCAGGATTTGGGGCTTTATTCTGAGAGCAAGGGTGGGGTGTTCAAAGGTTGGGAGTGAGTGACCAGATTTAAGTTTTAGAAAGACCTTCTGGCCACTCTGTGGGAAAGGCATGGAGGGGGCAAAAACAGAGATACAGAAAGAGTTGTTACTGTCATCTAGAGAAGTGGGCAGTGGAGGTAGGAGAAAGGCCACGTTCCAGGGATTTCTAGGCAAGACAGGGGCAACAGGACTTCCTGATGGATTAGACAAGACTGGGAGATGCCCATGATGATGCCCTGGGTTCCAACTGGAGCAAATGGGATGAGAGGGGTACCATACACACACACACACACCCCCCAAGATACACATCCATACACATATAAACAACATGCCCGCACAATCTCACACACACCCCCAAGATACACGTCCATACACATACATACAAACAACATACCTGCACAATCTCACAGGCCAAGAAGAACAGAGACACAGAGCCTTCAGGGGCTGAGCGATACAGATATGAAACCATTTGGTGTCATTTCAGACACTGAAGAGCTCCAGTACCACAGTCTTTTAGGTCTCAGCGTAGAAAAGAACTCAGCCAGAGGCAAAGTGGTAGATAAGAAGTGATGTATTGGAATAGAATGCTTGTGAGGTTTACAAGCGAGAGGGTGAGAAATGCTGCACCCTGATAACTTACTGGGCTACAGTTTTGTAAGCAAAGAAAAAGTGGGGAGGGGGAGACTTCTTTGTCATTCTTGAGTCAACGTCATGCTTCTATCATCAGCTCCCCCTCCAGGTTGGGCAGGGGAGTTTTCTTGTCCCTTCGGGTCAAGTTGGGTCCACTAATTACTGTTTTTTACGTGTGCAGACAGCGTGTCCTAGGAATCATTAACTTACTGAGCTCGCTGGACAGGCTGTGGGTCTCATGCCACCGTCATTTTACTATCTGGGGGCATGTCTCGTGCTTCTGTTGCATGGTTTTGCCGTTAAGCAAGCCTGCCTGGTTTTATGGTTAAGCAAACCTGCTTTCTTGAGTAATTAACTTACAGGGGTCTCTCATATTTTTCTACTTACAATCCCCTAGTTAACTATTTAATCACCTACTTAGTCCCTTTATTCTGTCCCTATCAGATAGGCTGTGACACATGCATACAAACATGCCTGCAGACATCCTGAGAAACAGAAACACAGACGCTGAGAAAAACTGTGGACTGAACGCACTCAGCCCCGCACACACAGACCACCGCTAAGCACGACAGGAACCTACACATGCGTGTACATCCAGGTGAACCTCAAAGACATACTCATACCCGCCTGCCCAGCAGGCACAGAGCTGAGACATGAGAGAAGGAAAACGCGGACACACAGAGAATCGCAGCAGAGGAGCTGCACCATCTTTGCTGGCTCAGTGACCCTGGGCAGTATGTCACCTCTCTGTCTCTCAGTTCTCTCATCTGCCAAAAGGGGTCCTGATGGTCCCTGCCTCGTGGGCTATGGAGAGGCTGAAAGCATTTACCTGAGTTACCTTACATAAAACCCAGGAAGAGGGCAGTATCCGGCACATGGCTGTCACAGAGCAGCGTCTGCTCTGCCATGCAGACACACTCAGGGCTCAGGCTGTAATCACGGCCCCCTGGCCTGCATTTGGCCCCAGGCCTCTCCCCTTCAGAAGGTCTTCCCCCTCCCAGGCCCCCAACCTGGCCCTTCCTCCATCTTCCCCCCACTTACTTCCCCACTGCCCTTCTTTCGCCTCCTCAGTCCCCAGGGACCAAAATCCAGGCCAGGTCCACTTGTCCTGTGACTCTTTAGGGCAAAGGGCTGGTGCCCAGGCAGTAGGACCCTTACCCCTCCCTCTGGCCCAGTCCTCACCCAAGGCCCTGGGGGCCTGCCTGCCCCTGCCCCAGTGCCCTCTGCATCAGATTCTTGGCATGATTCTGGCAACCTCAGCTCAGTATCCTTCGCTCCCTGCTTCGCCCACACCAGTCCCCAGGGAGCCGCCTGGAACAGGGCAAAGGGCAGCGCCTGGGATCAGGCTCTTCCTCACTGCTGTGTGCAAGCTGCTTCTTCTGTCCAGGGCTCCTGTGCCCTCTTCTTCAATCAGGAGCCCTGCCCCAGAGACAGGAAGTAAATGACAGCTGTTTACAGAACAGGAAGACACAGCCATGCAATAAATACCTCGCTAGCTCTGTGCAAGGGCCAGGGCTACAGCAGTGAACTAAACAAAGCCCTTGCCCACAGGGAGTCTATACTCTACTGTCAGACAGAGAAAGCAAAGAGCACACGCAGTAAACTGGCCAGCACGTTAGGTGGAGAAGGACCCAATCTCAGTGAGGCCAGTGAGACCCACACAGCAAGCCACAAGCAGAAACGCTGTCGTGGGGTCCCGTACAAAGATCATTTCCAGCCCCCTGGGCAGGATGGCCAAGTGCACTTTCCAAGACGAAGAAATCCACCTGGCCAGTGGCTTAGACCAGTCACAAAGCTGCGAGCTGTCTCCAGAGGCCTCTGTCTGTCCATCTGTTTGTTTCCCCTGGGGAGGGGTGGTCCTCTGGACTCCCACCCAATCCTGCCTGCCTCCACTCTGACTCTTCCCTTTCCTTCCTTCTTCAAATCTTGGCTGAGCACCTGCTATGTGCCACCCCAAGCCCCCAGGGGGATGCCATTCCAGGCAGAGGGCCAGAGGCCGACTCACCTACAGCCACGCAAAGCACCCTCATTTGCACAGGCCCCTTCCCAAGCCCTGTACCTAATTCAGCACTTGTGATTGTCTCTGCTTTTTCCTAAAGAACCCCACCTCCACCTGGAAAAGCTTTGAAGCTCCATGAAGCCTGGTTCTGCCCCTGGGGGAGACAAACAAAAAACATGTAAACAGATAAATAGAAAACTGCCAAGGTGGAAAATCCTAGAAGAAGACGAACTTAAAAGATGATGACAGAAAGCAGTGAGAGGGGCACATCTTAGATGGGGAGGCACCCTTAGGGACCACCTCCTGGAGGAGGGGGGAAGCTGAGGGTGAGGGTGATCTGGCCAGGCCAGGGGCACGTGGAATAACACAGGTGAGGTGTCCCTGAGCTTCCATTGCTCTGTCTGTGATGTGGAAGTGACAGTCACTGCAGGATGATGGCCTGGAAGGCCAGTGGCAGGTTGTAGGGTGCCCAGTATGGGAGCACACAGTAGGACCTGTGGCGTGGGCCCCTGGCTGGGCTTGGCCCTGCCCTTGATCAGCTTTTATCCTCCCGGGAGGGACAAGCAAGGCTGGTTCTCCTCTCTCTCCCCACCAGCCGGGGGTGGGCCAGCTGTGCCACGGCCAGCCGGGGCGGGCAGGAGCTGCCATCAACCCCCTGTGTTTTGCTCCCTGAATTCCCCCCAGGGAAGGAGGACAGCCAGGCTGAGTGGGAGGGAACACTTTGCTCAGGACTAGGGTGAGCCTCCTGGGCCTAAGGGAGGAGGGGAGAGGAGACCTGGATGCCTCCATTTCTAATTGCTGAGGGAACTAGGAGTCCAGACTCCTGGAACTGAAGGAGGAGGGTCTTGGGGGTCCAAACTCCAGGGTTCAAGGCACAGGAGGCTGGCACGAGGACTGGGAGCAGTGAGTTGAGCCCCAGGCTCCGTTTCCTGCGCTGGATTCTCACTGTCCTATCAGGGTAGGAGGTGGAGTCGGTGACCACACCCTGGGCAGGCTGGGCCCCTCCCTGGGATTGTCACCCCAGGCTGCAACTGGCAGTAGCCACAGTCAGCAGTCAGTCAGCAGCCCTGGGGAGCTCTGAAGAGGCTTATGAGGGGTGAGTTCACGACCAACTGACAGACAGGAATGGCCGCTGCCAAACCCCTAGGCCCGGAAGGGGAAAAGAGACACCTTTTTCTGGAGGATCAGGGAACCATCAACTTGGGAGGCAGGCAAGGTGCTGGGTGGGCTTCAGGAGGGAAACGTCTCTAAAACAGAGGGCAGTGTCCCCACCGAGGGGGGACAAGAACAGCTTGTCCAGGACCTGGGTGACAGGACAGTGGTCTGGAAGGGAAGATTAACCGGGGACCCTGAAGTGTGGGGAGTCAGGCCAAGTCCAGGGCAAGTTTTTGCGGGGTCATGGCTAGAGGCCCAGTCTCCAGGGCCCTGGGACGGAGACCAGTAAAAGTAACAGCTCTGGACCCAGAGATCTGGATCTGATTTCTGCTCTGCTTTTCAATGCAACTGTCAACGCCTTACTTAACACCTCTGAGCCTGCGTTTCCTCTCCTGTAAAATGGGAATGCTCCAAATAACAGCTGCAACAGGAACCGAGGCAGTCTGGACCTCAGAGGGTTAGTGAGAACCTAAAGGAGCAAATTGAGAAAGCTCTTAGCACTGGGTATGGCGCATTGAGTTCAAGGTTAACAACAGGGATGAATACCACCGCAGGCAGGGACCAAGGCCGACCCAAAAGCTAAGCTAAGTGGACAGGCCTGAAGGCCAGGGACCCAGCTGGGGGAGGAGTGGGACCAAGGTTGGGAAGAGAGAGGGCGTTAGAGGGGATTCCACAGCCAGACTGGAGGGACCAGGAGGGGGCAGGAGTGACCCCTTGGTTGCAGGGAAGGCTAGAATTATGGACTCCTGGGTTCAGGAAAAGAATTAGGCTTGGGACCAGGATCTTGGGATACCACCAGGTGGATGGGAATCAGTGGATTGAGGGCAGAAGTCTCCCAAATACTGCAGAGGGCAAGGGCCTGTAGGTGAAACTTGGGGCCTGAGAAGGAGGTAAGATGGGGGCTGAAACTCCTGGTCTTGAGAGAGGGGACCAAGTAGAGGGCCAGGCTGCTCAGAACCTGGAAGGAGTCCCAGGCTCCGGGAGAGAAAATGGAGACAGATGTCTGAACGTGGGCCCCAAGAAAGGAGAAAGAGAGTTATGTAGACTCCTGGGCTGTAGGGACCAATGCTGGAGCTAAGGAGTCAGTCAGCATTCCAAAGAAGAGGGAACAGGGACCTGCAGCCTGAAGAAGAGGGTGCGGGGGCCTGGACTGCTGGGTCTCGGGAAGGTAGGGGCTGAGGGATCAAACTCAGCTCCTGAGGAGGGAGAAAGGGTCTGGGTACTGGACTCATGGGTCCCAAGGCAGCAAGGAACTGGAGCCCTGGACTCCATCCTCCTGTCTGAAGGAGCAGACTGTGGTCTGACGTGAGTCAGGGGGAGGAGGGGGTATAGCCTGGACTCTGGGACCCTGGGGCCCGAGCCAGGGGTGACCCAGTCCTACCTTAATGTGCGTCCCGACCTGCCCGCAGCCTCACGGCTCTTGCAGAGGATGGACCTGCGCACCATGACACAGTCGCTGGTGACCCTGGCTGAGGACAACATGGCCTTCTTCTCCAGCCAGGGCCCCGGGGAGACCGCCCGGCGGCTGACGGGCGTCTTTGCGGGCATTCGGGAGCAGGCCCTGGGACTGGAGCCGACCCTGGGCCGCCTGCTGAGCGTGGCGCACCTCTTTGACCTGGACACAGAGACGCCAGCCAACGGGTACCGAAGCCTGGTGCACACGGCCCGCTGCTGCCTAGCGCACCTGCTGCACAAATCGCGCTATGTGGCCTCCAATCGCCGCAGCATCTTCTTTCGCACGGGCCACAACCTGGCCGAGCTCGAGGCCTACCTGGCCGCCGTCACCCAGCTCCGCGCTCTGGCTTACTATGCCCAGCGCCTGCTGACCACCAACAAGCCTGGGAGGCTCTTCTTTGAGGGCGACGAGAGGGTCATTGCCGACTTCCTACGAGAGTACGTCACGCTTCACAAAGGCTGCTTCTACGGCCGCTGCCTGGGTTTCCAGGTGAGCCCCCCACCCCCCGCCTGCCCCCCGGGGCCCATGGCAAAGGCACATGGTGGGCCCAACCAGGCTCAGTCGCATATGCGTGCGCAGTCACTCAGTCGTGTCCGACTCTTTTGTGACCCCATGGGCTATAGCCCACCAGGCTTCTCTGTCCGTGGGATTTCCCCAGGCAAGAATACTGGAGTGGGTTGCTACTCCCTTCTCCAGGGGATCTTCCAGACTCAGGGATCGAACCCACGTCGCCTGCATTGGCAGGCACATTCTTTACCACTAGGCCACCAGGGAAGCCCTAGGAGCATACAGAGGAAGCACAGTGGTGTGGTGTGGTGCTTGACTGAGCAAACGGCAGATGCAGGAAGAGGAAGCTGGTCGGGGCTCATACTGCACAGAGCGAGGGTCTCATACTTGTGGCCCCTTGGCCAACTCCACTATGGAGGAAGGAATCTTCAACTGGGCATAGCTCCCTACATCAGGATCCCCACTGCTCCCCATCACCCTGCACTCAGGAACTTCATTTACCTTCTTACGTGACCTGTCTGGCCCCTGAATTCATTTGAGGGCCCCTAGGACGGTAGCCAGTGTTGTTTGTAAGAGCATCAAGGCCTGTTTGTAACAGCCCCACTTAGTCATCCCCACCAGATGCTTGGCAGGCAGGGAGGACAGGTGCCGGCCCCATTTTACAGGGGTTCATGGGAGGGGCCCCCAGCTGCTCAGCTGGATCCAGATCAACCGGGACATATCGACTCCCCTAAGGCACAGTAGAATCTGGATATTCAGGCTGCAGAGAGAACCAGCAAGCACATCCACGTTGATGACCACAAGGAAGACCTGGTCATGGCCCCTCTCCTCCCTGATCCAGGGAGGTTCTCTCTGAACCCCAGCTACAGGCCTTCTCCTATCCTCTGCCCCCACCCTGAAATTACCATCACAGGAACACAGCTCATTTCAGCACTGGCAGGGGAGGCAGCCCCGAGGCCTTCAGACTCTCAGGAAGAGTAGTCTGGGGACTCAGAGAATTAGGAAGTCTGTAGGGCACCAAGCTCAGAGCTGAGGCACAGTCTGCCCCTGTCCGGGGTCTGTGCTGGGCCCACCCGTCCCCACCCACACCTGGGAACCCCAGCAGGAGTATCTGGAGCCGTGTGAGCCCCTCTCTGGGCTTCCCCCAGGTAGTGGGGCGTGGAAACTGTCCCAGCCTCCATCCCATCTCTGCTTCCACGTGGGGCAGCCTGTCCTCACCAGCCCAGCCCAGGTGTTCCTGGGAACTTCCCCTCATCTAAACTGAACCCACAAATACTGATCACCCCAGCTGGGCCAGCCGGCTCCTCCCTGGGTCCCGGCCATGCCCGCAAAGCTCTGGAGTAAGAGCCTGGGGACACCCAAGCTGCATTCCAGTCCCGAAGGTCAGGCACCGCTGTGCTCTCTGGCCCACTGGGCCCCCAGCCAGGGGCAGGGCCATGCCTGAGAGCTACTCTGTGCTGGCCCAGCTAGGCCACATTGCAGGACAGCCTCCCCATGTAAAATGTCAGCCCCTGGGGGCAGACATCCCTGATTTCCAGGTCTCGCTCAGCCTCCGCTCCAGCCTAGTGCCTGGCACGCCGGAGGACCCGGGCCAGGACTTGCTGAATGAACAGAAGAACCCTGCTGGCCCCTTGCCCAGCCTCCTGTGGCTTGGATTTTTTCCCCCCAATCTGGTGTCTCTATTGTCTTTTCTCAGTCGCCTGGCTCCTCTCTCAGATGCTGGGTCTCTGCCTCCCTGTTTGACTCTCTCTGCCTCAGGATCCCTGAGCTCTCCTGTTTCTCTCTCCCTGCTGCCCCGTGGTCCCCACAGCCTGTATCCCGTCTCGGTCCTCACTGAGTTTCAGGGTCCCCCGCACCATCCTTCTCCCAGCTCACAACCCTCTGTGGCTCCATCGCGTCTAGAACAAACCCAAGTCCTCAGGCCCCACATGAACCCCCCGCTGCCCTTTGGATCTCACCCCACCGCCGCCCCCTCTCCTGGCCTATCTGTTCCCACCACACTCACCATCCACGCCAAGCAAGGACGCCCCTCAAGGCCTCTGCCTGTGTCCTGTTCTCCTTGGGGCCCAGTCATCCCTCCTTGATTCCCTCAGGGAGACCCATAAACAGAGTCGGACCCTCCATCAGCACTCTGTCCCTCCACCATCCGTCCTTTCAGACACTGGTCATTCCTTGACATTGCACAGCATGTCTTCATTTGAGTATTGTCTGTCTTTTCAACAACATAAGCTCCGTGAGGTGCCTAGCGCAGTGCCTAGCACACAGTCAGAGCTCATTAGACATTTGCTGAGTGACTGCCTCTACCCGCCTTGTCTCCCCCTGACTCCCCTCCCCGCCCCTGCTTCCTGACTCGGAGGCCTCTCCCCACAGTTCACGCCCGCCATCCGGCCGTTCCTGCAGACCATCTCCATCGGACTGGTGTCCTTCGGGGAGCACTACAAACGCAACGAGACCGGCATCAGTGAGTCCCTGCAGGGCCCTGCCCACAGCCGCCCCCACCCTTCCTGTCCCTCCCCCACACCAGGGCCCCAGCAAGGCCACCAGGGGCTTCCTGACACCCCTCCCGACCTCCAGGTGTGACCGCCAGCTCCCTCTTCACTGGCGGCCGCTTTGCCATCGACCCCGAGCTGCGTGGGGCTGAGTTTGAGCGGATCATTCAGAACCTGGACGTGCACTTCTGGAAAGCCTTCTGGAATATCACCGAGATCCAGGTGCTATCGGTGAGCCTGGGGTCCAGCGATGGGGGCGTGATGGGACCCAGAGACACGTCCCAGGCCCAGGGAGGGCACAGGAGGGAAGAGACGGGCGGGGAGGTGAGAGGGGAGGCGTGAGGGGGAACCCTGCAGCTCCTCCTGTTACCCCCGGCCCAGTCTCTAGCAAACATGGCCTCGACCACCGTGAGGGTAAGCCGCCTGCTCAGCCTGCCGCCCATCGCCTTTGAAATGCCTCTGACCTCGGACCCAGAGCTCACGGTCACCATCTCACCCCCGCTGGCCCACACAGGCCCCGGGCCTGTCTTCGTGAGGCTTATCTCCTATGACCTGCGGGAAGGACAGGTAGGGCCCCGGCTCTGCCAGAACAGGCACAGAGCTAGGAGCACAGTGGGAGCGCCTTCCCCACCTCCCGCCTCACAGCTCACACCTGCCCCCTCTCCCGTCTCTCAGAACACGGTCCTCTTGGAGGAGTGAGGCCCAGGCAGGCCACCCCCACCCCGTGACCCACCACCTCCTTCTTCCTCTCCCCCTAGGACAGCAAGGAGCTCAGTGGCTTCATCAGTTCCGAAGGCCCCAGGAGCCTGGAGCTGCGGCTACGCCCCCAGCAGGCACCCCGCTCCAAGGCCCTGGTGGTGCACATCCACGGTGGCGGCTTCGTGGCCCAGACCTCCAAGTCCCACGAGCCTTACCTCAAGAGCTGGGCCCAGGAGCTGGGCGCCCCCATCCTCTCCATCGACTACTCCCTGGCCCCCGAGGCCCCCTTCCCCCGGGCGCTCGAAGAGTGCTTCTACGCCTACTGCTGGGCCGTCAAGCACTGTGCCCTCCTGGGTGAGCCCCCTTCCCAGCCTGCCTCAGCCCGCGCCGGGCACAGCAGGGGCAAAGAGCCACGAGGTGCGGGAGCCTCAGTCTTGGCACCCTGCCTTCCCGTCCACCTCCCACCACCCAGCCTCTGCCACCTGCCCATTGTGTCCCCCGCCCTCTCCTCCAGCTCTGCCTGTTGCCCCCGGGCTCCCACCCTCCACTCAACTGTTTCCTCTTCCTGCTTCCCCGACTCTAGCCCTGATGCTCCATGCCCCCTAGCCTCTGACCTTTCCTTCCCTCCTCCTGTTTCTGTACCCACTGCTGTCCCTTGTTGGCGGCCACCCGGCCAGGCTCCAGCCCATTCTTCCAGCTCCTCCGCCCTCCTGCTCCCCACATGGCCCGGGAGGCACAGAGCAGGATGAGGTCATGCCGAGGGGCACAGGGCTGCCATCTTCTGGCCTTGCTGCCCCTCCGTCCTGACATGGGCGCTGGGTCTCCCCTCTCTCAGCACCCTTCCTCCTTGCTCCTGACCCCCAGCCCCCCAAGCTTCCCCACAGCTTCCTGATCTCCAGACCTATCCATGTCCTCAGCCTGCCTGATCCTCTGCCCACTATCCCCCAAATGGGTCCAGATCCTTGCCTTAGTTTCCCAGTCTCTAAAATGGCAGTGGGCCAGACCCCCACACCCGACCTCCGAGAGCCCAGAGCTCCAGCTCCTCCCTGCCAGGCTTGACCAAGCCCCCTCCACACCAGGCTCAACAGGTGAGCGGATATGCCTCGCTGGAGACAGCGCCGGCGGGAACCTCTGCCTCACCGTGTCCCTTCGGGCAGCAGCCTACGGGGTGCGGGTGCCAGACGGCATCATGGCAGCCTACCCGGCCACCATGCTGCAGTCCACCGCCTCTCCTTCCCGCCTGCTGAGCCTCATGGACCCCCTGCTGCCTCTCAGCGTGCTCTCCAAGTGCGTCAGCGCCTATGCCGGTTAGTCCCATCCGCACACAACTGGGGCCCTGGCTCCTTTGGGGGCAGAGACTAGAGCCCTGTCTCGTTGGGTGCAAAGGGGAGGAATCTGAGACTCCCTGTTCCTGCTGAAGCGGTCAGACAGTCTGGGTCCCTGAGAGCAGAGATGCCTGAGGGTGTGTGTGTTGAGACTGGGCCCAGAAAGAGAGGAGACCTACTCACCCCCCCATACACACACATCCACTCACAGGTGAGGAGACTGAGGACCACCCCGACTCAAACCAGAAGGCGCTGGGCATGATGGGGCTCATGCAGCGGGACACGGCCCTGCTCTTCCGAGACCTCCGCCTGGGCGCCTCCTCGTGGCTCAACGCCTTCTTGGAGCTGGGCGGGCAAAAGTCCCACCTGAAATCGGTGTCCAAGACCGGTGAGTGGCACCCTTCCCTCACACACCCATCCAGAGTGGCCAGGAGGGACAGCCTGGCACCAGAAGTCCTGGGGAAGGCAAGGGGCTGGGCCCTGGGCACTCAGGGAAGCAGAGATCACCTTCCTGGCTCCCTGCCATAAAGCCTTAGTCCACATTCTAGAAATTCCAGAACTTCTGATCACACGGGTCAGCTCAGAATCCCAGGAACTATAAGATTTAGCTTTCCAAATACCATCTCCCAGAAAGGCACCCTAGGGAATGACTCAGAAGGCCAGCTGTGTGTCCTGATTTTCAGTCCCAAGAATCCAGTCCACCGAAATTCCCTGGGCCCTCAGGTGGAAGTCCAGCCCTCCTATATTCTTTCCTGACTTTTAACAGAGGCATGCAGGGAGATCAGAAAGTGGGAGAGACATCAGTAAGTGGAGGAAATCCCCATCCTGGGTAGGTGGAAAGACCCTCAGGCTGCCAAAAGTCACTTCCATCCAGGGATCCATTGTTTCCCATTTCCTACATTTTAAGGATTTTTAAAGCACAGCCACCTCAAATTACTTTCTATCTCTAATAAATCAACAGCATTTTCTGGGTAATAGAAATTGCATTTTCAAAAGTAGATACCATTCCCAGGGACTTCCTTGGCAGTCCAGTGGTTAGGACTCAGCGCTTTCACAGCCGAGAACACAGGTTCAATCCCTGGTCAGGGAACTAGGATCCCACAAGCCATGGGCCAAGAGAAAAAGGAGATACAGTTCCTGTTATTCAGAAAATTACTCCAATTGAATATGCTTTATTTTAAATTCAATTTTTAATATTAGGATATTCCAACCAACACAAATAAATACACCCAAAAACAGGTGGCACAGTTGCTAAAGAATCTGCCTGCACATGCAGGAGACTCAAGAGACTCAGTTTCGATCCCTGGGTGGGGAAAATCCCCTGCAGAAGGAAATGGCAACCCATTCCAGTATTCTTGTCTGGGAAATGCCATGGACAGAGGAGCCTGATGGGCCACAGTCCATGGGGTGGCAAAGTAGGACTCAACTAAGCACATACATGCAAAAGCAATTAAAAAGGATTTGAATTTTAGACACATGGACCATTTGGCACTGGGGCTTTCCTTGTAGGAGAAAGGTAACAAGAGCAGACCCTAGAGGCACACACGCCAGTCAAGCTCCCCACAGTACCGGGTACTATACCAGCCAAGTTGCAGTATCTGTGAGCCTAGCTTTGCCCCTCTGGGGGAAACAGGAACAGTTAGAATACCTACCTCATTCTGTTGCTGTAAGGACTGCCTACCCATTTGTGTCGAGCACAATAGGTGCACAGTAGGTGCTGTTTTGTGCCTTGTACCTAAAACACAGTAGGTGCGCTTAGAAGATGCCAGCACCCTGATAGGCTGTGTCTGTGACTCTAGTCAACAGCTTGGTTCCACTGACTCTCTGGGCCACAGGGCACCTAAGCAGTTATTTTTGTATCATCCTGCATTTTGACTTCATGGATTTATAAAGGCAAGTGAAACAAAAAAAGAAAAACTGAAAAATGTAAGGTCCTGGCAGTAGTGGTAAGCAGAATGGTCCTGATCAAATCAGGGGAGCTGAAGCCACAGTGGGCCCACCAGGCAGGCCTGAAGTGCACCTTTAGCATCAGTTGGGCACTAGCTTGTCTGGTGATTCAAAGGGAAGGGATGGGGACTTCCCTGGCGGTCCAGTGGCTAAGACTCCATGCTCCCAGTGCAGGGGGCCTGAGTTCGATCCTTGGTCAGGGAACTAAGATCCCACGTGCTTCACAGCTCAGCCAAAAAACCAAACAAAGGGACAGAATGAGATAAAGAACAGGAAGGAATTTTGGGGAGCAGATCTACATAGCTAAAGCTGTGGGTGTCTCTGGAAGTCTTGATATGTCCTCAAGTTCTTTTTAACACCCTGTGAACAGAGCCTCCTTTCAAGCCATGTGGGCCTGCTCACCATTCCACTTTGATCCGTTCATACTCTCTGTCTCAGGTGACCAGGAAAAGCTGACAGCCCCATGTTGGGGGCTAAGGAGGCAGCTAAAACAAGGCACCTGGTAATAAAACATTACAAGGTGTTTGGCAGAAACCAACACAATTCTGTAAAGCAATTATCCTTCAATTAAAAATAAGTTTAGAATTTAAAAAATAAATATATAGATATAGATATATTATGACCTCCCAGGGATGTGTTCTGTGCTCAATTGTTCAGACATGTCTGACTCTTTGTGGCCCCATGGAGCACAGCCCTCCAGGCTCCTCTGTCCATGGAATTTTCCATGCAAGAATACTGGAGTGGGCTGCCATTTCCTCCTCCAGGAGATATCCCCAACCCTGGGATGGACACCACGCCTCCTGCATTGACAGGCGGATTCTTTACTAGCACCACCTGGGAAGCCTCCCCAGGGGTAGCAGTACCTAATCCCGAATCTTATCAATCCCACTGAGTTCCCACCACCTCCTATGAGGTAAGGACTATTTTTATCCCCTTTGTTCAGAAGAGGAAACAGGCTCCCAGAGGTAAACTGACTGGCATTTCATGTTCCCAGTCACACACACACTCCTCCGTTAGGACACAGCCTCACCTCCAAGACAGGGGACTCCTTCCACCGCCCCCTTGGAAGTGCAGCCTGGAGCACCCTGTAGTCTGGGCCTCTACAGCCCCAGGGTGCAATTCCCCCACCGGCCTCTGCCCCCGAGGTGGACTTCCCTGCCAGCCACCCACACACCCGACCCACAGAGCCAGGCTCAGCTGCAGGCCTGGCCGGTCCCCTCACCTTGCTCCTCTCACAGAGCCAATGCGGCGCAGTGTGTCTGAAGCAGCCCTGACCCAGTCGGAGGGCCCACTGGGAACGGACTCCCTCAAGGGCCTGAAGCTTCATGACCTGAGCCTCAGGAACAGCTGCGAGACACCAGACACCCCGGAGCTGTCACTGTCAGCGGAGACACTCCGCACCTCCACACCCTCAACCGTCAACTTCTTACTTGGGTCTGAGGATAGATCTGAAGGGTCTGAGGCCCCAGAGGAGCTGAGCAACAAGGACCGAGTTCGAGGTGTGGGCGCGGCCTTCCCCGAGGGCTTCCACCCACGGCGCTGCAGCCAGGGTGCCATGTGGATGCCCCTCTACTCGGCCCCCATCGTCAAGAATCCCTTCATGTCACCTCTGCTGGCACCCGACAGCATGCTGCAGACCCTGCCACCTGTGCACATCGTGGTGAGCGCCAGGCCAGGAAGGTGGAGCAGGCGAGGAGGGGGCGGGTGGGGCCTGGAGCTCCCGGGGAGCCCAGTGGGGGGAAAGGGAGAAAGCGCGGCCGCAGGGAGGGGGCGCCAGCAGGAGGGAGGCCTGGCAACGAGTGGATTGAGGGGGTCAGAGTTGCCAGTTTGCTTTTGCAATCCTGTTGAGATCGCGGGGCAGGCGCTGGGCTTGGAGAGTCGGGGAAGGGGCAAAGAGAGAGTGGGTCTCTGGGGGAGGGAGAAGCCAGGCAGAGGCCAGTCAGACTCATTCTCCGATTCTCCGCCTCTGTCCTCCCCCGCCTCCCTCCGCGCATTTCCCTGCCCCGCCCCCGCAGGCCTGCGCGCTGGACCCCATGCTGGACGACTCGGTCATGTTCGCGCGGCGGCTCCGCGGCCTGGGCCAGCCCGTGACGCTGCGCGTGGTGGAGGACCTGCCGCACGGCTTCCTAAGCCTGGCGGCGCTGTGCCAGGAGACGCGGCAGGCCGCCGCGCTGTGCGTGGAGCGCATCCGCCTCGTCCTCAATCTGCCCGGCCCACCGGTCTGAGCCGGGCACGGAGCCAGGCCCCGCGGGGAGAGGGGGGTCGCGGGGGACGACACTAAAGGCCGCTTGTACCCATCTTCGCAGGGCTCCGTGGTGAACGCGCCTCGGGAAGAGCAGCGGGGACCCCGGGCCCGGGGCTCCCCGGCCCACCCAGGCCCTCGGGCTGGGTAGAAGGGGGCGGGCTGTGCCTTAAGTGGGGGGAACGGCATGGGGGGAGTCGGGCGGGGGGGCCCCCTCGCCAAAGCTAAGACCCTGGCCTGGGGGAGGAGGGCGCACACAAACCAGTCTCAGAGACAGCCGAACTTGCAGGGGATCACTGCCTTCTATTGCTGCTGTGACCGCTGCAGGGGCGGGCCAGGCCCGACCTTGCAGATCGATTTGCTTTGTTTGTTTTTTGTAAATAAAAGTATTTAATTAGTTTGGCCTCTGGCAAATAGACAGGCTTCCCTGGTGGCTCAGTGGTAAAGAATCCTCCTGCCAATGCAAGAGACACAAGGGACTCGGGTTCGACCCCTGGTTTGGAAGATCCCCTGGAGAAAGAAACGGCAACCCAGTATTCTTGCCTGGAGAATCCCATAGACAGAGGAGCCTGGTGGGCTTGTAGCCCATAGCGTCGCAAAGGAGTCAGGACCTAGCAATTAAACAACAGGCAAATAGAGTGGGGACGGGGCCTGTCCACCAGGGGGCAGCATCAGAAGCCCGAGAACTTGGCACTGGTGAGCCGACAGAAGGCTGGGAGCCCAACACCTGGGTCCTGAGAAAGAAGGGGTGTGCAGGCCTGGATTCTTGAGTGTGGAAGGGCAGGAGGCCCCCTACCAACACAGACCCACCCCCTCCTCAGACCTAATCCAGGTACAGTGCCAGAAGCAGGCATCTCAGCTACTCCTCTTTACAAACCTAGTCCCAGCACCAACCAGGAAAAGAAAACCCAAAGTCCATAGAGAAGTGGAGCAAAGCTAACAGCAAATCAGAAACAAACTGATCACTCAAAAATTGGGACCCAAGCTCTGCCTAGCCACTCAAGCCCTCACCCTCTGTAGGCCCTGGGTTTGGAGCTGATTTCCTTCCAGGGCTAGCCTTCAAATTTCCACACTCAGAGAGTGTGGAGAGAGACCCAGACACAGGCTGTCACAGTCCCCACCGGTTCTATCTGTGGTAGCCAGGGAGTCCTTCACAGAGGAGGAGATCCAAGAAAGAGCAAAAAAGAAGAAATAGGCAAGGTTGAGAGAGTGAGTGGTCAAGGCTTCTGCCTGACCAGAAGTTCAGATGCAAAGTGGGGAGTGGTCTGAGGGGCCTAGACTGGTCATCAAGAGATCCTGAAGGAGCTGGAATGCAATTTGGACTATAAATGAAGGGCAGCGGGAGCCATAGAAGGGCTTTGAGCAAGGGAGGGACAGGATCAGTTCAGGCACTGAAAGAGTCTACTGGGCAACGGGGGTGGACTGAAGGCAAGACTAGAGCCCTGGAGGCGAGAGAGGAGGCTGGGGACAGGGATGACAAGCCCTGAGCTGGGGCAGAAACAATGAAGGTGGGGAGCAGAAGTCGGGGTGGAGCAGCTCCCAGAGCCATTACTGAGGTTGGATAAAGAGGACTTATTGAGGGTGGAGCAGAGGTTACAGGTGAACAAGGGGATGAAGAGGACATCATCCTGGACAGGGGAGCAGGTGGACAGTGAGACTTTCTACTGGGAGGAGGCTCAGGGGTGTGTGAGGTAGGTGAGGTAGTGAGGGTGGTTTTGCACAGAGATCAAAAGGTCTTCATCAACAGAGACAGACTCACAGACATATAGAATAGACTTGGGGTTGCCGATCGAGAGGAGTTTGGGGGAGGAATGGAGTGGGTGGTTGGGGTCAGCAGATTATATTATTATAATATATAATAAGTAAGCTATTATATATGGAATGGATAAACAACAAGGTCCTCCTATACAGCAGGGGTCCCCAACCTCTGGGAGCTAATGACTGATGATCTGAGGTGAAGCTGATGTAACAGTAAGTGAAATAAAGTGCACAATAAATGTAATGGGCTTGACTCATCCTGAAATCATCCCCTGTCCCCCATTCCGTGGAAAAATTGTCTCCCACGAAACCAATCTCTGGTGCCAAAAATGTTGGGGACTGCTGCTGTATAACAGAGAGCTATATTCAGTATGCTATGATAAACCAAAATGGAAAATAGTATATATATGTAACTGAATCAGTTTGCTGTAGAGCAGAAATTAACACAACATTGTAAATCAACTATTCATCAATTAAAAAAGAAGCCTTCATGAGACAATCCAAGAGGTGGGAGGAGTCAGGAGAGGGAGGTTCCCTCCTCTGGAAATCCTTTCCTGAGTGAGTTTCCCACCTAACTCAAAAAGGACTCTCTTGGACTCCCCTGACTCTGCACACCCCTGCACGTCAATATATGGGTCTGTCCTCCCATCTGACCTGGGCTCCTTAAGGGCAGAGCCCAGGCCTGACTCATCTTGATCATCACCATTGCCCAGCAGGAGGCTTAGCACACTGGAAGCCTCAGGAAATCTAAGTACTGGGTGGGTGAGTGTGTGAATGAGCGAGTGCGAGTGAGTCGCCATATGAGGAAATCAGTGAGTGAGGTACTTAATGAGGGCAGGAAGGACTGAACGCACGGGTGAGTTTAGTAGCTGGTGAAGGGAAGGGATGGAGGAATTTCTGAGATTGTGCATCCAGCTCCCCGCTCTGCCTCCAGCCTCAACAAAATCCCACCGTTTCCCGTCCGAGCTGTGTCCAGAATCCCAATACTGGGTGTGCTGTGAAGGGCTTACCAGACCAGACTCGCAGAACCTGTCCGTTCAAGAGCCGCTCCAGCGTCTACGAAGCCGACCCCACATACACACACCAACCGGCAAACACCTAGACTTTTGGCTGCCTGGCTGGACCTGCCGAGACCGCTCTATCTCGGTCCTCCTTGGGCTGTGGACCCCGCCTACTAGGGAATGCGCCCTGTCCTGAGTGGCCCAGGGAGTTAGGGGCGGAGTGTCTACTGGCTGGAAACTGGTGACTGACGTCACGGGTAGCTTATCACAGCTCGATTTCGGAGGCGCGCTCCGGTGTCAGACAAGGCTCTAAAAAAAGACAGACTCGGGAGCTTGCTGAGCGCCTGCGCGACTGCAGAAGGCTCTTGAGTGAGGTATTGGGCTGCAGGTAGAGCTGGACCGCTCGACCGCCTGATCCTGTCTTGAGAGAGGATGAGAGTCCGAACTTCTTGGTTCTGAGAAGGACAAACTGAGGGGCCTAGACTTCTGAGTCTGACGGAGGAAGAGGCTGAGCGTCCGGATTCCTGGATCTTGAGGAAGAGGGGAACTGGGACCCTGAAGAATCGTGCTCCAGATTCGGGGACTTCTGGATCCCAAGGGTCACTGGCCTGCCCAAGGATCACAGATTTGGGTTTCAGAGGTTTTTGTGGCTACGTATTGTATTGGAGCCAGAGTTCTGAGTTCCTGAGGTGGGGCTTAGACTAAAGATGAATAGGAAAAAGGCTTAGGGGAAGCTTTGGCCTCGATACTGCCCTTTACTTCATCCCTGAAAGGGAAGCCAGGGGCGGCTGCTGTGTGCAGAAAAAATCCAGAACAGGAGGAGACTTGAGACTCATGTGGAAACCAAGAGAAAAACATAGATAGCAACTGAGAGATTAAAATACTGAAAATAACCGCAATAGAGTTCACTTGTATGGAATTTACTGTGGCCCAGGTCCTGTGCTAAGCATTTTACATAATTATCTCATGTCTTCCTCTTAACAGCTCTAAGCGATCAGATTATTATTATTCCCACTTGACAGGTGAGAAAATCGAGGCCCAGCGAGAGAGAATCAAGATCCAGATGTGAAGAGACAGGAAAGACACAAAGCACAGACGAGACAGATAATGACGGACAGGCCCCGAGAGAGGGAAGGGTAAACAGGGGATAAAGAAGACAAACAGATAACGACAGGTCCAGAGAGCGAGGGAAAGGGACACAGCGAAAAAAGAAGAGAGACAGAGCTGGCACTCCCAGGAGGTGGGGGTGGGGGTCTGGGGCCTGGGACTCCTGGGGTCTGGAGGAGGAAAGATGAGGGATGGGGACTCCCAGGAGGTGGGGGTGGGGGTCTGGGGCCTGGGACTCCTGGGGTCTGGAGGAGGAAAGATGAGGGATGGGGACTCCCAGGAGGTGGGGGTAGGGGTTTGGGGCCTGGGACTCCTGGGGTCTGGAGGAGGAAAGATGAGGGATGGGGACTCCCAGGTATTTCCTCCTCAACTCACAGATACCAGGCCTCTCACTATGGGTGTTGGGCCTGATTGGGGTTGAAAATACAGATTAGGACGATATGGGTGTGTCGTGTATCATTATCCTATTAGGAGATGACAAAAATGATTCCTGGCATGTTCCTGGTCTGGGAGAATCCTCACCTTCCCCTGGCCCCCTGGCCCCCCCAGCCTGTGTTCTTTGATCTGCCCAGATCAGCCTCAGGGAGGATTGGAGAAAGGCAGGTCCCTCTCTGTCCTTCCCCATCGCTGGATCCCCATCACCCAGAACTGTCACTGAGGCCCACTCTGGACACAGGTGGGGCACCAAAAGCTTTCCTGGTGGGTCTTCATCCCTCTGGGTCTCTCTACTTTCCCCCAAGTCTTGAACCAATGCCTGCCAGAGGTCCTGGCACATTGCAAGGGCTCACCAAATGCTTATGGAATGGGTGGACAAACATCCACATCTCTTCGTGCAGCTCTTCCTGTTCCCCATCTGCCATCTCTCCCTGCTTTCCCATCATGTTCTTTCTCATCCCCGCCCAGGCCTCACCTGTCTCCTCTCATCTTCCCTTTCACCCTGGTGTTTCTCCTAAAGCCACTGGGCCCACCATTCCCATTAGGGAGAAACTACAGCCAGCTGCATTGGCAGACAGATTCTTTACCCTGAGCCATGGGTTTGATCCCTGGTCCAAGAAGATCCCACATGTGGTGGGGCAGCTGAACCCGGGCACTACAACTACTGAAGCCTGAGAGCCCTAGAACCTGTGGTCTACAATACGAGAAGCCCACGCACCATCACTAGAGAGTAGCCCCCACTCTCTGCAACTAGAGAAAAGCGCTCATAACAACAAAGGCTCAGAACTGCCAAAAATAAATTTTAAAATAAATACAAATTTTTTTAATATGATGGAGAAAGGAGTTCTCAAGACCCCAAATACAGGCACACCCCTGGCACCTCAGAGTCAGGAATGCAAGATCAGAACAAACATGTGTCCTCCAACAACTGCTGGTGTGATCTTGCATTTATACCCACAGAAGCAGAGAACCCACACACAGCACGTGAAGTTACCTACAAACACACAGAGGTGCACAATTGTGAAATCACTTGCACCTGACACCACACAGAAATATCCCATTCCACATGCAAAAGAGACACCCCAGTTATGTGGTTATATGCCCAGCCACAGACAGGTCATTTATCCAACCCCTGTTAGGACCATGAGCAAAGACTTGGTTTTATTCACTATTGCATCACCAGCAACTAGAACATCATCCCCACTATCCTCATAAACACAAAATGTTTCCTATGGACCAGGTGCAGTTTCTTTACATGAATTAACTCATTTAATCCTCTCAGCAACTCTATTGGCAAAAACCCATTTTGTATATGGGAAAACTGAGGTCCAGGGAAGTTGAGTGGTTTGCCCAAGGTTTCACAGCCATTCAGAGGCCATCAAGTTTTGAACTAAGGTTTTCTGACTATAGAGTCCAGAATACAAAGCTACCACTCAAAAACTAATTCCTTGGCTTCCCTGGTGGTTCAGTGGTAAAGAATCCACCTGCCATTGCAGGGGACATGAGTTCAATTGCTGATCCAGGAAGACCCCACATGCCATAGAGCAACTAAGCCCATGCGCCACAACTACGGAAACCCACATGCCCTAGAGCCCGTGCTCTGCAACAAGAGAAGCCACAAAAATAAGCAGTCCACACCCCACAGCTAGAGATTAGCTCCCGCTCGCCACAACTAGAGAAAAGACCGTGCAGCAACAGGGACGGAGCAGGGCCAAAAATAAATAAATAAAATGTTAAAAAATAATAATTCCTGCCTTAACCTAGTCAGAATTACAGAAATTGACAACTGAAACCGCATCCAAACACAGGTGCACAGGAGGGAGAATGACAGGAGGGCAATCCAGACATGTAAATAGAAAAGACCTTCTCACGTGTCACACCCCAGGACACAGGGACACTCAGAGAGAGACACATCATGACAATCCCCACACAGAAGCAGCAGCACCCAGAGAGGCACACACACCACACAGCAGAGATACAACACACCCAAACCCAGACTCTGACGCAACCAGAGCACCCTGAATCCGTCCTGTTCTGCGCCCAGCCCCGCTGGGCTGGCCTTCGAGGAAGCAGCAGGCTCAGGATGGGATGGGGGCCACCTCACTTGTCTGCTCAGCCGGACTGGTTCCACCAGGGTCATGGATGGCACCACCCTCCTCCTTGTGAAACCCGCATTGGGCAACTGGACCCTGATCTGGCCTGGACACCTGAATTCTGGGGAGAAAGAGGCTCGGAGCCTGGGTTCTGGAGTAGGGACTGGGTTCTAAGGGAGGCAAGGAGGGCGAGTAGGACCTGAACTCTGAGGAAGGATTCCTGTGTTCTGGGGGAAGAGGCACACAGACACTTGGATCCTCCCACCCACTTTATTTATAGTTCTGTTTATTGCTACCAATCCATCTCCCTTCTCTCCCCTCATGCGTGCATGCTCAGTTGTGTGACTTCATGGACTACAGCGTGCCAGGCTCGTCTGTCCATGGAACTTTTCAGGCAAGAATACTGGAGAGGATTGCTATTATTTCCTCTTTTATGAATTCCCTTCTTTGAGTTTCCAGATTTACCAAATAAAAATACTGGACACCAGGTTAAATTGGAATTTCAGGTAAACAGCAAATATTCGGTTGGCCTAAAAGTTCGATTGGGTTTTTTCATAAATGGTACAGAAGATGATACAGAGATGGTACAGAAAAGCTTGAACGAACTTGTTGGCCAACCCAATACTTTTTTAAGAGTAAGTGTATTCCCTCCAACTTATGGGACACTGCTGCTGTCACTGTTTAGGTGCTCAGTCGTGTCTGACTCTTTGCGACCCCATGGACTGTAGCCCACCAGGGTCCTCTGTCCATGGGATTTCCCAGTCAAGAATACTGGAGTGGGTTGCCATTTCCTTCTCCAGGGGATCTTCCCAACCCAGGGATCAAACCCAAGTCTCCTGTTTGACAGGCGGATGTTTTACCACTGAGCCACCACCTGGCAAGCCCCATATGAGACATACTTATAGTAAAAAGATATTGTTTATCTGAAATTCTAATTTAATTGGACATCCGGTATTTTATCTGGCAACCCCATTTGAGGGGGATGTAGGCCACGTGCCTGGGGACCCTGCCATGGTCACCCCTCAGCCCCCAGCTCTCCTCGTCCTGCCCTCTGCCCTCCTCCTCACCCTGGAGCAGGCCACCTCACAGCTTCTCCAGTCCTGATTTCCTCATCTACATGAGTTGCTATATCTAATTGGGGCCCCCGGGCTATGTCAGAGTTGGAAGAGGAAATTTGAGGACGACTCAGGTTGTCATCTTGGGAGCCCTAGAATCTGACCCTGACTGAGTCACCTGCAGCCCGTGGTCTGGTCTGCTGGGGGAGGGGGTCCTGTTGCCTCCGCGGAGCAGGCCTCAAGGTGGGGAGAGATGCCAAGACGGAGCACAGAGACTCCCGGATAAGGGCACTGAGACACAGAGCTTGAGATGAGGGCCTCAGAGATGAGGAGACAGAGAACCAGGAGAAACTGGGAGACAGATCTGCAGAGATGGGGAAAGAAAGAAAGGAGAGATTCAGAGCCATAGAGACAATAATGCAGAGATGGGGTACAGAGCGGGCAGATGTTTCCCAGACATTCAGGCTCCCAGACCAAGTGATGGCAACAACATGCAAGAGGTTGGGTGCTGCCCTTAGGTCTGGGACAAGGACAGCAAGCTTCTTTGGTGCAGTGCCAGGAGACCAAGGCTTGGGGGAAAACGGGACCCCAGGTCAGTAAGGTGATGGCCAGCGCGTGACGACACCACTCCCTCTGCAGCTAACACCCCGATTTTCCAGTGCCTCCTACATTTTTGGAGTGACACCCGTGCTGGGAACCTCACCCACCTGGCTCTAATGCCGCTTCCTTCACTGAGTCACCTCCAACCCCGCCAGACCTGTTGAGGGGAGACTTCTGGGTGACTCAGGCACCCAAGGCCCCCAGCTCTTTCATTTCCCAGGAAGCCAGCAGTCTGGGTATCCCAGGACCCCTACCCAACTCAGGGACACAGCCTAGCTTACCCCTGAGAGTCTAATTCTCAGCCCCCTCTGCCCTCAAACCCGGGAGCCCCAGCCCCCAGTCCTCTGTTCTGCTTGGACTCAAGCATCCTGGACCACATCTTCCTCCTTCAGGAACCACAGGTTTCTCAGTTCCCAGCCTCCTCCCTTCCCAAGTTGGAGTTGGGTGAGGTGTGTTTATTTACTTTGGTTCCAGCATGGGTCACCCCCCAAACACACTGTCCCCCCATGTGCCTGGTGGGCCTGATTGGGAGGACCTGAAGCCCCCACTCCCAGGGAAGTTGGGGCCTCACTAAGGGTGGTGGGAGCACCATGAGTCTTTCTAGTCTCGCCCTTTCCCTTCCCCTGAAGCTGTGGGGCGTGGGTCAGCCAGTGGCTGGCACCCCCACTCACCTGAGCTTTTTTCTCTTTTCTGAATCTCTGGTTCCCCCTTTCTTGTTATTTCTCCCCAGATGTCTGTGCCCCTCTGTCTCAGCATCTCTCTCTCTCTCTCTCTGTCTGTCTGTCTGTCTTCTTGTCTCTCTCCATCTCTCTGACTCTCCTTGTCTCTCTCTCCCCTCTGGTCCTCTCCTTCTCTGTCTCCCAGTCCCTCCCCATCTCTGTGTCTTTCCCTCTCTTTGGTCTCTGGGCAGCTATGCCCCTTGCACCTCCCCTCTGCCCTCTGTCTCCATCTCTCTTTCTGCCCCCTTCATTTTAGACCTCTACTCCCAGCTCCTCACTCTTGGACTCCCTCCCCCACTATCTCCTAGGTCCTCTGAGGCCGAGCAGAAGCGGGATGAAGGATGGAGAGGGAGGGAGGGGAAGTCCCAGTGGGGAGAAGAGGGTCAGCCAGACCGGCTTGGCTCCCTGGGCATCTTTGTCAGAGCCCCGCCCAGCACCACACAGCCCGCCCATTTATAAGCCGCTCAGTGCCCAGGTGTCGCCCATACCTCTGTCTCCATCATCGCCGCAGCAGTCCTGCAGGTAGGCGCATCCGCCCACAGCTCTCTGCTCAGAGGTTGGTGCCTCTGCTCTCTTCGTCCTCCAGCCAACTCCACATCTGTCTCCTTGCATTCCTCTGACTGCTTACCTCTCTGGACATCCCTATCTTTCTCTTGCACCCTGTGACCCTCCTCCCTTCTCAACCTGTTGACACTGGGTTGAATTTGGAAGCTCTGGGACCTGCTTCCGCCTCTGCTAACCCTCTTGGCTGGGCCATCAGGTGTGAGGTATTTTTCTTCAGCTCCCTGAGCCTCAAGTGTTCTGTCCATGAAAGGGGCTTGCAGGAAAAAAAAGGCACTGGGCAGATGTGAGTGCTACTGGCGGCATCTCTATAGGCACCCAGCTCTGATCTCTCTCTCCCCTTGTCTCTGACTCTGCCTGTCTGTCTCTTGGTCATTCTCTCCAGAACTGCCTCTGGTATAAAAGGGTCCTCTGGGGTCTGTCGGGCAGCTGTACAGAGATGGGCGAGTCTCTCGCCCCCAACCCCATACATCCCTGTCCCATTCTTTCCTAGCAGGCAAGCTGACTTGGCCTCTTTCTCCCCAGCACTTTACCCCTGAGAACTCAGCCCCCAGTGCCCCGCCCCTTGCCCTGACCTCCCTCAGTATCCAGCACCCCCTGGGCAGACTCTGACGTTGTCACCACCGCCACCTCTGCCGTCCCCAACGCCACCTCCTCAGGGCCAGCAAGATGCAGTTTGAGATGCACGACAACGTGAAAGGCAAAGGTGGGAGCGCTGGATGGACCCCCAAACCCTCCAGTCCCTGGAACATGGCCACTTCCTTCCCCTGGGCACTCTGGCTTCGAAGACAGACGGCGCCTGCTTGCACCCCAGAAGCCCTGAAACGCGGGAACCCAGCACCCCAAGCCCAGACGTGGAGGAGGCGGCGGCACGTCTCGGCCCCGCCCACATGTGGCGCCAACCTCCCCTAGACCTGCAGGATTCCCCCCCACCCCCCACGCCCAGCTGAACCAGACATGCAGGAGGCAGCAACTCCGGGGACAGAATGGGGTGGCGATGCCCGAAAGTGGCGGCAGGGACGGGGAAGACGCAGTGGTGTCCCCTCGGTGGGCGGCCTGGTGGCCTTGCCCGGACTGCCCGGCAGAGTGAGGGGCGGCAGAGGTGCCAGGGCCGGGGAGGTGCTGCGGGGCTGCCCGCTGACCCCCGCCCCCTCCCTCCGCAGCCATGTCCTACCCTGTGACCAGTCAGCCCCAAAGCGCCAGCGCTTGCTACCAGACCCAGCTCAGTGACTGGCACACCGGCCTCACGGACTGCTGCAACGACATGCCCGTCTGTGAGTGCCCTGTCGCTCCCTCTCCAGACCCGGGAAGGCGCGGGAGGGGACGGAGGGCCACCCTCAGCCTCGCCCTCCTCGCCCTCCTCACCCCACTCCCCGGTCCCTTCCGTGGGCCCTGAATCCCGGTCTCTAACCCTCCCGCCTTTCTCCGACGCCCGACACTCCCTAGGATCCTGGCTTCATCACACCTTCCAACTCTCACGGGGACCCTCCTCGTCCCCCTTGCACCCTCGTCTGTTTTCCTTGTGGCTCCAACTCCTTCTTTAAACCCTCTTTCCCGCTCTCTTCCTACCCCTCATTTCCTCTGGGACATTCACTTCTTCCAACGCTCAGTTGCCTCTGGGACTCGCACCCCGCGCCCCGCGGACCCCGCCTCGCCCCTCCCCGAGGCGGAGCCGGCCGGAGGCCCCCGCCCTTAGCGCCCCGTGTACGCCCCAGGTCTGTGCGGCACCTTCGCCCCGCTGTGCCTCGCCTGCCGCATCTCCGACGACTTCGGCGAGTGCTGCTGCACGCCCTACCTGCCCGGAGGCCTGCACTCCCTCCGCACCGGCATGCGCGAGCGCTACCGCATCCAGGTGCGTGCGCGCCCGGGGCCCGTGGGAGCCGAGGGCTGGGGGACTGGCCTCCTCAGATGCCAGGTTAGGGCTGCTAACCTCTCTCTCCCACCCTCTAGGGCTCCGTCGGGAAGGACTGGGCAGCCCTCACCTTTTGTTTGCCCTGCGCCCTCTGTCAGATGGCGCGGGAACTGAAGATCCGAGAGTAAAGAAGTTTCCCCCACCCTTCTCTCCGCGCCCCCGCCCCCCCGTGACGCCTGCCCTCCTCTGCCCTCTCCAGGGAAGGCCTGCACCTCCGCCCCATCCCTCACCAAAAATGCGTCCACAATAAAAACCTGAAAACCAACTCCGCCTACTTCCTTTTTCTCCCAGGGAAGGAATCTGGGTGGAGAAGGAGGTTTGAGGAGGGAGGCGGGGACACAGGGGAGATGCCTAGGTGTGGATGGAGTTCCAGAGGCGGATGCCTGACCTGCATCTGCTGTGTACGACCTTGGCAATTCTCTTCCCTCACTCAGTCAGGGAGTCCTTGCTAACAAAGTAAAACCACTAACTCCTTAGCTGCCAACCTAAAGCTCTTGACCAGATCCTGAAAAGAAGCAAACCCAGAAAGGCTGTCTGGGAATCATGCAGGCACTAACCCTTCAAAGAATAAATTTAGAAGTCCCCTTACTCATACATTGCCTATGGACTCTTGGTCTACATACAATGCTAACAGATTTGAGGGCTCTGTCTTCAAAGCACAGAATGGTCAGGTTTAAAACTCTAGAGCTGACAGGAACACTCAAGGATCATCTGATTCAATCCACCCTCTTTCTTGCAAAAGCAACTAGCAGATTAAAAACTGTTCAGGTTTCAAAACTGGACAGGCCTGGAGCTCAGCCTTGACTCTTGCCATTTCCTAGCTGTGTTATGTTAGTAAATTAATAAACCTTTCTGAGCCTCTTGCCGCAACAAATTCTGCTGGTTCTACTTTCAGAACATATCCGGAGTCTCCCTTCTCCCCACTCTACTGCAAGACTTGTTCCAACCACAGTGGCTCCCCCACTGAGCTTCCTGCCTTACCTCCAGCCTGTTTTTAGTTTCTCCCCCACAAAGGAGCTCTGTAGACACATGTGTGGAAGTAGATCACATGCCTGGACTCAGAACTCCCTGATGGCACCTCCTGCGTGGAGGAAAAAGCCAGTCTTTGGACTTCCCTGGTGGTCCAGTGGTAAGAATCTGCCTTCCAATGCAAGGGACATGTGTTCAAGCGTTGGTCGGGGAACTAAGATCAAACATGCTGGAGAGCGACTAAGCCTGTGAGCCACAACAAGCCACAGCTAAGATCTGACACAGATAAAAATAAGTATTAAAAAAAAAAAAGTTCTCACAGCAACTCAGGGACCTGCACAATCTGCCTCTTATTCCCCCTGTGACCTTCCCTCTTTATTCTCTTTATTCTACAGGAGGCTCTTTGTTGTTTCTCTGAAATGTTAGGCGCGCTCCCACGTTAGGATCTTTGCGCTGGCTGTTCCTGCAACTCAGACTTCTTTCCTCAGATGTCCTTATGGCTGATTCCTTCACTGCTGCTCACATGTCATCTTAAGAGCGAGGCTCTCCCTGGAACTTCCCTGGTGGTCCAGTGTAGGGGGCCCAGGTTTGATCCCTGGATGGGGAACTAGATCCTGCATGCCACAACTAAGGATCCCACATGCTACAACTAGGACCCAGCACCACCAAATAAATAAAAAAATAAAATAAAGACTCATGCCAAGCACTGAGCAGTGCTGGAGTGTTGTAGGCCCTCAATAAAATTTCTCCTGAAGTCCCGAGGATGTCAGTGGCCACACACAGGCTAGAATCCAGGTCCCTAGCCCCGTGTCCAGGCTTTCTCTCACTTCACTATGAGCCTCTTGCATTCACATGTGTGGATAGCAGGAGAGGTGCCAGGCAAGGGGCTGACACGGAGGAAGGAGAAACACAGGCCATGGGGCATCTGTACAGGGACATCTACATAGCAGTGACAGGGGTTGGAGGGAGGGTAGCTCTATCCCAGAGGGAAAGTCCAGTCTGAGAGCAAACGTTCTGCTTAGGAAGGCCAAGTCACAGCGTGAGTGTTAGGCAGAGACCTTACCAGAGGGTCTGAGCACAACATGTAGGAGTCTGGGAGAACCTCAGCTCCTTTCTGGTTATGCGTGATGGCCACTGGCTCTGGGACTCGTGAGGCAGCATGTTCCACTACTACTTAGCTCCCCAGTTGGCCAATTCTGCCTTATCCTGAGCACAAATTGACCATTTTGAACACCGACTCCTAGCATCTGCTTTGTGCTGAGAGAGCTTTCAGTGAGGTCAATCTGGGCTGAGTAATGCTGTCCTTCCTTGGGAGGTGGAAGAGCCTGGTGGTCAGGAACGTGGGTGAGAGAGTCAGAAGGTTCGGGTTCATATGGCAGCTGTCACTCAAAGAAAAACAAAGTGAAGTCGCTCACTTGTGTCCAAGTCTTGGTGACCCCATGGACTCTAACCTACCAGGCTCCTTGGTCCATGGGATTTTCCAGGCACAAGTACTGGAGTGGGTTGCCATTTCCTTCTCCATAATGTCTATGAAGTACTGTTTTTTCATCTGCAAGATGGAGACTACATGGTACCTACCTCATACAATTAGTTGTTGGAAAGATCAAATGAAAAGATCAAGCGAGCCATCTAGCATTGATACTTAGCAATAGAAGTTCACAGTCACATCTTGGAGGTTAGGTGCAACTATCATCTCATAAAGGCAAAATGTGTGTGGCTAGAGTAATCCCCAAAAATTCCTTAAACTGCCCACCAAGTCTGAAAATATCGTGATACTCACAGGCTGCACTGAAGGCTCACTGGCCCCCTTGATGCAACACATTGCTGTGTTCTTGGCTAAATATCAGAGGTGGCCAGCCTGTGCCTAGGGGCTGGGTTTGCAGAAAGTAACTTTTAAAAAAATTTTTATTTATTTTTGGCTGTGCTGGGTCTTCCTTGCTCCAAGCCACTCTCTAGCTGCAGGGTGAAGGTTTTTGCAGTGGCTTCTCTTGTTGGGGAGCATGGGCTTGTCGGGCCTCAGAGGTTTTGGCTCCCAGATGTTAGAGCACAGGCTCAGTAGCTGTGGCACCAGGGCTTAGTTGCTCCGTGGCATGTGGGATCTTCTGAGATCAGGGATCGAACCCCTCTATCCTGCATTGGCAGGTGGATTTTTTATCACTGAGCCACCAGGGATGCCCCCCAAAAGTACACTGTTGAACACTCCCAGCCACACTGAAGGGATGGGGTCTCCTGTCCCTACCTTCCCTCACAAGAGGGCTCTTGCTCACCCACGGGACTGGCAAACAGAAGTTCCCATGACGCTTTCCATTTGGGTTGCGAGAATCTACTTAAGTGGAGAACGCTCGATGTGCCAAGGCCTCATTTCAGTCTTTGTGCTGCCTGAGTTCTCCTAATGTCAGGGGCCAGAATAAAACCCAAACTTGGGACCAAGGCAGGCCGTTTTCCTTCCTGAACTGAGTAGGGGTCTCCTTTTGACAGGGATCTGGGCAAGGGTCCAAGGTCTCACTGACCTCAGGTCCCCTCAGTTCATGCCATGTGGGAAACAAGCTTCTGTGGTGCTAACACCCCCATGCCCACCAGAAGAGATGGTGAGGACTCAGGCCCTGGCCACATGGCTTGGGGGGCGGGGGCATCAAGATAAGGATGTTTATCCAACATAACCAGCTCTCAGGTGCCGGGTCAGCGGGCCAAGCCAGCCCATCTCCTACAGACAGCACTGGACACCGGGTCTTCCACACACTCTTTTATTTGTTGCTTTTACTGCTCCCCCCAATTTCCCTGCAGCATCTGATGGCACACAAGGATCAGCCTCTTAGACGAAGGCCCCCAGCACACAGGAAGACACAGGGTCCCCGCTTCCCAAGGTCCAAAAAACAGCTGGGGGTGGAGTCTTGGGAAAGGAGTCTGAAGTTCAAGATGGTTAGGACTGAGGGAGGTGGGGCAGTCCTCAAGGGACAGAAAGACTCAGAAATCCAAGGTGGCAGCAGGGGTGAGGGGAGGCCCTGGGAAAAGGCCAGATGCTGCTTCAAGGCAGTGTCATCTGGGAAGAGAGTTGTAGGTTGAAAACTGTCATTTCTATTCCCAACCTGGGTATTCCCCTCCCCCACAACCTCACCCAGGCCGGCATCTCAGGCAGGGGCTTTGTCTCCTCATGTGACCCTGGCCTGGTCTCCACAGTGACCCTGGCCTGGGCGTAACCTGATCTTGTCCCTGCAGCCTGTGGTGGCAGAAACAGCATCCTGCTCTGGCTCGCTGGGTGGCCCCACTTCCAGTCTCCTCACAGCAGCACCCCTCCTTTACCACTGAGCCAACCCCCGAACTCAGCTCCCTCTGCTGAGATCCTCAGGGCAGCAGCTGTGTCCCTGGTGGGACCTGACCGAGGAGATGTCACTGAAAGGCATCTCAGGTCTAAAGCGTGACTCCTAATCTTCCCCCACAGCCCCAGTCTGTCCCACCTTCACCAACAACCCCACCTTGGCCCACAGTTTGGGCCACAAAGCTGGTGCCAACCTGGCCTCCTTCCCTCCCCTACTCCGATGTCCATGTATGCCATCATAATATCCTTCCACTCACCCCCTGCTTCTGTTCCAGACTCCTCTCACGGCCTCTACCCCTGACCTGGCCCATCTCGTGTCCTGTCCCCCTGCGGCTTCTCTCGGCACCTCCAGTCTATTCTCCACACAGCTGAGTGACCTCTTAAATACCTCAGATCCTGTCATTCTCCCTCAGAAGACTAATGGCTTCCCAATGCCCTGAGAATAAAGTCCCAAGCCCTATCCGGGGTTGGTGGGCCCTAGGTGACCCGCCCCCTGCCCGACCCTGACCCCACCGCCTCTGCACACTTGGTCAGGGCCACACTGGCCAGCTTTCCGACCCTTTTCAGTAACATCAGCCACTTCCGGCCTCTGCGCCTCTGTCCTCGCGGTTCCTTCTGCCTGGTACCCACTCCCCACAGCTCCTCCCACAGTCAGTTTCCTTCTTAAAGTCGAGTTTCCCACAGTGAACAACTGACGACCCCGAGGTCCCTCACAGGCGCATCCCAGTGCTAACTCACACCACTCGCCCGGTTCAGACATGCTTTTCCTCGTCTACCTGTGCGCGCATGCGCATGTCGACAGTGTCCCGGCACTGGGACCTAAAATCCCGCGAGAACAGGGACCTTAAATGTTTTGGTTCCCACTCACACCCAGTGCCTTCAACAGTGCCTGGCGCATAGTAGGTATTCGGTAAGTACACAGAACAAAGAAGGCTCTGTCTGGGGACCCTCCCCCCAGGGGAAAGAAACCAGAAGTCTCTGAGGACACAAGTGTCCCAGTTGGAAGGGCACCCAAGTCCAGGGCGGCCACCCTAAGGGGACTCGACTGCTGTGGCCGAAGGTCCCGCCGAGGGTCAGAGGGACATGCTGGTGAGGTTGTCCTGGCTCAACAGCCCCTTCCGGCCCGCACCAGCCCCGTGCCCACTGCCCCCAGCGCCCCCACCGCCGCCGCAGTACTCATGTAGCCGGTGCCGCAGCGTGACGAGCGCTGACCCCAGGCAGGCACCGTTGGGTGCGTGGGGCCCGCCAGGCAGTTGGAGCAGCAGTGTGGCCACGCCGGCCATGCCATCCTCGGTGGGCTCAAGGGTGATAGGCCCGGCTCGCAGGCCGGCAGTGGTGGTGGGGATGGCCGGTGGGCAGCAGCCCCCTCCGACAGGTCCCCAGGGCCCGCCGGCCCCCGTCAGCAGCAACGGTGCCAAGAAGGGCTCGGAGCGGCGGAAGGCGGGTGGCGGGAGCCCGGCCGGCTTCCATGCGGGGGCTAGGGCAGCAGGGTCTGGCGGGAAGCAGACGGTGACCTTGGCGAAGGGGCGGCTGGCCATCTTGGTCATCTCCTGCAGGTGCCGGCGCTGTTCCTGCCGGTGGTCCAGGGCCTGCTTGGCCTTCCAGAGGAGCACACAGAGCGAGAGGAAGAGGAAGAAGCAGGAGAAGAAGACGGAGAAGAAGACAAACAGGTCAATGTGGGCCTGGTCCTGCCGGAAGAAGAGCAAGCCCTGCGAGTCAGCTGAGCCGTTGGCACTGGGCCCACTTGGGTCTCCCACACCCAGCAGGAGCAGGTAGAAGCGGCTGGACTTGAGGGTGTGGTGCTCGTGCGGGTAGGTGATGACCAGCCGGTCCCTCACGCCACGGACCACCAACACTGCCGACGGCTCTGTCACTGTCACGTAGGTGATCAGGCCCCGTGGCCAGACCTCCCGCACTCGTGGCTCTGCTGGGGTAACCGGCCCACCTCCAGCCCCAGGTCCCCCCAGGTCCCCAGGTCCCCGGGGCCCGCCGTCAGCAGGGGGTGGGGGGGGTGGGGGAGGCGGTGGCGGCTGGATATGCACAGTGTGGACACCAGTGTCGGGAGCCACGCGGACCACGAAGGTGTCATAGGAGGTGGAGACGTAGAGGTCCACGGCGCCAAAGGTCACGTCCAGAGTCAGGCGGATGTCCACGTTGGTGAACTTGGGCTGCACGCCGAAGAGGACGGTGCGGCCGGGACCCAGGGCCCGGCGCTTGGGCTCGTGGAAACAGTTGGTCTGGGACGTGGGGTCCAGGCAGTACTCCTGCTCCACGGAGATGAGGCGGTAGCACTGCTGGCCCCCTAGCGGGCTCCCGTGGAATGACTCTCGGCACTTGGCACACTGCGGGCGGGGCAGGGTGGACAGTTCAGTGTCCAGTCCTCCAAGGAGACGGGCTGCATTTTGTACCTACTGGTAAGTAGCCTCTGCCACTATAGTGGGTCCTCTACTTTGTACCTACTGATTAGTTGCCCCCATGTCCCAGCAGCGTCCCTGTGACCACCTCCCCCAAACTTCCCTGACACAGTGTGGACACTAACAGCACCCTATCCGGTTCCTGGTGTCACCCCAGCAACCACAGCACCCTGATGGCGAGGCCTCTGGAACTCTGAGACACAGCAATGCAGAGCTCTGTTGAGTCCTGGCTTGACCACCTCCCTAGCTGTGTGGCCTTGGACTAGTGACCTACCTTTGCTGAACTGGAGACTCTTCCTCTGTACCCTGGTAGCAAACACTGCTGAAATCATAGGCCCTGCATGAGTGGGCCTGCCTGGCCTGCTAGCCTTGCTCTTTCTGACTATAGTAGGTAGGTCCTGCCTTGGGGCCTTTGTACTGGTTGAGCCACTGCCTGGATCGCTTCCCTGCTCCCCCAAGTCTGAATGTCCAGTGTCCTCACATCCACTGGGTCTTTACTCAAGTGTCACCTTCTCACTCAAGCCTTTCTTGGCCACTGTATCTACCATTTCCACTCCCCCACACCCCCCGAGCCCTCCTCTCTGCTTCATTTTCCTCCTTACTGCTCATCACTAACACCCTGGGTGTCAGACTTATTTTTCTGTTTATTGCTGTACTTTTCCACGAGTTCCCCAGAAAGTGAAAGCATTAAGTCACTCAGTCATGTTTGACTCTTTACGACCTTAAGCCCACCAGGTTCCTCTGATCATGGAATTCTCCAGGCAAGAATACTGGAGTAGGTTGTCATTTCCTTCTCCAGGGGATCTTCCTGACCCAGAGATCAAACCCAGGTCTCCGGCACTGCAGGCAGATTCTCTACCATCTGAGCCAGGAGGGAAGGACAGAACATTTTGCCTGTTTTGTTCCCTACTGTGTCCCAGTGCTCTTCATAGTGCCTGGCATAACTAGGTGCTCAGTAAATATGTGCGGAATGAATGAGTGGATGGATAACAGCTCACTTGATTCCTGCAGTCCAGTAGAAATCACTCAATCTCTGAGGTTGACCAGGGCCAGTCCAAGCTCCAAACCCAAGCAGCTGTTTGACCCAGGACAGGTCTCTGAGCCTCTTCTGCCCACAGCTCACTGAGGCCCCAGCACATCCTTCCTGAGCCTTCCACGTGTGCGCTGTCTCCACTGTATCTATGGCATAGCTCCAGCTCAGCGGCAAGCACTCCCTATACAGCAACTACCATTGCTATCACTGGGTGTCTCCCAGGTGGCTCAGTGGTAAAGAATCCGCCTACCAATGCAGGAGACACAGATTTGATCCCTAGATCAGGAAGATCCCCTGAAGAAGGAAATGGCAACTTACTCTAGTATTCTTGCCTAGAGAATCCCATGGACAGAGGAGCCTGGTGGGCTACAGTCCATGGGGTGGCAAAGAGTCAGACATGACTGAGCAACTAAACAGCAACAACTGCTATCATTAGAAGTGAAAGAAACTGCTTTATCAGAGCCCCCAGAGTTGCTGGAGGAGGTCTGAACTCATCTCCAAAGCTGTCTGTTCAGACAAGGACCAACAGGCCTTTTGATTAAACATCAAGAAAGCAAAACTGGTCCTGGGTGACACCTGTCCCAGGTCAAACAGCTGGTTGGGTTTGGAGCTTGGACTGACCCTGGTCAATCCCAAGTGTGAGCACCTGGATCTGGCCAGTCCTGAAGGCCACTCCAGAACTCAGTTCTGAGAGCCACATTTTCTTTTTTGCTCAAGCTACTATGATATGAGTTTTCCAGCATTTGCCATCTTTAAGTTGTGACTACTTGTAATGGAGTCTGTCTCCTTACCACCCTGAAACCCCCCCAAGAGGCTCATTTCTGGGTTCCCAGTATCACGCTGAGGGCCTGACACTGACTAGGGATCAGTTTATCAAGCTGACCTTGATCCCCAGGACCACAGATACTGGACCCATGTTGTCAGTCCTGCCTGAGCCAGGCTACCTCATCCCAGCTCGGACCTCTTCTGGGCACAGGGCCCTTGACCCATAACTTGCATTTCCAGTCGTACCTGGTATTTATAGCAGTCTCGGCGGTCACTGGGGGAGCTGCCCTGGCACGTGCCTGTCTCTGTGTTGTTCTGACATGGGCAGCCTGTCCCATCCTGCTCGTTACACGTGTCCGCGTGGCCATTACACTGGCATCTGAAGAGGGAAAATGCGGGTTATAGAGCTCCCATGACCTACAGGGGCCAGGCTGGATGCTGTAAACACAGGCTCCAATCCGTGAGGCCAGAAGAGGAAGCTGAGGCTCACAGAGGTCAAGCCGTTTACCCCAAGGCCACAGAGCTGTTCAGTGGCCGAGTTAGGATTCGAACCCAGGTTGGATGGACTCCAGGGTCAGAAGGAAGGGGATGGAATGGGGAGACTGGCTTGAGGCTTCCCCTCAAGGTCCTCTCTATTTTTTCTTATTTTTAAAAACATTTTTTAAACTTTTGGCTGTGCTGGGTCTTCGTTGTGGCATGTGGGCTCTCAAGTTGCAGTGCACAGGCTTAGCTGTGCACTATGTGGGATCTTAGTTCTTGGACCAGGGATAGAACCCACGTCCCCTGAATTGAAAGGTGGATTCTTAACCACTGGCCCACCAGAGACATCCCAGGGCTGTCTCTCTGCCCAACAGTCTCCACCAGGGCTGCTCAATAGCCTGCATTTCAGCACCAGCCTCTGAGGCGGAAGGCCTCCCACCTGAGTCTATTTATTGCCCCCAACCCTTGCCTCAGGGGATCCCACCATTGCCTGAGGGCTGAGGACTGGGGAGAGGAGCCTGGCTCTCAGAGCTGTTCTATTGGGCACGGCGGAGGTCCCTGGCCCCCCTCCACTTACTTGGTGCATTTCCCGTCGAGGAGGAAGTAGCCATGGAGGCAGCTCTCACACTTATCCCCGTAGCTGTTATTTTGGCAGTTCACACACACAGCCTCATCTTCACTGGGACCCTCTGTCACCCAGTGTTCAATCTGGCCAAGGGAGGACAGGGTGATCACAAACTGACTCGGACCAGACCCCTTCTCCTTCAGACCTAGGAGCTCAGGACCCCAGCCTTTCACCTCATCTGGATCCAGCGAGTACTTCTCCGGCTCCCTCCTGGCTATCTCAAGCTCCTTCCTGGAGACGCAGACGTGGCTGTTGCCGCGACAAAAGGCGTGGCAGGGCCGGCAGGTCCCTCCCCCCACGGCTGAACCCACAAACAGTGGGAGGCACTGCTCACAGTGGCTGCCCTGGAAACCAAGGACAGAGTGGTCAAAGGCAGTGAATGGTCCTGGTGGGATGGCTCAGATAGTAAAGAACCTGCCCGCAATGCAGGAGGCCCGGGTTTGATCCCTGACCTGGAGAAGAGAGTGGCTACCCACTCCAGTATTTTTGCCTAGAGATTTCCATGGCCAGAGGAGCCTGGCAGGCAACAGTCCATAGGGTCGCAAAGAGTCGGACACAACTGAGTGACTAACACTTTTCACTTTGAGAGCACCCTGGGAAGGCAACAGTGGCTCCGGCATTTGGCTTGGGCCACCCCGGCCCCTCTTGGGCTTCCCTCATAGCTCAGTCGGTAAAGAACCTGCCTGCAATGCAGGAGACTTGGGTTTGATTCCTGGGTCGGGAAGATCCCCTGGAAAAGGAAATGGCAACCCACTCCAGTATTCTTGCCTGGAGAATCACATGGACAGAGGAGCCTGGCAGGCTATAGTCCCATAGGGTCACAAGTCAGACACAACTTAGCGACTTAACTACTGCTAACTACACCAGCCCCTCTACCATTTAGCCCTCCACCTTCACTTGCACACCTCCAGTGGCAGGGGTCTCAGTCCCCTTCAGTCCAGGGTGCTGAGCTCGGAAAGCCCTTCCCTACCTGATCCCAGATGCTGTACCACGTGCTCACCCTCGCTGGCCCAGCACTAACTCTATCACACTACTCCCAGGCACACCCCACTGTGACACAGCCCCAGAAGGGGCCCCACTGTCCTCTCATCCTCCCTGAGATGGGACTATGCCACCTCCTCCCTGCATCTAGTTCATTGGGGTTTGGGATGAGGCTCAAGATGCCTGACTGCAGGCGGAAGGCCAGCAGGGCCCAGGGGCAAGCCTGGAGATCCCGGACGGCCACCTTGGTGTGGTTGTGGCAGAGCAGGCAGTGGTCGCGGGCCCCCACGCCGGCGCAGTCGCTGTGGCGGTTGCAGCGACACTCCGTGGAGCAGTTGCGGCCGACGAAGCCGAAGTGGCAGCGGCAGTGGTCGGGCTCCACACACGAGCCGTTCACGCAACCCTGGGCACACACCGGGCGGCACAGCCCCGTCACACTGCAGGGAGGGGGTGGGGGTCAGGGCAGGGCAGCAGCCGCCCCCTCCCCAGGGCAGACCTGGCTGGCGTCAGGGTCCTCACAGCTTCTCAGAGCCCACCCCCGACCACCCACCCTCTTCTCCACTAGTCCACCCTGCCCCAGGTCTGTTCCATCACTGCCTCGCTCCTGGGTCCAGCCCAGAACCTCCTGCGGGAGCAATGACCCCCCACTCCAGGGCACCCTATCAAACCAATGCACCAACCTGCCCTCCCTGGACCGAGCGCCTACCTCACACCCTCCTCCACACCTTGGACTGTGTTTCCTTGCATCCTGCTTGGGTCCACGTCCCATCCTTTACTGCTCCTCACAGGCTCTTCCACCCCACGGTCAGTCTGGCCCACTCCCCTCAACCCCACCAGAGTCCTGGTCCAGCCAGAGCCTCACTTGTCCATGGTGTAGCCCGCCTTGCAGCTGCACTCGTAACCGTGGGGCCGGTCATGGCAGTTCTGGGTCTCGTTGCAGTCATGGTGCCCATTGGCACATTCGTCCTCCGGGGGGCAGGACAGGAAGGCCCAGGAGGCCCCAGGTCGCCCACACGTCAGCCCTGACATGAGGATACCAGGCTTTGCTGGAGGGCGGGCCTCTGTACCTCCCACCCAGCCCCCCTGGCCCTTGCTCCTAGTTTCCCCAAACACCACCTGTGAGGGCCCCCACGTTCATTCTCCACACCAACCCCCTTGTCGGAACCCAGACAGGGGCCGGCCCTCCGCACCCCATCCGCAAAGCCGCCAGTCTCACCGTCACGGGGGCCACTGAGTCCACCCTCCAGGCAGCGGCCGCCCCCATCCTGGCCCCCCCAGGTACACCAGCCACAGTGGGGGCGCCGCAGGCACAGGGCGCACTGGGTTGCCTGAGCACAGCCCAGGGAGCAGCTCTCGGGTCCGCGGAGCAGCCGCCCGCAGCCTCCGGCCATACACCGCAGGGGCAGGTAGGAGGGGCTCAGACACTGCGGGGAGCGGAAACGGAGGAGGAAGACCATCAGACACACATGTCGTGGGGGCTCCCTGGGCCGCACCCTCTTCTCAGAGATCTCACCCCTGCTGGCCACAACCAGGTGGGCCAAAACGGCCAGCACCTGGGGCCACTGCATCCTCCCTCCTCAGCCTTTGTAACTGGAAGTACAGATCGGAAGTCAGGCTAGGGACAGCCTTGAAACTAGACTGTGTGGACCAGGGCTGGCCAGGCCGTTAGGATGAACAAGTGACAGCAAAGGAAGAGAGTGGGGAGGGGCGGGGAAAGAGCCGGGGCAGAAGGCAGCAGAGATGAGACCCACACGCGCTGAGGACGAGCGGAGCGGCAGCCTTCCGGCTCCGGCTCGGGTGCCTGGCTGAGCTGTCCGCCCGCCTTACCCGAGGCGCCACTGTGTTGGTATGGTGAGCCCTCTCTACCACCTGGCTTGGGATACAGCCGTTTCTTACAGTCAGAGAAAGGCAATGGTCCCAGGTAGACACAGAAACAAGATTCAGGAGGGGGGAGGCCAGCCACAGTCTCTTAGAAAGAACATGGAAGGGACTTCCCTGGCGGTCCAGTGGTTAGCACCTTGAACTTCCTTTGCAGGGGTTGCAGGTTCAATCTCTGGTTGGGGAACTGAGATCCCTCATGAGGCACAGAGTGTCCAAAAAAAACTTTTAATTAAACTTCTAATTAAAAAAAAAAAAAGAACGTGGGCCCTGCCACTGGGGCAACAGGGCCCTCCTGCCTTGGCTGGGAGGATTTGGGGCCTGTGTCAGGGGCTGCACTGCAGCTCACGCACCATCACTTATTGTGTCCGGGCACTCAGACAGGGTATGCAGTGAGGTCAGGAACTTACCTCACTGTATGAGAACATTTTATTTACAGCTCTGGCCTTAAGTAAAGTACAAGGGGAAAGGGATTAGTCTAGGCTGTCTGTCTGGATGCACTCAGGAAGAAAGAAAGCAATTGTGCAATCCTGAAATAGAAAACCCTGATTGCTGTGGCCGGAGCTCTGAACCCACTGCAGGCTACGTCGGTGATGAGCTGAGCCTGGCTGAACAGCCGGAGCCAAATTCTCCTCCAGGTCAGGCTTCCAGATCTAAATTTAGTGCCCCCCTTGGCAAACAGCAGGGCCATTGGGAAGGGGGCTGAGAAGCCCAAGGCTCCAGTCGGCTAAGCACTCTCTTCTGGGACCACTATAGTGGCCCAATGCAAAGCTGCCCAACACCATTAACTGCGTTTCCTGGAAGAGACGCAGGATCCCAGCTTGTCTGCTGACCTATGCCCACCGCCTGGCAAAGTGCCCAGCATGAAGAAGGTGCTCGGTGATGAATTTGGTGAAAGGAGAAAGGGGAGGAAGGAAGAAGCCAGTCAGTCAGTGGGGAAGACAGCACCCTGTTGGTGAGGCCAAAGTCATTCAGAAGAACAAAGTCTGACAATTACAGTATGGCTGCCCTTGAGCCACAGCACAACAGGTCTTGTCTGCAAACCTGTTACATTTGATCTGTTGTGGGGGGATGGGCAGTGGCATTTTTTTATGTTTTTAGTTGGTTTTTTTTTTGGCCACGAGGCATGTGGGATGTTAGTTCCCAACTAGGGATCAAACTCACAGCCCAGCACTGGAAGGTGAAGTCTCAACCACTGGATCGCCAGGGAAGTCCCCTTGACCTGTGTTTTTAAAAAAAAACCCTGAGCCAACACACTTTAGTTTTTAACTGATCTTCCCAGAACTCAGATGTGGCAGCGGCCCTCTGACATTCCCAGGCGGCACCAGCTCCATGGGATCCACTCAGCTGCCCCACCACTCCCTCCCACCTCTCAACTCCTCAGCTGCCTGCGGGCTCTCTGGTGTTGTCTTCCAGTCCCTGGAATCCCAGTAAAGACAAATAATACCAATCTCAAAAATACTTAGGGAGACCTTGTATCACCAGCAGGAACCCAGGCTTGAGGATGACAGAGGCCTCTGTTTGTCAGAGGAGGCACCGCAGGGGGCCTCTGCCCCTGCAGCCACACGGAGCGCCCCCAGAGGGAGCACCGTCCACCCCCAGCCGCTGCACTGACCTCCCTGTGGCCCAGACAGCAGAGAATGGAGATTTTCCCAGGGGGTGGGGCATGAGGGGGGCATTACTGAGTTTCTACTGAAGAGCAGGCACTGCTCCAGGCTCTAAATAATTCTCCCATCTAATGTGGATGACCCTTGTGCTTGCTTCGGCAGCACATATTCTAATGTGGATGACCCTCCTATGGGATGGAGTGGTATGATACCAGATATATTTGGTCTTTGTCCGGGTCCCTGGTACTGAGCTACTAAAATGCACAGGGGTTCCTGAGTGATGGGGACGTCTTTTGTTATTCACAAGGAACCTCTTTACACCTGAGTTTATGTTAATGGGGTGACTTAGGGGAATTACCAGTCACCAGGATTCAGGGCAGAGACTGTGGTCTCTAAAAACACTTGAACAATGAGATTCAGGGACTTCCCTGGTGGTCCAGTGGTTAGGACTCTGTGCTTTCACGGCTGTGGGCACAAGTTCAATCCCTAGTCGGGAAACTAAGACCCCACAAGCCACGTAGCATGTCCAAAAAAGAAAAAAAAAAAAAACAAGGCAAAGAAGGAAGAAAGCGATGTGGGGAGAGAAAGTGGGAAGGAAGAAGAAGTGTGATGGTGGGAGCAGACCTAAGGAGATGGAGGAGGATGTGAGGCAGAGGTGGCGATGGGGAGAAAGGTGAATGTCGGGGGGAGGGGAGGGCCACCCGCACACCCTGCCCGGCTGTGGTACCTGCTGGAGGCTGCTGCTCCAGACACAGTGCTGCCAGCCCCCGTCAGCACCCTTGGAGTCCAGGCAGGAGGTGCAGTTGGGCAGGAGATGGCAGGGTGTGGGGCAGGGCAGCGGGGGTGAAGACTCCACCGGCATCGGGGACACGTTCAGCAGCGAGTGGCTGAAGCACGTCCAGTCGTAGGTGGGCTGCACCGAAAGGATGCGGCGGGTCTCCCCTGAGGTTGGGGGGTGCAGGGATCAAGGAGTGGGTCCAGGTCCCTTGCCCGCCCCCCACCTCCTCCCTCAGACCAGGCCCCTGAGCCCCTGGCATCCCTGGAGCAGGAGTCCAGGCCCCCCGGGCTCTCCCCGCGGGGACCAGGCCCCGGCACTCACCCGTCCTCTTGAACTGCCGCGTCCACATGCACTTGCCCTCCCTGGTGCACTGCTCGCAGTCGGCCGCCCCACACACGGCCTCTGAGCAGTTCCCGGCCCAGAAGACCTCGCGCTGGTTGATGCGACAGTCGTTCTCTGAGGTGCAGGACCCGTTGCGCCCAATGCAGGCACCCTCGGGGCAGTTGGTACACCACTTACAGCGGGGGGCAGAGGCCTGGGGGGGTGGGGAGGTACTGGCTCAGAGGGGTCGTCAGAGCCCCCGGCACCCCTCCAGTCTCAGTTCCTGCCACCTGATCCCAGGTGAAGAGCCCCGTGGTGCCTGAAACGCTTTCCCTCCTCCCCCATCACTCACCTCTCCATCTCCAGGCTGCAGGGTCCGGGGGTGGCGGGCCAGGCACTCACCGCAGGTACGCAGACGCCGACATTCCTCGGGGGAGTGGGGCATAGGGGAGCAGGGGGTGCCGCCACAGCCCAGCCTGGGGAGGCGGGAGGCCTGGCCCATCACGCTTAGCCAGGTTCCATCCTCCCCGCACCCAGCGCCCCTCCCTGGTGCCTCCTGGACACTGGTCTAAAGGCCCCGCAGGTCCATTCCAACTGGTCTCAGCACAGGCCTCCCAGACCGGCCCCTCCTGAGCTCACTTGGTGATGATCCCACGGCCACCTGTCATCCCAGGCCAGAGACACAAGACAACACCCCATGTCCTCCTGGCCCTCCACCCATGGAGGCCTCTTCCTCCTAAATTCTTCCCTGACCACCCCCTCCTAACCGACCCCTGCAGCCCCCCGCCCAGCTCAAGGCTCCTCCTCTCAGGCCTACACCTGCAGCCTCCCCTCACCATCCCCTCCTCCACGAGCCCACCCCTGCCCTCTCCTGCTCACCCCTTCGGTGACTCCCCCTCACCCACATGGAGGTTCGCAATCCCTGACTCAAAATCCTTGAAGGCATACATGTTTCAGAATTTTCTAGGTTTTAGAAAAGCAGTGGGTGTACCCACTGTTATGTAACACCCCTAGCAAAGTCTGGAGGAGCACCCTAAAAATCAGAGCCTATAATATTCTGTAGTAAACATGGTGACACATGTAATGGGACAAAATGAAGCCCATTAGTAGCCTCAGGTCAGCAGAGGGTCACTGCGGCCAATACAGTTTGTGCTAAACACAGCAAAGCACTTTCAGCCTCCTGAGATGCCTGGATTCCCAAACTACAGATGAGGAGTCTCCGGAGCTGGACAGAACCCAGGGCGGCCGAGCCCTGGGAGCCCTCGCTGAGCAGGCCCACCCGCCTCTCCAGTCTCAGTCTTCCCCAACTCAGGTGTTTCTAAAAGCCACTAGACACAGCCCTACTTCGAATCTTTGTGGTCTAAATGACCCCAAACTGGTCATTTGGGGCCCAGTTCAGACTCAGCTGTCCCAGCCCACTAACAGGTCCCAACCGGGCGCTCCCCAAGCCTGCCCCACCATGATGAGCTGGCCCTTCTCCCAGGGCAGCTGGTGTCCCAACCAGACAGTACCTTACTGAGGACTCCCCAACAAGCCTGGCCCGGCACAGAACCCCCTTTGGACGGCACCAGTACCACCCACCCAGGTGCTGTCAGTCTCCATGGTTACCTGTGGGCCTGGTCCCCGGACAGGCAGGCCCCATGGCACCAGGCACAGGCCCCAGTCTGGTTACAAGCTTCGGGCGCGGGCAGCAGGCGGCAGGGGTCAGGGGGCAGGGTCAGGGCCAGCAGGCGGCCCAGGGCCACTCCCCCAAAGCCTCCTGAGATATACAGGCGACCCCCTACCGCAGCCACAGCATGGGCCACAGACTCTTCCATTGGCGGTCCCACGGAGGCTGGGCCTGGGGAAAGACAGAAAGTTCAGAGAGAGAGAACAGGTGACTGGAAGCAGAGATTCACACACAGGAGCCAGTCAAGAGAGGGATGCTGGGCAGAGAGATGGTCTAAGAAGAGCAGAGACGGACAAGAAAAGGCAGGGAGAAGATAGACAAGGCCAAACGGAAAAAGAGAATCAGACACACACAGCAAGACGGAAAGAGGGAGAGAGACACATCAACAGGAAAAAGGAACAGAGAGAGTGGAATAAAAACAGGCAAATTTTCTGGAACCAGACCACAGTGGTAGGTGAACAACACTGTGAAGGTACTGAATGTCACTTAACGGTTCATCTTACAGTGGCTAATTTCATTACGTGAATTTCCCCTAAATTTTTATTTTTTAAATGCATTTTTATTGGAGTATAACTGCTTTACAATGCTGTGTTTGTTTCTGCTGTACAACGAAGTGAAGCAGCTACACGTATACAGACATCCCCTCCCTCTTGGACCTCCCTCCCACCTCCCTCCCACCCATCTCGGTCATCACAGAGCACCTACATTTTTTTAAATCCTAAAAAAAAAAAACAAAAACAAAAAAAACAGTCACAGTGGTGGAAAAGATAGATTAAAAGCAAAAGAGAACTACAGATAGAGGGACAGAGAGAGAAACAAAATGAAAAGGAGACAGACCCAGAAACCCAGTCAGTCACTTACAATGGTCAAATGAAATACAAAGGCAAGATACAGCCCCTTGCCAACCTATGAACTGAAAGGAAACACCCTCACACATGAAAGCCATCTCTAGAGAATGGGATTATGGGGGATGCTTTTCTTCCTATTTTACGAATTATCTACCACAACTTCATAATCAGAATTTAAAACATTCCTAAAAAAAAAAAAAAGGGAAGGAGGGTGCTTCCGTGGGTGTTGAGATAATGTGGAGAGGACCGAAGCTTTGCCTGTTGGTCTGAAGGGGTCCACGTGACTGCCAACGAGTGGGGGTCTCCGGCCAGGCCAGAGCGCCCCCTGGTTGTCCCCGGGCCTCCCTGGAGGGCGGCGGACTCACCGATGAGGTCGGGCAGGAGCCAGGTGTTGCAGTTGACCAGGTAAAGCAGCACGTCGCTGCTGAACTCGTCGGGTTCAGAGCGCCCCCCGAGGACCACCATGGTGTCCCCTAGCAAGGCCGAGGCGTGGAAGAGTCGGGGCCGGGGCTGTTGGGGGGACACGCGGCAGGGTGGCCTGTGAGGGCCCACAGTCCTCTGCTCCCTCTCAGCCCACCCGCCACCCCAAATCTCCCCACGCCCCAACCCCTGCCAGCCCACCCAACCCTAACCTTCCTCAAACTTCACTCCTTCCTCCAGGAAATCGTCCTTGTTCCTCAGAGCCGCCTCTAGAGCCATCCCCTTTTCGTGAACCCCCAGAACCCTCATGCTCCATGCTGTTCCCCAGGAACCCAGCCTGGATGACTTGAGATGAACCCCTGGTTTCTTGTGTAACCTCGCCAGCTGGACTGGGGTTCTCCTGCTGGGGCTCATACTTCCATCTCCCTTGCAGTCTAGCCCCAAGAAGGGCTTAGAAACTTGTTCATGGATGGAAAATGCAGCTGTCTCTAGGCACCCAGGTTTCCTGCTCTCATTCACACTGACTCCCTTGGCCTTGGAGGCAGAGGCACAAGAAACCTCAGCTTCCTGTTTCATAGCTGGGGGCGCCAGGAAGGTGAGGGGCCTGTCTGGGCCACACCCAGAAGCGGGAGCACCAGGTCAGAACCCAGGCCTCTGACCTCCTGGAGGTTGATTCTGACCTCCAGGTCAGAGAGAAGGGGAGACTTGGGGGAGGGGGGGGCCCCGCTGACTCATCTGTCTGGCCCTTTTTTCTGACCTTTGCTCCCTGAGAAGGGGCCAGCAGGCTCCAGGTGCGGTCAGGGCAGTGCAGGGAGTAGAGTTCAGGGGACGGGGCTGCCAACTCCACGTGGAAGCGGAAACCCCCGAACACGTAGAGGGAGTCGGTGGCCTCGTGATACACAGCGGAGTGACCGTAGAGACCTGGGGGCGCGGGGAGAGCGAGCACAGAGGCTGGGGGAAAGCCTGGGGATCAAGAAGGCCCCCCCGGGCTCCCCTCCTCGTGACCACGACACCACCCAACCAGGCCCTGACGCCGGAGACCGGGGAGCCTTTCTCAACCCCCTCCCTCTCCCTTCAGTGCTAAAGGACAGCCATTGAGACTCTGGGAAAGGGAAGAGGGAGCCAGGGTGGCCGGAGGGATCTTGGGGACAGAGATCAAAGAATGCAGAAGGAGAGGGACTTCCCTGCTGGTCCAGTGGCTGGGAATCCACCTTGTAAAGCAGGGGATGAGAGTTTGATCCCTGGCTGGGGAACAAAGATCCCACAGGCCATGGAACTAGAGCCCTCAGCTGCAACTACTGAGCCTGTGCGCCACTATTAGGGAGTCCGTGCGCCACATAGAAAGATCCCACGTGCTACAACTAAGATCCGGCGTAGCCAAAGAAAGAAAGAAAGAGGAGAGGGAGAGGAAGGAAAATACCTGAGGGGCAGTGTTCTAGGGCCTGGGAGAGGGAAAGTGTCCCACTGCTACTAGGCAGGAGGTGGGCAGCTTCTCATGAAGTCTGAGGGGTAAGTAGAGAAACTGAACTTCTCAAAAGACAGCATCCTGAGAAGGGGGGTGGGTGACGGTACATAGGGAGACAACAGGTGTAGGGGGCGGTGACCACACAGTATAGGAGGGGGTAGAGCGGACGGTCGAGAGTCAAAAGCGCTGTGCCCAGACCCCACGCCAAGCCCTGTCCCCAGGCCCACCTGTGGGGGGCGTCCCGCTCTGAGCCCCGGACACCCAGGTGCCAGTCGCCAGCTGGTACTCAAGCAGCTGCTGGTTGAAGCCATTTTCCGGGGAATAACCACCCACCAGGAGCAGAGATAGGCCTCGGCGGGCAGTAAGCGTGTGACCAGCAACGGCTGGCAGCTCCACAGTCTGAGGGGCCTGAGGGATGAAGGGTGGAGGTCACCAGGGAGAGGGGCAGAGGTCAGGGATCATTTTGTGGGTAGAAGCAAGGCTCAGAGTTCCCCATTCTCCCCTTGAGCTGCTAAGGGGGAACGGGTCAGACCCCAGGCCTTCCCACCAGTCATGGTCCCGGCAGGCGAGCAGCAGACCTGTCACTATTTCAGCCTGCTTGGTGTCACTTCTTCATGTGGGAGTAGCCCAGGGTTCCTTCGGGATGCCTTTGCTCCCTGACTCTTACTCTGGCTGCATAGGGCTGAGTGTACCAGCTCGACAAGGGGACTGTGTCCCGGCCTGGCCACCCAGAGGGTCACATTCCCTAGGCTGGGGACTGGCTCAGGAATTAAGTGTGACCCAGGACAGAAAAGGAAATTCAACTTCTGGGACTTGTGCTGGGGCCCCAGGAGGAAGCGTCCTCCTCTTGGGGCAAGGATGGCTGGAGCTGCTCTTGCTATCTCTGCTGGAGCCTGGCTGTGGGGACCTGGGGATTGAGATGTTCACCTTCTCCTGCCGCCACTGCAGGGTGGTGAGGTTGAGGACCCAGAAGTCCCGGGAGACGCCCCCAGCTGTGAGACCCCCCAGTAGGTACATGGCCCCACGGCCAGCAGGCACGTAGGCAGCAGCGTGGAAAGAGCGAGGGGAGGGGCCTGGGCCCCCATCCTCGGCTCCTGCCAACATCTGTGTCCACCGCCGTTCACTCGCTGAGTACCTGGGGCCAAGATGCAAAAAGGCAGCCTCACTATGTGGCAGTCAGTCCATAACCCCCTGGGGTGATGCCCCCCCCCACTGGTACCCCAGCATCCCCTGGGATCACCCCCCACTTGGCAGGTACCCTAATCACTGTACCATCCTCTGGGGTATCACCACCCCAGTAAGCACCCCAGTCCCTGAGGTAAGCCGCCTGTGACAAGCGTCCCAGCATCCTTTGGGGTATCCTGCACTTGTGGAGATTTTTCTGCACACCTCCCCACCCCCACGGGACTCTTATAGGACAGGCATCACAGCATCCCCTGAGGTGACCTTTTGTCATTCAGGTGTCCCACCTCCCCAGGGCCGTCCTCACCTATACAGGTTTCCCAGCAGCCCCTGGGGCAGGCCCAGGCCCCCAAACATCCACAAGGTGGCATCAGGTCCCTCCACCATCGTGTGCCCCAAGCGGTGCAGGAAGCGGCTGGCGGTGTCCTGGGGGTGGGGTGCACACAGGAGGGCTCAGGTGAGGTCATTACCAAGTGACAGGCTGGGTTCAGGGTCTCTGGGTGTAGTCTGGGGAGTGGAGCGGGGAGAAGGATCCAGGAGGCGGGCTGCACGGCACCCCCCTGGGGAGTGGCGCCCATAACTCACGGCTGAGAGGCGGCTGTCCATGAGGGTCTCCCAGACCAGCTGCCCGCCATCCAGCTTCGTGGCACAGTCAGGACCCCCGAAGCCTTCAGCACAGACGCACAAGCCCAGGCTCTGGGGGGCAGCAGAAGCAGCTGGGGGGGGGTTGCCCTAATTACCACCCCCACCCCTGCCCTGTCCCACCTGGCTGGCTCTCTTCTACCCATACCTGGTTACAAGTCCCCGCCCCGTTGTGGGCATTACAGTTCTCAGGACACACAGCCATGCGGCAGTGCGGGCCAGCCCAGCCCTGGGGACACCGGCAGAGTCCAGCACCTGGGACCCCATCCTGGGGCACACACTCCTGGGGGACAGGGCAGCTCCCGGGGCCCCCTGACCCACAGCGGGCAGAGCCCACGGAGGCATTGAAGCCCCAGGATGAGGAGCCATTGGCCTCCCAGTGCAGTACCAGCAGCCCTGTTGGAGGAGAGAGTCCAGAGGCTTGTCACAAGGTCGTAACAAAGTGATATTTAAAGAGACAGGGGCATCCCTGGTGGTCCAGTGGTTGAGACTCCACGTTCCCCATGCAGGGGACATGGGTTCGATCCCTGATCAGGGAACTAGATCCCACATGCCGCAACTAACTGCAGGCTGCCAATTAAGAGCTCACATGCTGCAACTAAGCTCACGCCACAACTAAGACCCAGTGCAGCCAAATAAAGAAATAAATATTTTTTAAAAATAAAGAGAGTCAGTAGGCCTACAGGCTCTCTGACCTCATCACCTCCCACCCTCCCAGCTCTTTGCACTCCAGCACCACTGACCAGCTTCTTATTCTCAGAATAGGAAGTTGTTTTTTGTCGCTGTTGTTTAGTCGCTAAGTCGTGTCGACTCTGCGATCCCATGGACTGTAGCCTGCAGGGTTCCTCTGTCCACTGGATTTTCCAGGCAAGAATTCTGGAGTGGGTTGCCATTTCCTTCTCCAGGGGATCTTCCTGACCCAGGGATCGAACCCGCACCTCCTGCATTGGCAGGCCGATTCTCTACCACCAAGTCTCAGAGCCTGGGCATCTGCTATGCCTCCCTCAGTAGTCGTCCTTGCCCACACTGCCCCCTTCAGGCCTCAAGTGAAATTTCACTTCTGCAAAGAATCCCTCCTCACCTCCCCAGATAGGCCAGGTCCCCAGTCCTTTCCATTTCCTCTCGTCCCTTCTCAAAAAAGTGTGACTGTTCTGACTATAATTTGTTCACTGCTGTTTGTCACGTCCCCTTCTGCTGTGAGTCCATGAAGGCAGCGCCTGTGTCCCTGGTCCCCTTCGACACGCCCAGCACGGAGCCCAGGCAGGCCCAGCTTGACAGCTGGGTGCTCAGTAAACACTCGCTGGGTGAAACGACAGAGACGACTGCTCAGCTCTAGCAGCTCGCCGTGCAGGTCTGGGCTCGCGTGCCTTCACCAGCAGGAACAACTCCCAACTCTGCCCTCTCACAGCCTTGCAGCCACTCGGTTTTACAATATGAGGAGAAGCATTTCCAAACACGGGCCCTTTCACTGCAGAGTAGGGTCTCCAGCCCCCATCCATGGGATACCCCTACCCATGGGAAACCAGTAGTACCTCCAATCGTGACATTCAGAACATCTCCAGACACAGCCAAATACCCCAAGGGGCAAAGTCACTCCTGGTTGAAAACCACTAGGCTGAGCAGAGAGATGCTCGGGGGCCCCCACACCAGCTACATTCTGTGTCCCCCACTTGGACCTTCTTTCCAGAGACACAACCCAGCCAGTACAATCTTCAGCTGAAGAAACTGCAACCCAGAGGTGGCAAGGAATTGCGTCACCCAGCAAGTCAGTGGCTGGGACAGTCAGGCTGGGTCCTGAGCCCACCTCAGGCAGCAAGGTACACGGACAAAGGACAGTCCAGGACAGCGGTCCCATTCCCCCAGTGCCCATACCAGACAGGGCCTGCACAGTGAGGGGCCGGTCCCGCCGCTGGCCGCAGAATGCAGCGATGAGGCTACGGTCCGACTGGACGACACCGGTGTCCAGGAAGCGTGGGAATCCATCAAAGGCCAGGACGTAGCTCAGCTGGAGAGGTGAGGAGTCGAGGATCAGTGGATGATGGGGAAGAGACAGAGCGATGCTTGGGGTTTGGGAGGAGAGGAGCTCAAAAAGAGAGGGCAATCTGAGATGGGGGCAAAAGCTGTTTGAACCACCTAGTTTGACTGTCACGCTGTGGCATGGAGGCCACCATTCCTAGGCCTGTGTCGACAGCAGACATGGTTAATCAATCAGGCACTCGTGCATGGAGGCTCTTTCTCAATGCACAGATCCTGGCAGCCACTACCAATCCATCAGAGTTGGCACTCAAGGTACAAACGTTTACCATGCCTGAACTGGGGAATGGAAAACTGGGGTCCAGGAAACAGGAGGCAGCCTGGGAAGTGGGAGGGTCTGTGGGCTGAGGAACAGAGGGCTAGGGGCCTGAGAAATAGAGTTGGGAGCTTGATGGATGACAAAGCAGGGACATGGGGGCCAGGGTCTGTCTGAAGATTCCCACTGGGTGGGGGAACATGGGCCTGCATGGGCGCCCCTGGTGCTCACCGTGCATGGGGTGCTACTGTCGGGGGAGAAGGTGAGGGTAAGCGGGGGACAGAGGGTCCCGGGCACACAGGGCTGCAGCGCCTCGGTGGCTGAGACAACCCACACACAGTAGGACAGGCCTGGCCCCGCTCTTGCTGCCCCACCACCTGCAGGCAGGAGCCCCCCAAACCGGCGTGAGCCCAGTGCCACTGAGGACACGTTGGTGAGGAGGGCACGACCCCCACACTCCCGGAAGCAGGAGCCACCTGCCCTGGGGGGAGAGAGGAGAGGCAGCGTCAGATCAGTCCCGCCCAGGCCCGCCACATGCTTAACCCCACCCTGGCCCCCACCCCGGCCTGGCTGGCCCCTGGCTCACCGAGGGTCCCCATAGTAGCCAGGGGAGCAGAGCTGGCAGTGGGCACCCTCGGTGTGATCCTGGCAGAAGCAGAGCCCGCTGAGGTTGTCACAGTGGCCTCGGCGAGGGTCCCCATGCCCATTGCACTGGCAGGGCCGACAGCCGCCGGAGCCCGTGGCGTTCCCGAAGCTGCCAGGCCGGCACCGCTCACAGTGCTCCCCCCACGTCCAGTCTGTGGAGGGCCCCATGGGCAGGAGGCAGGGTCAGGAGCCAAGGCAGGAAGGAGCCCGACCCTCTCTGACCCCAGCTGGCTCAAAGCGGGGCAACTGGTACCCAGACTGAGGAGGAAGTGCAGATCCCGGAGGGAGGGCGGGCGCTGAACAGGCAGTGGGACCGAGGGACCTGGAGCTGGGGGTGGGGACTCAGGAACCCCGGGGAGGCGCCTGAGGCTAGCTGCTGGCTGCTCACCCTGGCACTCGTCGCAGAAGCCGGGCCCCCGTTTGTGGCAGTGGCTGTGGAAGTTGCAGCCACAGTCCCGGGAACAGCGGGGTGCAGGGGGGCCGGGGGCAGGCGTGGGAGGGGGCAGGTCCGACGTCCAGCCCAGGTCACACACGCAGGTGAAGTCTGGGGGGCCGCTGCACACACCATGGCCACAGTCCTCCAAGCACCTGAGGGGGTGTGGTGGGGGTGGGGGAAGGATGGGCAGGCCTGGAGCCCCCAAGGCATCCACCCCTCTCCCCGTTCCACCCCAGTTTCTCCATGGCAACACCATCAGAAGCTACTGCCTGTTCCAGGATCCTGGACTCCGTGGGTGGCCCTGTCTCCAAGGTAACCCCATCACGTGTAGTAACTCCTGTCTCTATAGAAACCAAATATCACCACTGGTGATCTGTTCTCTGTGAAAACCCCTTTCAACTTGGTCCTCCTCCGTCTCTATGGCAACTGTGGCCTCCAGTCCAAGGGTGACCCGTCTCCACAGTAACTGTGTAACAGTGAGGACCCTGTTGCTCTAATGAGGGCCTGTTTTGCCAGGTAAAAACCCAAGGCTCACTGGGGAGGCTGGCTCCAGGGAAGGCAGCCTGACGCCAGGATCACTTCCTCCCAGCCTCCCTGCCCGTGCCCGCCCTGGGCCGACATCTCCATGGAAACCCAGGCCCCACTCACGTGCGATTGCAGTAAGTGACGCCATCGCCCTGGTAGCCCCTCTGGCAGTGACACTCGTAGCTGAGCGGTGTGTTCAGGCAGGTCGCCCGCAGGTGGCACCGCGCCAGGCCCAGGCGACACTCGTCCACATCCGGGCAGCGGGCATACGCCCAGCGGGCGGGGAGGGCCACAGACAGCCCCAGGCCCTCCCCGACCCACAGGGAGCAGTTCCCCCCACTCAGAGGCCCTGAGAAGTCACCCTGGAGGCAACTGCGGACAGGGGGATTGAAGAAGGCAGTTGGGGTGGAGGGGCGTGGTAAGGAGAGAAAGACAGAGAAACAGGGACAGGGAGAGGAGAGAAATCAGAGACAGAAAGATGAATATGGAGACAGAAGGAAAAATGGAAGAGAGGCAGAGAAAAAGCCAGGAAAGCCAGGCAAAAATGATTTTTAAAGACAGGAAAGAGAGAGGGGGATAAGGACAAAGGGAGACAGAAGAGAAACACAAAGATAAGAAGAAAGAAAACAGAAGGGAAGATGAGAGAAAACAAGTCACAGAAATAGGGAAAGAGTTGGGAGGGAGAAGAGAGAATGAGGGGGAAAAAAGGGGGGAGAAGAACAGAGAAAAAGGCCAAGGGGCAGAGAAACAAAGACGCCGTTAGAATCAGGGTGGGCAGAGAGCCCCCCACCGGCCCCGCCCCCAGCCCCCGACCCTCACCGGCCCAGTGTGGGGTTGTCCTCGTTTCCACACCAGCCACACTCGTGGCTCTGCAGACACTCGTGGCAGGTTAGGAAGCGGTCGCAGCTCCGGCACCGAGGCTCTGAGTGCACGCTGCAGGGAGGCGGGTGTGAAGCTGCCCGAGCCACCGCCACCCCGCCCACCTCCACCCTCCCCTTCGGGAGCCCTGCCGCCCGGACCGCACCTGTCGTCCCAGCCTCGGCAGCCCCCGTGCGGGTACCGGGCCAGGTAGGCGGCGAACATGAAGCAGGTGTGGGTGGACTGGCACCACGCACACTGGCTTGAGTTGGCCAGGCAGTCGTCACAGGTCAGGCGCCTGGGGGCAGGCAGGGAATGGGGGGGACCGGGTCAGGGCGCTGCCCGGCCCCCACACACACCCTCACACGCCCTCTCCCTGGGCCCAGCAGGGCTCACTGGCTGCAGAGTGGGGGACACTCTTCCGGACTCTTCAGGGCGCCCCGACCCCGGCCGCGCCGGCTGCACGCCGCGTCCCCCTTGCGGCTGGTGCTCTGATGCCACTCACAGAAGGGGTCCTGGGAGGATGGAGGAAGAAGAGCCCAGCTGAACCTTCCCCTGGGCCTCCTGGCGCCAGCCCCCCAGCACCGGCTCACAGACCCCTGGTCCAAGCCCGCCTCCCTCCCACAGCCAGGGAGAACCACGGGCTCTGCCTCACCCGCACTGCTCGCTTTGGGGGCAGTAGTGCCACTTTGTGTGGTCCAGGTGGGGCTGACCCAATCTCCAGGATGCAGAGATGGGCGGGGGGGTCACCCTCCCTCCACCCAGTCTCACTGGTCCAGGAGCTGGCACCAGCTCAGAAGAGCACAGAAAAGGCCCTTCAGTCACCTCTGTTGAGCTGAGGGGTGAGGGTGCGGTGGGGACAGGAAGGTGTTCTTCCTCTTGGGACTTGAGTGCCCAGGGTAGGGGTGGGGGATGAAAGTCTGGAGCCCTTGAGGCTCCCTTGACCCTCCCAAGGAATGAACTTCCAGGGAAAACGAGGATGGGGGATGGAAGGAGGTGAATGGCTGACTATATGGCTTAAACTTCTGGAGCCAGCAGGCCTGAAGACCTGCTCTTGGGCTCTGGCGTCCAAGCGGATAAGGCCCCTCTGGTGCAGAGATGTCAAGCTGGGTTCTCTGGCCCCTGCCACATGCAGAGTCATGACTATGTCAAGCCCACTCTCCAGCCCCTCCCACCTGACTCTCACCTCCTAACAAGGGCCCCAGCTGTCTACCCTTACCACTACCCACAGGGTCCCTTGGCCAGCCCTGGGGTCCCTCCCCCGGAGGCTGAGTCGCCTGCTCTGGCTGACCATGCCGAGACCTCCCCACTGCGGCCTGGTGAGCACCTGGGTGCAGGCGTGGCAGTCACGATGCTCCTCGCAGAGTGGGCAGAGGGCAGGCACCAGCACGAGCAGGGCCCCGCCGGCCCCAGCGTCCCCGCAGTGGGCCCCGCTCTGGCGCAGGTGGCAGGTGGAGCTGGCCAGGCACCAGCCGCAGCCCTGGTCTGCCAGGCAGCCCAGGCAAGAGGAGTAGGAGGCGCAGGCCGACGAGCGGTAGGGCTCCAGGAAGAAGAAGGAGATCTCCTGGGGGGTGGGGGTGTCAGAGGAAGGTCAGGGCTCCATGCTCCAGGTCAAGGTTTGGGATAGGGATCAGTGTTTGAAGCTAAAGACTTAAGGGTTCAGAGACAAGGTTGACACTTTGGGCATGCAGAAAGTCAGGATCTAGGACACTGGCAGACAAAATGGGGTTGGGGTTTGAGAGAATCTAGAGATCAGAGGTCAAAGTAGGGAGGGCAGAAGTCAGGGTCAGTGAGGTCGGGGTGGGAGGTGTCAGAGACGTGGACGGGGGTCAGAATATGAGACCAGATCAGACTCCGGAGGTCAGATGCTGGGGTCTGGGAGGTCCAAGGTAAGACCCAGAGTTCAGGAGTCAACAAGTAAGCGGTCAGGGTCAAGGGAACTAGTTCGTGGCCCTGGGTTCAGAAAGTCCAGGGCCTCTGGGTACTCACGCTGCCACCTGGCACGCCAGTCCGGTCCCACAGCAGGGTGAGCTCGCTGTGCCCAGGGCCTGCTGAGCCATTGAGCTGGCCCCGGATCTCTACTGCGTACTTGTGGCCCCGGCCAGGCAGTGGGAAGAGGCGAGCTGACCCTGGGCGCTGCAGCCGCCTCGTCTCCTTCTCCTGCTGTGCCACCCAGCGCCCCACCTCCTCCTGGGGGACAGACGGGGCCCCTGAATGTGCCACCCACACTCTGGCTCCTGAAAACCCCAAGAGCCCCAAAGCCACCGAGCACCCACTCCTTCCAGGGAAGAGGAGGGCCTCAGAGTTCCTTAGACCCTAAGAACCTCCCAGCATCCCCAAACTTCCCAGCGACCCACCTTCTCCTCAGGGGAGTCTGACTCAGTAACTGAGAGCTTCCACTTTTTTAAAATTCCCCTCCAATTCTGTTCAAATGAAGACCCCCTCTCCAGCCCTCCCTCCACTAAGGATATATCCCAGGCCTCCAGCTTCTCCCCAGTCCTACTCCCATACACCTACACCCCCTGTGTTTACCATAAAGAGCCCGCTGAGTATCCCAGGCATTCTCACCATGTTTTCTGTGTCCGGGCCCCGGGCCATCCGGGCCAGCACATGCAGGCGCTGGGCCCGGGCCCACACGGCCACATCCTCAGCCCCAGAGCCCCCAGGGCCTCCCGGCAGCAGAGGATGGATGAAGCCACGGTAGACCAGGGACACGTCGGTCTCTGAGCTCGGCGTCAGGGTGATGGTCGTGCTGCGGACGATCAAGACCTGTGCCGGTGGAGGCGGGAGGCGAGCATGAGGGCCTCTCTGCCCGGGCCCAGGAGCCTCAGGCCTCTCCAGCCACATCTGAGCTGGAGAGACCAGGCAACCCAATCTCCTCTTCTGTTTTACTTAATGGGAGACTGAGGCCAGGATCAGGGGTGCAGGGGAGACAGACAGCTCACCCACCATTACTCTAGGAAGGGAGCTGGGCTCCAACTCAGACAGCAGACAGCGGGCTCCTAGCCCCTGCTCATCTCCACCTCTCATTAAGCTCCAGGGCCCTGGACCTTTCAGCAGCTTCTTCCTCAACATCCTATCGTTCCACTGAAGCCCTTCAGAGTCCAGCTCCCTTAACTAGGGGGTTTGGAGAACTTCCAGGTTACAGGTTAGTGAACACATTCATGTTCCAGGAAGATGTCTCATCCCAACTCCGTGGGGACAGAAGATCAGAACCCTTCAGGACCTCACCCTATGTATCCTGTTCTTTGTTGTAAAATGAACCAGTATGTAAGTTATAAGTTAAAAAGATAAAAAAAGGAGTCCAGATCCAACATTCAAAGCAATGGACATATTACATGATTTATTGCTAGTATGTGTTTTTATAACTGTGAAAGGGGGGAACAACCCAAGTGTTCATCATGGGTACATGCATGCTAAGTTGCTTCCGTCGTGCCTGACTCTTTGCAACCCTATGAACTATAGCCCAACAGGCTCTTCTGTCCATGGGATTCTTTAGGCAAGGATACTGGAGTGGTTGCCATGCCCTCCTCCAGGGGATCTTCCCAATCCAGAGATCAAACCAGTATCTCTTATGTCTCCTGCACTGGCAAGCAGATTCTTTATCACTAGGTCACCTGGGAAGCCGATGGGAGACTGTTTAAATAAACTAGAACACTACGGCATTAGAATGTAAATGGAATATTATGAAGCTGTTAAAAAGAGAGACAGTGTTTCCTAACTTCTGCTATGGGACACTTGCCAGGATACACCAAGAAAAAAAGGAAAGTGGCAGTACAGTGTAGACGACATGTTACTTTTTCCACAAGAAACAAAAAATAATTAAATATCAATTTACTCATATTTGAATAGATAAACTGTGGAAGGATAGATAAGAAATACAAATGTGCCAAAACTGCTGAGCCTGCATGAGGCAACTACTGAGGCCCATGCACCTCGAGCCTGCGCTCTGCAACAAGAAGGCGCTGCAATGAGACGCCCACTCACTGCAATAAAGACTATCCCCCTCACTGCAACTAGAGAAAGCCCGCCCACAGCAACAAAGACCCAGCACAACCAAAACTAAACAAACAATTTTTCAGAAAAGGAATAAAGGTCTGACACGTGCCACAACACGGATGAGCCTTGAAAACGTTTGTTGAGTGGATGAAGTCACACACAAAAGGCCATGTATTATATGCTTCCATTGTACGATCTATCCAGGGTTAACAAATCCAGATACAGAAAACGGTTAGTGGTTGCCAGAGCCCAAAGGGAGGGAAGAGTGGAGAGTGATGCCTTAATGGATCTGGGGCTTCCCCTAGGGGTTATAAAAATATTTTCGAACTAGAGAGTGGTGACAGTTGCACAATATCGTGCATGTGCTAAATATCACTAATGGCAAATTTTATGTTGTGTGTTATCTCACCACAGGTTTTTGAAAAAAAAAAAAAAAAGTTAAGTCAATAAGGAAAATCAGATCCTTGACTGTGAAGACTTAAGGGGTAAACACAAGAGTGATAAAGGTCCATTTGAGGGCTTCCCTGGTGGCTCAGTGGTAAAGAATCCACCTGCCAATGCAGGAGACACAGGTTCAATCCCTGGTCCGGGAAGACCCCACATTCCATGGAGCAAATAAGCCCCTGTGCCACAACTATTGAGCTTGTGCTCTAGACCCTGAGAGTTGCAATTATTGAGCCTGCATGCTGCGACTACTGAAGCCCATGCACCCTAGAGCCCGTGCTCCTCAACAAGAGAAGCCAGCACAGTGAGAAGCCTGTGCACCATAACTCGAGAGCAGCCTCTGCCCTCCGCAACTAGAGAAAAGCCTACACAGCAGTGAAGACCCAGCACAGCCAAAGATAAATAAACAAATAAAAACAATTTTTTAAAAAAGATCCATTTTTAAGACCAGGCCCTTTGACACTCCATGCTGGGCTCCTCACCCCGGCTTCCCCACCTTGTCAGGCTGGGAGGCGTTGGGTGGCTGCTGGAAGGTGAGCAGGTGCAGGCCAGGCAGGAAGCTCTGGGTGACACAGGCCTCCAGGGAAGTCACAAAGACAGGAGCGGGCCCCCACCAGCCCACGGTGCCGGAGATCTGCTCCCCGCGGCAACGGGCCTGCTCTGTGGGGACAGGAGGGTCGGGAGAGGGGAGTCGGTGTGCGGTGCTGGGCCGCCCCCCCACCACCCTCCCCACGCTGCCACTGGACACTCACCAGGCCGAGGGAGGCAGCTCTCATTGTGCACGCACCAGCCCAGGGCGCCGGGCCCCCGGGGGGGAGCCGCGCTGCTGCTGAACGCCAGGCAGGCCTGGCAGTCACCCAGGAGACGGCCCAGGCCCAGGCAGCTGGCAGCCGGACACTGCAGAGAAGGGATACATGGCAGTCACCACCCACAGGAGCTTAAGGAACCTGGGATTCAGGAGTCTTGGGGCAGAAAAAGGTCAGGAAATTGAAGAAAGGAACTGAGAACCGAGTTGGAACCAGAAAGATCAAGAGGACACAGGTGGGGAATCTAGGGACAGAGTCAGAAGCACAAAAGGATGGCGAAGAGGGTCAAAGGGTCAAGGGTCAGGAACGCCCATCTCAAGTGTGAAAATGAGTCTCCCACGCACAGCAAAGTCTGTCTCGACTTGGTTTAGGCAGAAAAAGACACTGAGGACCAGGTCTTGTGCTGGGGACAGAGGACGAGGACAGTCACTCACAGCCCCCGAGGGAGTCCCAGGAGGCGGGGCGGCTTGGCAGGCCCCCTGACACCAACTGCATTCGGGGTCTCGGGAGCAGACGCTGTGGTCCGTGTACATGGAGCAATAGTCCAAGTGGTACTGCAGAGAGGTGGGTAGAGAGGAGGGGGCACTCAGACCTAGCACCTCCTCCCACACCCCCGCTCACCTTGATGGTCCCAGGGGACCCCAAGTGCTCAGACCATTGAGGACCCCTGTCCACTTCGCCCCAGCCCCTCTGCCCTCAGCCCCAGGGACCACCACTCCTCCTCCCCCGGACCTGGGGTCTGACCTCCCCTCCTATTACAGCCCTCGGGATCTCTTCCCCTTCTCCCAGGGACCCGCCCCCTTAACCATGGGAACCAGGTCACCTCCTCCCCAGCCACCCCCTCCCTGTCACCCCAGTACTCACGTCTGGAGCAGGCGCCTGGAACACAAACGGGGGCACCTTGTAGGCCATCAAGTCCCCACGGGGCCGGCCACTGTACCCCCCGGCCACCAACAGGACGCTGCCACCAAGCACAGCCGCCACGTGTGAGTACCGGCCACTGGGAGGCGCTGCTCGGCCTAGGAGAATATAGACCCCTCAAGGACATGAGGCCACCCCACAACTCCCCCTCACCTTCATTGTTACCCACATAGAGGACCACCCCTGAGCCCCCCATGCTTCAACCCCACTGGTCCAACGAGGCGCTCCCAGCCTGCCTGGCCCTGCTCCAGCCCTAGTTCTCTCATCTCCTGGAGCTCCCACACCACTGCCCAAGTCATCTTTCAGACAGAGCATGCTCTCTGGGATCAGAAGGACTTGGGTTCAAATCCTGGGTCTACCACTTCCTCACATGGGTTTGGGTGGACTCCGGGAGTTGGTGATGGACAGGGAGGCCTGGTGAGCTGCGGTTCATGGGGTCGCAAAGAGTCAGACATGACTGAGCGACTGAACTGAACTGAACTGAACTACTTCCTTGCTTTCAAATCACAGATCAACTGCTGACTAGTTGTGTGACCCTGGGCGAGAGACTGGATTTCTCTGAGTCCTGCTTTCCTCCTCTGTAAATGGAACCTTGCCTTTGCGGAGCTGAGGTGGGCTACCTGGCTCTCATCTGCCCGACACCCACCTTCCTCCAGGGACAGCCTCTGCGTTTCCTCTGGGAAACCACCCCTCCCACTCACACTCCCCAAGGCTCAAGTCGAGCTGGCCGGGACTCTGGCAGCAGTGGGGCTTGAGCCCAGGCTGATCAGAGTCAGTGACTAGTTCAGGGAGAGAATGTAATTTCTACTATTCTTGGGGGAAAGATACGGTCTTCTTCCCAGGCATTTAAAAAAATTTATTTTAAATTAAAGGATAATTGCTTTACAATATTATGTTGGTTTCTGCCATAAATCAATATGAATCAGTCATAGGTATATATCTGTCCCCTCTTCGGGCATTTTTTTTTTTTTTTCTTTTAGTCATGGACTTTATTGTTTGAATATTAACAACTATTATTCTATAGTCACATTTTAATTTCTTACAAAACTGTACATTCCACATTGCTAGGTCTCTTCATTCTCCATTTTATGCCACATTTTCATGAAAAGGTATTTCCCTGAATCATAATCTGCCTGATTGTGTGTTTGTTGTTATGGTTGTTGTGGTGTAGTCACTAAGTTGTGACACCATGGATCACAGACCCCCAGGCCCTTTTGTCCATGGGGTTCTCTAGGCAAGAATACTGGAGTGGGTTGTCATTTCCTTCTCCATCTCCAGGCATTTTAAAAGGGGTGAATATAATCTCAGAGCTGCTGGTGACCATCTACAAAAGCAAACCTGCCAGAGACTGAAGGAAACCAGCCTGAGAACTGGAGAGAGACATGGCCGAGGCCATCACATGAGCACCTGGATCCAGGCCAGCCTGCAGCCACTTTTCACTCAAGGGACTCAAGACATTCTTCTTTTTGCTTAAGCAGTAGGCTTTCGGTCACTTACAACCAAGAGTCCTGACTGATAAGTACCTATATGCTCTGTAAGTGCAGGGGACCTGGCCCAGGGTCCCCTGGGACTTCTTTCTACAAAGAAAGAAGAGGCCTCCAGAAGCCTCACACTCTGGTCTACCCAGTGAGGGAGCCTAAAGGTGGGCTGGGATCGGAGGCCTCCAATGCTAGGCCAAGACTTTATTTCTGACGGTCAAACAGAGTTCCTTACGGATCCCTCCTCCTGCCCGGGTGTTAGATGTTACTGTCCCTTCTCTTACGCTTGTCCTTTGTCCTCACCCTTCTATTCAGTAGGGTGGGAAGAACAGATGGGCCTCTGGGAAGTCCAGAGCCCGCTGAAAGGATATGCCCGGCTTGTGCACACAAGTATCTTTCTGAGAAAAGGGCCTATGATTTTCTTCCCACTTGCAAAGCTGTCCCTGATCTCCTGAGCTTGAAAGGCTTCTCCACGCGCCCTCCAGGTGAGCCCTCTGGCCCTGCGCTCTTAGGACGGTGTGTTGGGCCCCTCCTGGACAATGCTCACTTGTTCTTCACTTTATCAATTTATTCTCACCACAGCCCAGAGGTTTAAGTGTTATTACAGTTTTCAGAGGGGGAAGCTGAGGTAGAGAGAGATTAAATGATGGCTTTTACACAAAAGGTTGTTGAGGAACGGCCATTCCGCTTCAGCATCTGCCCACTGTCTGACCTTGAGAAAGGCGCTTCCTTGGAGGCAGTTCCCTGGGACGGCTGAAAACTGGCAAAACCTCAACTGCAACCCAGACCTGATGCTACTGAACGTGTCTCCCATCTGCACAGCAACAATGCCCTGGTCCTGCCTCCAGTGCAGCCATGCGTCCTGAGGCCAGCTCCAAACAGGACCGGGTGGTTTCTGCCCAAAGCCCCACATCACTATGGGGGCACATGTGACCCTCAGGAGCCCCTGACAGAAACAGAGGGGCCACTCACCCTCAGGAGTTCCTGGAGGGGCCAGCTCGGCCCCTGACACCCACTGATGGCAGCCCAGGTGGTAGAAGAAGATGCCATCTTCATAGCACTTTTCCTCCTGGTAGTGGGTATGCACATTGCCCCCTGGGGAAGGAGGAGAGGGGCACAGCTGGCCAGCCTGGGGGAGGTGAGGGCATCCATGCAGGGGGTCTCAGCTCAGACGTGGGCCCCTGGCAGGCAGGCAGGCGGGCAGGTGGGCACGGGTAGCCTCCTCACCATAGACCACCATGTAGTTGCCCAGGACACTGGCCGTGTGAAAGGCTCGCTCCCGTGGGCCCTGAAGTCCATCCCGGCCCTTCAGGGTGGTCCACACGCGCCGATCCACGTGGAAGAGCTCAGTGGAGTTCACCCGCACAGAGAATCTGCCGGGGAGGGGTGGGAGAGGGGCTCAGGGCAGGAAGGGACTCTCTCCCTCCTCTGGGCTCTTAGGAGTCGTGATCCCCCAGGGTTGAGACTGGCTTTACTAGATATCTATCCTCTTGGAACTAGCAACAACTCACGGGCAGGACCCAAGTCCGACACATCTCTGGGTTCCCTGCATAATCTAGCCAGGGCTGGACACCAAGCAGAGGTGAGGGGGATGGATCGGCGAGTGGGTGTGCGTGGGGAAGCATGTGACCAAGAGATTGGATGACAGAGTAGAGAATGGGTGAGTGGGTGAGCAAATGAATGAGTGAAGGAAGAAGGGGTGGCTGAGTGACCGCAGGAGTCTATCAGTGGGCGAAGACTGCTAAAGTCTAAAGGCCCAGGGAGTTGGGCCAGGCCCGGCTCTGCAAGGCGGGGGTGGAGGGCAGGTCACTCACCGGGCAGTGGAGGGCCGGTGTCCACCGTGAACCAGCAGGGCACGGGAGGGGGCGTGGAACACCATGGAATGACCGGTGGCGGCAGGGGGCCGCCCACCTGCTGGCATCACCTGCTCCCAATGGCCCCCACTGGTGCCGTCGAGGCGGAAACGGAAGAGGCCGGAGGAGAAGAGGTCATGCTGGGTGCGGCCACCAGACACATAGAGCCAGGTGTTGTCCACGAGGGCTGCCGCGTGACCTGCCAGGCCGGGCGGCCCTGAGGGACTGGAGGCAGGTGGTGCCAGAAGCTCCCAGCGGCCACCGCCCATCGGGTTAAAGGCCCAGATGTCGCTGGTGAGGGTGCCATCAGCCAGCTCACCGCCCATCAGCACCAGGGAGCCGGCCCAGGCCACAGCCACGTGGGAGTGACGGGCAGCCTGTGAGGAAGAGACCAGGATGCAGAGATGGAGAGGGAAACAGGCGGTGCCACCCAGAAGGACAGGGACAGCCAGCCAGACGGAGATGCCGAGACAGGGCGGGACGGAGAGACAGACAGACACACACCAGGGGAGAAAAGAAGAGAGACCCCGAGAGACAGACACATGCGAGTACAAAGAAGGGGTGGCAGAGAAACGCAGGAAGAGGAGGAACTATCAGCGAGAAACGACAGAGACCAGGAGAGTCAGATGCAACACAGAGAGCAGGAGGCGCAGAGACCCAAACAGCAGAGATGCAGAGTCAGAGACAAAAACAGAAGGGGAAGATGCAGAAAGGAAGACAAAGGAAGAAGAAAGCAAAGCACGGGTGGGAGGGGTCGGTGACCCTGCATAAAGCTGCAGGGGCTGGGGGTGTGCGGGGTAACAGGGTCACTCTGGGGCCGCATCGACTCAGTGGACATAAGTTTGAGCAAATCTGGGGAGATAATGAAGGACGGGGAAGCCTGGCGTGCTGCAGTCCATGGGGTCGCAAAGAGTCAGACACGACCGAGCGACTGAACAGCAACTGGGATGCCCTGGCTGGCTCTGACAGAGTGGACAGGCTCCCCCAGGCGGGGCAGAGGTGGGGGCCATACCGGGGCAGGGCTCAGGTCCCAGCGCTCCCAGGTGTTGGCAGAGAAGTTGTACAGGACGAGGTCACCCAGGGCACGGTTGAGGTCCTGGCCTGTGGAGAGGAGGACAGTGTCAGGCCCTGGCCCAGGCTGCCAGGCCTCCAGACCCCAGACTCAGATCATATGCCATCTGCTCACCTCCAAAAACAGCCAGCAGCCCCGGTGGGGACAGGAAGGCCCCGGCTGCCCCGATACGGGCAGAGAAGGCGGGGTCCCCGGCACTCACGTTGTGCCACCAGCCAGCCCCCTGGTTCTCCCACAGGTGCAGGTCACAGGCGCGTCCCAGGAAACCAGGCTCACAGCGGCACGGTCCCAGGGGCTGGGGGAAAGGGGACACAGAGGCAGGGACACACAGACAGAGACAGGCACCAGAGACAACAGCCAGAGTGAGACAGGTGGAGCAGAAAGTGAGGAGAGAGATGAACACGAAAGGAGAAGATGGAAAAACAGAGAGGCAAGGAGAGAGACGGGAAGGAGACGGAGAAAGAGATGGACACAGAGACACACCCAGAGGGAGGCGGAGCAATGGAGAAAAGAAGCCAGACCAGCAGAGAAAGGAAAAGGAAAAAGACTCGGAAAGAAAAACGAGGACAGACAGAGAGATAGGTTGGAGAAAAAAAAACAGTGGTGAGGTCAGGGTCGGCCTGGGCTGCAAGAACTCAGGTCCGGGGAGGTCAAGGCAGGGAGGGCTCGAAGCTGATCCAGTCCCAGAGCTGGACATGCATGGCTCAGGCCCTGGGTCAGTGGTCAAAGAAGTCATGGGATTTCCCTGGCAGCCTAGTGGTTAAGATTTCACCTTCCAATGCAGGGATGCCTCCCAGCCAAAAAACCAAAACATGAAACAAGCAATATTGTAACAAATTCAATAAAGACTGGGGAAAAAAAAAAAGTCAGAAGTCACAGCTGGGGGCCCAAGCCAGACAGAGAGGAGGGGTGAGAGTGGGAGGGTGGAGTCGGGCCAGGCAAGAGGAAGGAAGGCGAGTTCACATGTGACAGGTGGGTTACAGGCGAGGCTGGGAGTGGGTTCAGGCCAAGGAGGGGCCCCCGGTGGAGTGGGATGGAGTCATAGGTGGGGGAGTGGGGAGTTCTGTAGGAGGGAGCAGGGTCCCGGGGTGGGGTCAGCATCGTGGGAGAGGGCAGGCTGGCAGGGGCTGTCTCAGGCAGGAGCAGAGTCAGAGACAGGAGGTGGGGGTGGAAGGTGTGGCCACAGGCCGGGGTCCAGGGGGACAGGCTCACCGAGGCGCAGGTGCCGTGGCTGCCGCAGTAGGCTGAGCACTCCTGCAGGCCGCAGTCGGGGCCCCCCCAGCCCGGCTCACAGACACACACCCCTGGAGGCTGGCACTGCCCGTGGCTGCGGCAGCCGCCCGGGCACAAAGAGAAGCGGAAGGAGGCGTTGAAGCCCAGCAGGTTGTAGTTGGCATCACTGAAGAGGTGCAGCAGCATCTGCAGGCATGGGGTACAGGGCTCTGGGGCGGCACGGACGGGGGTCTGCGCCTGCACCCCCCACCCTGGGGCGCCCCATCTCCTGTCTTTGTCTCTCTCCACCTTTCTTTGCCCCTGTATCCTTCCGATGGGTGCCGAGTGCCCTGGCCTCGTGTTTCCCTCTGTGTGTCTACCCCCATGCCCTACACACTTCGCTTGGCTCCTCCAGCCACGGCCCCGCAGCCCAGCCCCACCAACCTTGCCCGAGGAAGCCTCGATGGGCGGAGGCCGTGTGCTCCCACTCAGACTGGCCAGCAGGGGCCCGCGGGGGGAGTCACCGTCATAGACGAACAGGTAGTCGTAAGTGCATTCTGTGTCCAGGAAAAGGAAGTCCAGTAGGATCCGGTGCTGGGAGCTCGGGGCTGAGCGGCGAGAACAGGGAGGCCGGGCTCAGACATGGACCCTCCCCTCCCTGCCTCCATGCAGCCCACCCACAAACACCAAGCCCTGCTCCTCACAATGCCGGGCCCAAAGATGAGTCAGGCCTGGGCTTTGCCTTCAAGGGACTCCCAGGCTCCCAGCCCAGGGAGGATGGGACTGCAATAGCAAGAGGGACAGAAGCTCAAAGAAAGGACAGTATCAGCCCTGGAAAGGGCTCCTGACATCAGGCCGAACACCCACTATCATTCAGATGGGAAAACTGGAGTGCAGAGAGGAACCCCATCCCAGTGGTCACAAAGAACTGTTCCCATTTATTCTTGAGTCTTGGCCATGCCTAAGCCTGAAGGTCAGGGTTCATGCCTGAGCAGAAGGCAAACTCCCAGATGGAAAAGGGCCTCTGTGGGCGTCCTGAGTTCCAGGCTCAAGGAGCTCTAAAGGAAGAGGCCTGTTTCTTCCCCCTGGGCAAAGACCAAACCCTGGAGCACCACAGCTCCTCTCCGCCCTGACCCAGGGTCTCTTCTCTCTGTGTACTGTACTAGCTAAGGGCACAGCTTCTGGAGCCAGGCTGCCTGGGCTCAAATCTTGGTTCTGCCACTTACTAGCCACTAGTAAGTTGTGCGACATCGGGCAAGTCACCAGACCTCTCGAGATCTGTTTCCTAATCCGTAAAACGGGAATATAATCACTGTGGTCGATGCAAACTTCTTGCTCACTCCTCCCATTAAGGGATGAGGGCTGGACTTCGCCAGTGGTACAGTGGATACATATCCACCTGCCAATGCAGGGGACACAAGTTCAATCCCTGGTCTGGGAAGATTCCACATGCTGCGGAGCAACTGAGCCTGCGCTACGGAGCCCAAGCTCCACAACAAAGTCACCGGAATGAGAAGCCCACACGTCATAACTAGAGGAGCACCACTTGCCACAACTAGAGAAAGCCCATGCACAGCAACGAACACCCAGTGCAACCAATAAATAAGTAAATTTTTAAAAATTAAAAAAAAGAGAGAGAGATAAGGGCTGATTCCTGACCCCTTGTATCTGGGAAGAGACTAGCTTGGCCAATACACAACAGCAGATGTGAGCCTCTGGGACTTTCAAGGCGAGACCAGAGGAAGCCTGCCACTTTTACCTGGGCCTCGTAGACTACGCCTTCTCAGAACCCAGCTGTCATGCTATGAAAAGCCAGCATCACGTGGAGGGGCCATGTGTGGGTATCCCAGCTGTCAGTCCCAGCTGAGCTGCCAGCTGCCATCAACTGCCCACCTGTGAGGGAGCACCCTGGGTGCCTGGCCCAGACTGTTCAGATGACTGACCACACGGGAGGCCATAACGGATAAGGCACTTTAAGTGCTGACTTATGATGGGGACTCACACTTCATAATGCCACTACTCCTGGCACTGTCACCATTCTTGCTCTCTGTTTGGTTCCAGAAGGTTCTCTCACCCCATGTCTCTCACTAGGGGCTCAGGGAGGTCTTGTGGGCTGGGGCAACTAGGAAACCTAGGTTCCAGCTCTGCTCGGAGCTGCTGGAGGACC